>NW_024080704.1:1132469-1574969 GCF_003009895.1 Hyaena hyaena | reverse complement strand
TTTGGAGCTGGGGAGGAGTGGAGAGGCAGGTAGGAATTAAGGAATGGGAAGGAAAAAAATACCCCAAACTCCAAAAGTTAAATTTCCTGCCAGGTGGCTTCCAAATCGTCCAGCAGCTTTATTCAAGGCTTTGAAGTTGTGAGCCAACCATTCCAGATCTGTAATATTTACCCCACAGTCTCCAAAAACAAAAGTTGACTGTGTTCCTTGAAGTCAATCTCAGCGGCATTTCAGGATGACAGATGGAGAGGTTGGACAAGAGTTATTGGATGACCTGAAACTCCTCCACTGTTCCAAAAGGTCTTATTCCCTTCAGTCTCCCTCTCCCTCTCTCTCTCTTATATATATAAGACACATATATGTCCTTTTAACTGTGCTCAACATCCACCATCAATTCTTGTCCCCTACCCTGGTGCATTATTCATCAATTTATCAGTTATGTCAAGAACTCACCCAGAAACAGCAATAGCTAACTAGAGTCTCCAGCCCAACTTCCTTTAAGCCAGTAGTTGACCTCTGCCACTTATACCCACGGACTAAGCCAAAAAAAAGAAAAAAGAAAAAAAGAAAGAAAGAAAGAAAGAATGAAAGAAAGAAAGCAAGCAGAGCCAATTCTACAAATGAGAGAACCTCTAGCTATGGACTTGTCCAGGACAGACCTTTGGAGGCAGGAAATAGGTGAATTTCCGCATGAATGGAAGAATGAAAAACTCTGACACTAAAACATATGCAGGAAGAGAGAACTGTATCCCAACCCAGGCTTGACAGATGCTTGTCACTTCTCTTTCTCCTCCTCAGTCACCCAACATTCTTTGCCCCTCCAAATCGGACTTATCTTTTACAGTTCTATGAATGTCACCACTATCTCAGTCATTCAACAAATATGTAGGAGAACTTACCATGTGCCAGGCACTGTTCCAGGCTTGAATTAAACAAAGCCTTTGCCCTGTTAGAAGCTTATATCTCACTGAAAAAGTGAGATGATGAATAAATAAGTAAATCGATAGATGGTGACCTAGGCTATATTAGATGCTGTCTGTGCTGTGTTATATAGGGATCTGTGCTGTGTAAGATGGTGTGACCCCTGCTGTGTTATGAGGTGGTCCATGCTTTATTAGATGGGGATTCATGCTATGCTGGATAATGGTCCCTGTTCTGTTAGATACCAATCCCTGCTGTGTGAGACTGTGTGCCCTGTTGTGTTAGACAATGATTCCTAGTGTGTTGTATTCGCAGGTAATCCTTATTGTGTTAGCAGGTGATCCCTGCTGTGTGAGACAGTGTGCCCTGCTATGTTAGATGGTCCCCCCTCATGTCTTTGATCTATACTATGTTAGATGGGGATCCCTGTTGTGTTAAATGCTGATCCCTGCTGCTTTGATGGTGATCCCTGCTGTGTTAGATAGTGATCCCTGCTGTGTTAGATGGCAATCCTTGTTGTGTAAGATGTGATCTGTATTGAGTTAGGTGGAGATCTCTGATGTGTTTGATGACTGTGAATGTATGTATCCATGCTATGAGAAAAATAAAGCAGAATGAGCAGACTAGAGAGATGGAGGTATAGGGGGTTTGTTTGTTGTGTGGTCAGAAAGCTGAGAGAGATGAAGCAACAAAAAAGAATTTATATGGAAGAAGATCATGCCATGAGAGGAAACAGCCAGAACAGAAGCCCTGCCTGTGGTAGGAAGAGAAAGACCAACTAGGCAGATTGTTTGGATCATTGAGGAGTTAGGTAGGAAATGAGAGACAGAGACAGAAAGAGAGAGACAGATAGACAGACAGACAAAAAGAGACAAAGAGAGCAAGAAGCTGCATGACTGAGGGCTTTAGGAGGCCTTTGGCTTTAATTCCGTGTGAGATGGGAGCCTTTGGAGGATTTGAGCAATCTCTAACATGGTCTGCCTTCTGTCAGACTGAGATGCTGTGTTGAGAATAGACTATTTAAGGGGAAGAGCTGCAGCAACAGATAGGAGACATTTTTCATCTGTCCAGGAAGGAGATAATAGTGGCTTGGGCCAGAATGATGATGGTGGAGGCTGAATTCTCGATATGTTTTGAAGGTAGAGCCAACTGATATATTGGGATGGATTAGATGTGAAAAATAAGGGAAAATAAGATGTCAGGGATGACTCCTAAGTCTTTGGCTTCAACAACTGGAAAGAGGGGCTCTCAATCCTCTTCTGTGCTCCCATGTGCTTTTGTTAATATCTATATAATAAAATTCTAATAACAATGGTACATTTGTCTATCCCTCTTGCTATAGGCACTGTCTTTTAACTTTCAGGTCTTACTATGCTGAAACTCTAATGAAAGTTAGGACCTCTTGCCAATGGGGGGTAAACACACAAACAAATTCATACAAACATTTGCATTCAATGTCAGAGATTTATTTATTTCCTGAGGCTCATCTATGTGTCCTCTGAGTGGCTCATGAATTCAAGATTTTATTTTTATTTATTTATTTTAATGTTTATTTATTTATTTTGAGAGAACAAGAGTGTGTGAGAGCAGGGAAGGGGTGGAGAGAGAATCCCAAGCAGGCTCCACACTGTCAGCGCTGAGCCCAACATGGGGCTTGAACTCATGAACGATGAGATCATGACCTGAGCTGAAATCAAGAGTCAGATGCTTAACCAGCTGATCCACCCAGGTGCCCCATGGAGCCAAGATTTTAAAACCCAGACACTATATTTATTTGTTCTCTTAATAAATTATTATTGAGAACCTAGGACTCTGAAGACTTTGAGGATATGCTGTAACCACATCTTAGAATCTTTTCTCATGGAGATAGCAGTCTCATGTGGGAAATAGATGAGATATTAATAAGCAAATAAACAAGTAAATAATTATAACTTGTGAAAGACACTATGGAGAAAAAACAAAGCAGGGTGACATAATCTGCTATTACAGGGTGGAATAGAAGAGAGCTCAATCAGGGAGCAGAAGCCATCCAGGTACCATAATCAGACGGGATTCAATATAAGGAGTTGCTTGTGTACACAATGGAAAGAAGCCAAAATCATAGAAGGGCCATTCCTCCATGGAAGTAAGAACTGGAAGTGAAGCCCTATCTACTGGAGATGCCAACTGAGACATAGCAAGAGAGAAAACTACCCTGGATCCTCCTGGTATCCCACCCTCCAGTATGCAATTAGTGACCCCGTTGGCCAAACTTAGCCAGAGCCCATTCCCTGTGATTCACATTGGAATCGAAAGGTGACTGACACAGGGGGACCTACTTAGAGTGTCAAGTGTGGCCTCTCTGAAAAATCAAAATTTAAGCTTAAACTAGCTAAATCAGATGACCATCAAGGGGGCCATAGAAGGAGAGCATTTAAGGAAAGGACACAATTAAGGAATTAAAAGGCAAAGAGAATTATAATGGAAGTTTCCAAGGTGTTAAAGAGCTCTGTCTTTTGTGGGGTGGCAGGAACTCATCCCAAGCCAATCTGGCTGTTCCTAACTATCATAATCTTTGGATAATCAGAGCAGGAGGGTAGCCACATGGCTCTTCCACAACCGTGTGCCAGGTGGCACGCTGCAGTGGAAGCAAGCTTCAGACCAAATTCCACCAGATGTTCAGATGTTTATTAGTGAGCACATAAAAAGACAACCATACAGTCTGTTCTGTTCTCCGGGGCTTCCACAAGAACCTTGTCTGAAATGGGAACCCTGAGGCACAGGCAACAATATTCTGACAGCAGGATGTATTGTCAGGGACATCCAGCAAGTAGAGGCATGCAACGCCAAATAGAGTTCTAGACCACAGATGTCACTCAAAAAGTTGTAAGTTGCTGGGTCTGCCAGGTTCTCACATTTTATTTATGCAAAGGATAACTAAATGAATACCACGTATTCATCAATGAAAAATGATTTTTAACATTATTATGCTAATTAATATACCATCTAACCCAGATTTAGAAATTGATATTTAAAGCACTTGCTGAGGGCATTTCTGGAGCTTAGACTCTTTATTAGAGTGACTGAAATATTATCTAATTTCCCCTTAGAGCCCGAATGGAAGCTAACCTGTACATTCAGTTAACAGGTACCTCTCACTGTTTATACAGAAGTGCAGTAAGGTTAATTGCAGACAATGAACTGAGGGGATGAAAGGTGCCCCATGTGGCCAGAGTTTTGTAGTGAAGAAAGGAGAAGAGTGAGATGGGGCTGCTGAGGTGGGAAGGGGCTAGATGCCCCAGGCCATCCCAAAGAGTTTGCACATAACCCAAACTATGTTAGAGGGCTTTCAGGAAAGAGGTAACATAATATGATTTGGTCTTTAAGAGTTCATGCTGGCTGCTTTGTGGAGAATGGATTATAGAGGAGAGAGAGTGGAACCAGGACATACCAGGAGTTCAGATAGAGGTGATGGTGTCAACCCAACCTAATGGCAATGCAGATGGAGAGAAAAAGAGTGAGCCATATTTTGGAGCTGGAAACACAGGAATGGTGGCTAGATGAGAATCTGGGATGTTGGCAAGGGACAGTTTGCAATCAAAGATGACTCCCTGGTTTGGACCAATGTCCCTAAATGTGGTATGGCAGATTTCATAAGATGGAGGAGACTAAGAGAAAAAGACTTTGGGGTGGAGTGGAAAAAGGAGGTAGAGAACGGCTTCCATTGCATACTTAAAAGCAAGGAACACAAGCTTATTTATTTGTCTGTGTGCCCACCAGCATGGCCTTGGTGGAAGCCAGTTCATATACATATGTATATGCAAGGACTCCAGTTCCACATGGTGGTCCAAACCATCGAAGATGGGATAAACCAACAGCATAATGCATCTTAGGCAGAAACAAACTTTCTTTAACCAGTGATGGCTTGGGCTTCAGTTGGAGGATGACACAATTAAGGAATTAAAAAGCACTCAAGCTCAAGTGATCACATTTGGAGTCTGGATAAGAAGAAGCATCCCACGAATCCCTGTGTCTCTGAGATGGCCTTCCTTTCCTCTTGAAGGGTCCATTAACTCACCCACTCTGAAAAATCTGATAGATGACACCATTGCAAAAGTTATTATCCCTGAGAGTGGGCATGGCTATGGTTTCCTCATCTGTAAAATAAAAGGATTACACTGGATGACCCGAAATACTTGAAAAGCTCCTTTCAGACCCATCTTATCATTGACAATCATTTGCAAATGCCTTTAGAGAGCCAGCAACACATCAGCACCAGCTGTGAGGACCTCTCTGGCTTAGCTTCATGAAATAGAGTGAATAGTACCAGACCTCTGTGCATTTAACCAAAGTTGGGGAGAGGCAGAGAGAGATCTTCAGCTATGTGTCATTTCTACAGAGGTAAGGAAGTCTTCTTGTTATCATTCAGAAAAATATTCTCTTTTCTGTATTTTTTTATATCACACAAAGGAAAGCGAGGCTAGTACCCATGTTTTACATAAGTTTGGAAGCATAGTGTAAGAGTTTCCAAGAAAGAAAAGCCTCCTAAAAGCCTCAAAAGTAAATTAAAATTTAAAAAAGTATCCATACTATGTTTCATAACTTAGCAACAGATTCCCCAGGGCTGTTGACATATTAAATTATACATAACACCTTTTGCCTAGGCAAGGCAACAGATAAAATTCATTACCAAAAAGAAAACTTTACTGTGAACATATTATGCATATTCATGAAGTCCAAAATATTTATATCTTACTGTTTTGCCCCAACAAATCATTAATCTATCTAAAGTTAAAATTGTGTCCAATATGGCCCTGAACCTCCTGGTAGCCAATGTGAAACAAAGCACAGAATCAGCTACAAGATACCCATCATGGAGAAGAAAGAGGCATACCATCTCAGGAGAACAACAATAAAAGACTTCCTTTTTGTAACGTTAAGGCTTTAGGGAGCATATAGCTGTGTTCTTCACTGAAAGTCAAGGACATGGTGTTAAAACACAATTTACTGGAGGGCTAGGGCAAAACAGACCTTGAGCATTGCTGCTGGAACCAAAGATAAAAGCAAAAGATCTAGAATGCACTTTCTGATATAGAGGCTCTGATACCCATGTGACTTGAAATGTGACTGGTCTGAATTGAGATGACTGTTAGCATAAAAGACACACCAGATTCTGCAGACTGTATACAACCAAGAAAAGGGAAATAACCTCATTAACAATTATTATATGATATCAATGATATTAAATGATATTTTGGATGTATAGGGTTAAATAAATACATTATAGAAATTAATCTCACCAGACTGTTTTAATTTATAGGAAAACATGGCTACTGGAAAATTTAAAATCATACATGTGGCTCCCATTCGTGCCTTGTGTTCCATTACCATTGTACAGATGGATGAGTTGCAGTTTCATCTTGGGTATATTCCTTTCTCTCCCCACCCATCATTCTCCTCATCTATAAACTGAGGAAACCTAATACTTACCTCTAAGACTAAATGGACTGACTCATATAAAATGGCTAACATGGTGCCTGACACATTGTAGGGTAAGAAGTGTCTTCCTTCTCTACTCCTCAGCCTGGAACCCTACCTTTGGGACTCAAAGTGGTTAAATGACAATATTCTGGCTCCTAACACAGCCTTGCTAAAGATTTGCCTGTGAGCTCGATCCCTGAGGCCTGGGGCTGTTTTCTCTGTCTTGAGGAAGTACAGTACCCCGTGATTGCAGTGTCTCAAGACAGATACCTCTGGCCCCTGTGGAATAGCCAGCGTGATGACAGAGAGGGCCTGTTTATAGAAGAGAGGGGTCAAACACTACTCAAGGGCTTTGTTTAAAATTCTTTTCGTAACCACGCAGTTCTCTGTTTGGGTTTGCTGCTCTCATTAAATAAATATCTGGAGAGTCTTCAGGGATCATCCCAGATACGTGTGACCAGAGTTTTTAAGATAATGAACCACACTCTCAAGTCAAACCCCGTGGATTCCCCAGTTGGCTTTTGTGAGTCATGTAAAGATGGTCAGGAGAGGTCAGCAAGGAATGTGATAAAGTTCTTCCCAACCAGGCCAAGAGTAAAGGACCTTTGGAAAGTTATATGCAGGATCCCCACTCACAAGCACCTTACATTAATTTCTTATGGACAATGTTTATGTCAGTGAGAAGGCACAGGGAAAAGAAGAACCAAGACATTATGATCTGAAAGAACAGAATTAAAGAGTGCAAGAAGATCTTGTTAACTTGAAGTTTGCCCAAGACTCAGCTCTGTGTTTTGAGCGAACATGTGCCAATTACTTGTGACTTGCACAGAAACAAATTTATGTTTTGTTTTGATGAAATAATTTGAAGTGCTGAGGATTCAGGGATATTTGGAGATCTAAATTTGGCTCTCAGTAAATCTAAATACTTTCAATTCAAACATTCCAGAAAAGAGACTTGGAGATAGGGAAAATACAGAAAAAATATGTAGGGTAAAACAAAAAACAAAAAACAAAAAAAAAAAAACAAAAAAAAACTTTTCTTTTTTTTAAATTAATGGACTTTTTTAAGGAGTAGTTTTAAGTTTATCAAAAAGTTGAACAGAAAGTACTGAGAGTTCCCATAAATTCCCTCCCTACCACGCATGGTTTCCCCTATTTTTAACATCTTTGCCTTAATGTAATCCATGTGGCAATAGCATCACATTATTATTGACTATAGATCATAGTTTACATTAGGGTTTTCTCTTTGCGTTGTACATTTTATGGATTTAGACAAATACATAATGTTGTATTTGCCATTTGCCACCATTATGATAGCATACAGAATATTTTCAGTGTCCTAAAAATTCCCTATGCTCCACATACTTATACTGTTCTCTCCCCTACCTCCAAACCACTAATCTTTTTACTTTCTCCATAATTTTGTCTTTTCCAGAATGTCGTATAGTTGAAACCATACTGTATGCAGCCTTTTCAGATGGTCTTCTTTCTCTTAATGTGCATTTAATTTTAGGCTGAGCTATTGTTTTTGGCACCCAGAAGCTGAGTGGACAAAGGACAAACTCACTCTGGAGAAGGAAATCCCAAGATACATGGAGTAATCCATGCAGGTGGTGAAGGGCAGAGTACAAATAAACACACACTCCATGGGACAACAGGGCTTGGGAGGCAAGAAGACCTTGAATTTGTCCACAAAGACTAATTTGGTGGCTAAGCCCTAAAACGAAGTTAAGTTTGGCCCATTTCCTCCCTGGTGGAGAATATATCTCAATTTTCCCTCAGGAGGGTACGGACGACTTCTCTTGGGGACAAGAATATGCTACAATACCATTTAGGTCTATTATGCCATTCCATTCCATATTATTCCATTATGTTGTTTTTTCCTTGTCTAGTTTAATTCAATTTCCAATCATTGTTTCAAAAATACAACGTGGCACTACAATGAGTCCAACTGATTATTTTTCTGGACAGCTTTTTGTTGTTATTGTTGTTCTTGTTCCTTGCTATCTTTTTTTTTTTTTTTTTTTTTAGAGCCACACATGCCAACTCGCTCCAGTTCATTTCTTTAGATCCTCACCATAACACAGGGGAATTTGTCTTTAAAAAAATCCCAAGGACACACACTTGAACCAAGAACATATTTTGAGCAAAATTTAATCCAGAGTTTTTTCGGGTCAAAATCCTGATCAGGCCAATATCAATAGGAGGCACTAGTGAAAGTGAGACTTTTGGGCCCGGGATTAGTGCAGCCTATGTGTAGAAAAGGCTGAGGGCTCAAGGACTGGATACCTATTCTACCGTCAAAGGAATGTCCTCAGAAAAACATTGTCAGGTGAGCAATGGCCTCTCGATTCTTCTGAATTTCCAGGATCACGCAGTGTAGGGTAAATGGAGTATTCAGGAATCTCACCTGACTGTTACACCGTCTGTGTTCCCAGCCTCTGCTGCAGCCCTTGACGACCTCTCCATGAGAAAACCTCACACTCTCTGTAGTCCTTGCTTTAGGGAGCCAGCAACACACACTCAGATCCTTTGGAGCAGCACACTCAGGTGCTATGGACATCAGGGCAAAATGTTTTCCAATATTCAGCCCTCTGGAGTAGTGTCAGATTTGGAGGCAGAGGCAGGTCATCACACTAAACGTCACCAGGGAAATAAAATAACCGGGCAATGTGAGAAAATAAAACTTATCAGAACCTACCTCAAGAAAAGGGTATGTGAAGAGGGTTTATTAAGTCTCCTAGGACCCAGGAGCTAAAACTCTCCTTCCTCCCAGGGTTAGACTTAAGTAGCCTTAATATTTGCAAAATAAGGAAGATAAGTCCACTTAACTGCTGGTCTTTCCTTTGTTGAGGGGACTATGCAGGTTTGGAACCAGAATGGAATTACCAAGAACAATAGAAAAGGAGATGAATGTCCCCAGCTTTGGTTTATCTTCTCCCAATATTTGCCCCTTTCCCACCCCCCCCATCACTCAGTCTTCTCTTTCAATTAATTATGAACAAGTATTTGAAGGAATGCCAAGTTATTAGCTTGCTAAGAGTACCCATCATTCATTGTCCTGAGATTCCTTAATGTCTGTCTGTCCCTGAGTGGAGTCTGAAAGGCAATGCCATCTCAAGCAGGCTAGCAGCAACATGAGGTTAACAGGTTTGCTTCTCCTAGTTCATCTGTTTGGAATTTTTCCTCTTTCTTTCTTCCATATCTGCCTGTATAGACTCTACCTATTCCCTACAACCCAGCTCAAATGCGTCTTCTCCAACAAGCTTTATGTGAAATTGATTCATCCTTTCTGTACATACTCATAATTACTTGTATATAGAAACAAAGAAAGTATTATGAGACTTTAGAACAAAGTACAACATGATGATATCTCTCACTAGAAGGTTAAGTTCATGAAAATCAGCATACCTTCCTTTTCATCTTTATGTAGGACTCATTCTGGGTCCCACAGGCCATACAGAGAGGGTCCTAAAGAAATGATTTTGTACTGTCATTGCTGTTGGTTCAGGGACTACCTAGATTGGCACCCATACTCCCCACTCATCCTGTGGGGGAAAAACCATGGCCCACTTCCCTGTTATCTGCATCAGACCATAAGAAGCCAATGTGTGCTTTGAGGAGTTCCAAGGAGCCTTGCCTAAGAGCATGCCCACCACTGGACCACAGAGTTGATGTCTGGGTTGCATTTATTTCTTCTAGTAACAGCACTCTGGTTTTCCTTTGCTGGACCCTCCTACCAACTCTTATTCCAAGTGGCTCATACATGGCTAAATCTACACCTCAGTAGTAGAAGTAGGCACATGACCCAGACCTAACCAGTGCTTTACTCCCTTGGAAAGAGAGTGTACTTCTGAAATGGGCACAAGAGCCAAGCCAGATCAAGGAGATAAATCTGGGTTTTGTGCTAGAACCTTTGGGGAAAACGGGTCCTGCTTCCATGGTTCCTAAGCTCTGAGATGTGAGTGTAGGGCACCCAAAAGCTATTCTGTCACCTCATCGCTAGGGCCTGCCTCAGAGTAATCCTAGCATGAGCAGGAGGAGAAAGCTGCCATCACGTGCCAGGTAGAGGTGGCCAGATAAAATATGGGAAGCAATAGCACAACCCTACACTAAAAAAATTGTTTGTCATTTCCCTGAAATTCAGTTTTACTGAGTGTCCTGTATTTTTCTCTGCTAAATATGGCAACCTGAGCAGCAGGAAGCCTTGGTCTCGGTGATGGCTTTTGTTTTTTGGGGTTTTTTTTTTTGTTTGTTTGTTTGTTTTTACAAATAGTTTATTGTCAAATTAGTTTCCACATAACACTCAGTGCTCATCCCCACAAGTGCCCTTCTCCATGCCCCTCCCCCCTCCCCCCCACATCCATCAGTCCTCAGTTTTTGTCAGCATTCAAGAGTCTCTCATGGTTTGCCTCTCTCCCTTTCCCCCACCATTTCCGCCCTTCTTCTCCCCCTTGTTCCTCCGTCAAATTCCTCCTAATCCTCCTATACGTGCAAACATATGATATTTGTCAGTGACGGCTTTTGAATCTCTGCATTCATCTACACCCCTGGACTACTCAGCTATGGCTGAAGCATTACCTTCCTGTTTTGCTTAAACTAGTTCGAGCTGGGTTTCTATCCACTTGCAACATAAAATTCCCTCACTGGTGCAGACGTTCTCCCATCTCAATAACCAGTAAGCTCCCTTTTCAAAAAGAAAATACCCTTAGGAAAGAGGCATAGGCCAGAGGTTAACAGCAAGACAAGAAATCTTTGCCAGCTGTTTGGGGCGTAAAAGGTGCTCAAAGCTGGTAATATGCCTGCGAAGAGTAGAAAATAAGCCAGTGACAAAGCTACATAGACTAGGCTAGACATTCAGGGGAGACTAGAAGCTGCACTGGGCCAGGCTCGAAAGATAACCTCTACCAGCAGTGCGGCCAGCTCCATGCATTCCGGCTCATGCACAGCGAACAGCTCACCTGTAAAGCCTGCACTTCTACCTGAACTTCTGGGTTATCTACCGGGAACAAGGGCAGATTCAAATCTCCAACGCAAGTCCCAAGTGATGGAAAGAAGCCAAAATGTTCTTGCAATTTGAGGGGGTAGGGAAAAAAAAGAGAGGGTAGAAAGAAGAAAGGTTCCTTTCTAAACAGCCTCTGTCACTAGCAGCCCCCACCTAGAGGAAGGACAAACCGAGGGCAGCCTGGGTGGGAGAGCAAACAGAAAAGTGTCTCTCTGGCACCTGGAAGCCAGCAATCTGATCCAAGGGTCCCAGAGACAGAGCTTGAGGACAAAGCTTTGCGGGAGCGGGGAGGGCAATGGCTTGAGCAGAGTCCAAAGCCTTCCCCACCCTCCCGTTTCCCGGCGCCAGCGTGTCATGTCACTGCAAACAAACCGCACGGAGAAGGCTGCCAGGAGAAATGTCAAGGGTGTTTGTGTGCATTGAGGAGGATTCCACCAATCAGGTTGAGCAGGACCATGGAAGGTCTTCCTCTTCCTTACTTGGGTGCATTAGCCAGAGCTTAATTAACCAGCTTCTGTGTGATGGGGTGCTGGGCAGGTGGTCCTTTGAATTCACTTGACAATCATTTTCCTAGTTTCGATGCAAACCCATTTGGAAAAGTAAGTCAAAGCTGGTATCATCATCCCTTTTCACAGGAACAGAAAACTGAGACGTGGATCTTGTTAGATCACACAGGACACCAGTGAAGAAGAAGGATCTCTGCATCTCTGTAGGAATTTCCAAGGCAGCCCCTCTCCCCTCCCCCTGCAGAAACCAGCATGGAGGCTTCCAGGCCAACACTGGGAAACCCACTTTGTAACAAGTCCCTACAATTAACCACAGTAGAATCAAGTTTTTATTATGGCTTTCAGAAGCTAGAAGCTGTACTATTGGAGATTATATCAAACTCTGCAGTCAACAAAGAGGGCTCTAGAGGCTTTGGGTGTTAGGGTGTTTCATTCAAGATTGGGCAAGTTCAGGAAATGTCACCATTTATTATTGATCTTAGCATTCTGCACGGTCTGTGTTTGTGTAGTACTTTGACTTCTTTAAAGCAGCAGTAACATCTTGCTGGTTCCCTCATTAATTATTGAGTTACATAAAATATTTGACACGTGTTCATTTTATAAAGCCTGAGAACAGGGGTTTCACCCTTTAACAATGACTTGGCTGAAGAGAAGCAGAGAATATAGCGCATCGCAGTGTTCCCAGAGCCTCAAAATTATGAAAAATGAAAGTTTTGCTTCTGTATCATTGCAGAGCTTTCTTTTGTTGTTTAATTTTTATTTTTAGAGAGAGACCACGTGCAAATGGAGGAGGGGACAGAGAGAGAGAGAGAGAGAGAGAATCCCACAGGCTCCATGCTGAGGACAAGACTTGATTCTATGATCCTGGGATCATGACCTGAGCCAGAATCAAGAGTTGGACGCTCAAGCAACTGAGCCACTCAAGCACCCAATTGTTGCAGAGTTATTTTTGTTCCCCTGTCCTCTTAAATTTTTTAACGTTTCTTTAAATTTATTTTTGAAAGGCAGAGAGAGACAGAGCATGAGTGGGGAAGGAGCAGAGGGAGAGAGGGAGACACAGAATCCGAAGCAGGATCCAGTCTCTGAGCTGTCAGCACAGAACCCAATGCGGAGCTCAAACTCATGAACCCTGAGATCATGACCTGAGCTGAAGTCCATCATGTAACTGACTAAGCCACTCAGGTGACCCTCCCCTGTCCTTTTAAAGGGAGCCCCACTTCCCAGCCCTCCCAGCCCCTTCTTACTCTTTCCCTGCCAACCCAGTCAAATAACCCTTATCCTCTCCTTGGTAAAAGTAATTTTCTGTAAAAGTTGATACTCATTCTTATTCAACTGTAACTGAGAGATAAGGAGTAGTGTCTGTCCTTTCCTACAGACCTTTTCTAGCACGTTCCCGGTAACAAAGCCTCAAGCTTAAGAAAAGAATTTCTACCGGTTGCCATTTCTAGGACAAAATCTCAGACTATTTTGTGACAAAGAATAAACATTTCTCAGAGGCCCTGAAATCAGGCTTTGTCTCTCTGGCCAGGTTCTCTCTGCCCCCTCTCCTGCCTGCCAAAGAAAAAAAAAAAAGATATTTTGAGTAATAACCTAATAACCCACCAAATAGGCAGAGTAGGACATGTACCTATGCAACAATTCCAAGTTCTGGAGAATAACTCTGATGGACAGGATCCTCGCTGTTAGAAGACCTTTGGAGTTCTGACACTGAGCCCAGGGAGGACAGGACAAGCAGCATAATCCGAGAAAGTGATTAGCAGGGAGCTTGAGCCAATCAACAGGCGAACTTATCCCAGGTGCTTTTGCTGTGTTACCTCCCGCACCTGTGTGACCTGCCCACTCTGATCCGTCGTCGTTAAGTTGCTGAGACAGGCTTTGGGCTGGGACCAGAAGCCCTCAGAGTGCAGTGGCATTGTGGATCAGACTCCTTCCCACTACGTGTAACTGGGGGAAACTGTGGATAAGGAAACTTCTCAGACCACAGTCAATCTATATCTGGGATATCTGGGGTCTTAGCTGTGATGTGTGGTAGCCAACAAGAACTCAGTCACCGGCAGTTACCAAATCTACCTAGCTCCATCTCTCCATTCCTTCCCTTCATCTTGCTGCTGCCAGACCTCCCCTCAACCCTCTCCCACCCCAACCGGTGCGGGGAAGTCAGGCCACAGGAAAGAGCCAAGAATTCCTTCATCTGGGAGTCTGCCTCTGCAACTCTAATGCCCAAGTGCCGGGGATAATCCATCTTCCAGAACTCACCAGCCAGTCCTTCAAAAGAACCTGTTACTGAATGGCCGCCATATTATCTAAACTTCACCTCTCCACTCTTTCTGCCCTCACACCTCAACTTCCAAATATGGACAGAGCTCATCTCCCACTTCAGGAACACATCATTTGAACTGCACCACATGAAGATGATTTAGTGCCATTCCCTCAGAGAACACAGGGCAAACCAACAGCTGCTTGACTGGGTTGTCGCCAAAGCCACAACTCAACACAGGGCTGGAGGTATTAAGAAATCCATTCATCTGGGAATCTTTGTCTCTGGTTCCTACCTTGTTCACCTCACTTTCAAATGAAATAATTTAGGATGATGTATATAGAACTGCCTTGAAAATAATGATGTGGAACATCTATTACACACTAGCCAAATGCTTTACGTGAATTACCACACCTAATTAATGAAAAATAAATAAAATTCAGAGAAGCTCAGAAATTTCCCCCAAACAAACAGGTCTGTCAAATTCCTAAGCCCCTGTTTTAACATACAGCTATTTACTTGGGGTGTTCACTCATATAACTGATCGAATGGTCTCAGCTTTAGTTCTGGCTTCTCTAGCTGAATATTCCTTAATGAGATTAAAGACAACAATACAGTGTCCCCATACAGGCTGCTTCATATACCTCCACACTCTAGAAAAAAAAAATGCCAACAAAGAGTGAATGACTAACTGACAAGGTGGGTGGCATTGTAGGAGTAAGAACAAACAAGGCTCTTGCCCAAAGCACATTTCTACTCCAAGAGCTCCATGCCTCTGGACTCACTTCCTTTAAACACCACCCATTTTATAGAATGTGGCAGCCTGCATACACCCTACCCATTCTGAGTCTTCATTTCCCAACTAGGCTGGAACAGTGGGTGTTTAATTATTATTTTTATTACTTCCTGTATGTCAGCACTTTGATAGATGTTTTCAAATATATCAACTCATGTAATGCATTAGTATAAATGGAAATATTATCCCCATTCCACTGATATGAAAACAGAGTCCAGCATAGATCAAACTTTGGAAATTTTATATTCCCAACCCAAGCCACTAATCACATTGCAAAAGACAGTGCAAAACCTGCCTTCTTTTCAATCAGGGTGACAACATGTATGTCTTGGTTGGTAGCCAACCTATTTAACCTGAGCACCCTCATGGTTTTAGAAGGAAGGTTCTACATGATTGTGGTTCCCTGAGCAGGTCACACAACATTTCTCTCTATCTCTAACAAGCTGATGTCACTTCTTTGGGTGACGCTTTGTGGTACATGATAGGGCTGTATCATGTATCTTTCAGGCATCTATTATTTCACTACGTAAGTCTTAGACTAAAAGGAATTTCAGGGGTCATCTAACAGTATAATAGCATGCACTGAATCTTTGTGGCTTTATGACAATTCATCATTTCTAAGCACTTTTACACACAGTAGCACTTTGATCTTCACCACTTTTAGAAATTGTTCCTGGCAAAGATTTCTGTTAGAATTCAATGGGAAGTACAAGCACCTAGCACAATGCGTGGCATGTACTATATGCTTGATAAATGTGACTTACTATTAGTATTCTTTCTGAAATTGGCCCATTTCCTACCAACTCTCATTATCTTCAGAGGATGGAGAATGCTGAGTTGCTTGACCACTTCCTTACCCCTACATGCATCCATCTCATATTTGCTTATGTTGTCTGCTTGCATCCAGATCATAGGTAAAACAACTCATGCTGTTAATTGCCAGCATTCCCCAGTCAGACCCATGCTACATTAGAAAGAGAAAGCTCTCTCCAACCCTAAAAATTGGGAAGGTCTAGTGTTATCGTAGTCGACAGATCTGAGAAGTGGGTAATGGAATATTCATCTATCAGCTTTGGAATGTTCATCCAAACATTTGAGCCACATTAGACAGTGGGGTTGTCTGCTGGAATGGGATCTCAACTGGGAGCTAGGAGTTAAAGTCTTCATCTTCATGTAGTGAGTCCCTAATGATCAGAATCAGGCTATTAGCCTTCCCTGATGAGTTCTTGCCTCTTCAAAATCACTTGCTTCTGCTTTATTCACATACTTTATAAAGATTCAATACATGAAGTTGGAACTGTTTTAGGGAGTATGGGCTTAAGATACTTTTTCCCAGTCAGTTTAAATACTTAGCCAGTCACAGGCTGAATAAGATCATGGATTAATTTTGGCAGATGAATCCAAAAGAAGATCAAGAAGGTACTGGGAACACAGGTGTAGAAGTCATTGATCAGGCAGTCACTGCATCCTAAACACCACCATGTCCAGTGGCCCCAGCTTTTGTGAACCCAGAACACACAGCAGGAGACTTAACTCCTTTCATTCTCCTGATGGGATTCCAGGATGAATTCAACTGCAAAGTGGGTCATTGGAGTCCAGAATGGAGATGATACTATCACAGTAAGGAGTTGAACCCAATCCAATATAAATGTGTGGTGAGATAATTACTGAGATGAGACTTGATTTACCCTGAGCTTGTTTTCCTGTTGGTGTGGATGTGAGGTTATTGCTTCACCCCAGGAAATCAGAGATTTACTGTTCACATATCAAGATTGCTGCCAGAGAAACCATGAGACAAGAGCCCAAAGCTAGTTATGTGTTTGGAATTAGACCCATATACAGCCTTCAGGCAAATGCTCCACCTCTCTACTGAGCAGGAGGACTGAGAGGAGCTATGTGATAATGTCTCCCACACAAACACGTGCACACACGAACATAGCACTCACCAGATTAAAGGGAATATTGATATAAGAAACAAAGACTTGGTTTAAAGAATGGGGGAGAACCAATGGAGGAATGAGGCTAAATGAAATGGATGGGCCTAAAGGAGAACATGGCCATTTTCATGACTTACTACCAATTCCCCATCCTGTCAACTGTGATACAACCTAGGAGGTACAGTGGAGTGAGTGGGGTTGTAAGGATGGTGTTACGAGTAGGATTGTACCCGCCCCCCATTCATGTGTTGAAGTCCTAACCTTCAATACCTCAGTAGGTGACCTCATTTGGAGATAGGGTCCTTATAGAGGTAATCAAGTTAAAGTGAAGTCGTTGGGGTGGGCCCTAATCCAGTATGACTGGGGTCCTTATAACAAGGGAAATTTGGACACAGAAGCACATATAGAGAGAAGGCAATGTGAAAAGACATGGAAAGAAGATGCCATCTACAAGCTAAGGAGAGAGGTTTGGAGTAGATTCTGTACTAACAGCCCTCAGAAGGAAGCAATCCTGAAGACTCCTTGATCTTGAACTTCTAGCTTACAGAACTATGAGAAAAACAATTTCTGTCATTTAAGCCACTCGGTCTGTGGTACTTTTATTTTGGCAGTCCTAGCAGAGATGGAAGCTGAAGTATCTACTAGCCTACAGATGCCAAGCTCCTGGGAATTTAAAACATGGACATTCTCTTAATCATGGTCTGAAGCACAAGCTGCAAACACCAGAGCTTTTGTTTGGTGAACAGGCCTCCCTGATCAAGTTGAGCAGTATTGGTGCAGAAGATTTCTAGGCCCCTTCTATTTCATTCCTGAATCTGCAAATCTCTCAGCCAGGAGCATAAGTGAATAATGACAGGCACACCATTGAAAGTTCTGTGGGACCCCATGGACCTTCCATTTGATCCTGACTAGATGTCCTAATACCAAGTCCAAAGTTCAGTCCTATTCACCACATTGGTTTTCTGCCACAGCAACAATTTTTAGTATGGGAAATTTTATGAAATTTCCCCTTACTGTATGTACCCTTCATTTATTCGCCTCTTTGGTGGTTAAGGGAAAAGATAATGTCTTGCCCTAGCATGAAGGACTTCAAGATCATCTAATTCATCTACAATATTTATGTCAAGTGGTTTGCTAGTCGATGATTAAATATTTTCAAATATGAGAAACTTGCTATTTCATTTCAGATAGCTCTAAAGATGAACCAAAAACTGAACCCAAGACATGCCAGGCTCTAGAAGGTGGGGACTTTTTTTTTTTTTTAAGTCATTTAGCTTGAACTGAAGCCAAGGGTTTTTGGTCTGCCAAAGTCTCTGTGACAATTACAATGGTGACATTGGTTCAGATAACACTTCCTTTCTCCTGGATATCACACCACAGCAGAACTCCCTTCAGGGTCATGGGGCTTGATGCCCAGCTCAGAAGATACTAAAAATGCCCAGTCTTTTGGACAGTAAGATTTAAAGAGAGTGACAAGGAATAGTGATGCCAATTTCAAAGAAACCATAAAGCATCTGAGTTGAAAACTTGGGTTTCTGCCACAAAGAGAAGGACCATCTTATTTTCAAGGAGCAAGTAAGGTGACACTTAGGTCATAGTTATGGCCTGCTTAAGTCTGCTCCATTCTGCATGCTGCAATACTTCAAGGGTACCTCGCTGAAAGTCAGGACATCTGATTTTAAAGTCCCAGCCTTGTGAGCTTGGATGATCAGTGAATTTCCATGGACATTGTATTCCTCGTTGGTATAAATGAAAAAGCCAAAGTTAGAAGGATAGTCGAGCTCAAATATCTCAGAATTCTATAG
This sequence comes from Hyaena hyaena, assembly GCF_003009895.1. Classification (NCBI taxonomy): domain Eukaryota; kingdom Metazoa; phylum Chordata; class Mammalia; order Carnivora; family Hyaenidae; genus Hyaena; species Hyaena hyaena. The sequence goes on along the minus strand of NW_024080704.1, from coordinate 1,556,282 downwards.
GGCTGCATGTCTGAAGATACTGATTTCTATATAGTCCACCCCTTTCCTAATCAGGGAAACTTTTGGTAGATGAGTTAGAGAAACTGGGTTGTAGTAAAACAAAATTCTAAACTAGACAAAGAAGGTTTGAACTGTCACTTTTTTTTTAATATTTTTTTTATTTATTTCTAGGAGAGAGAGAGACAGCGTGAGCAGCGGAGGGTCAGAGAGAGAGGGAGTCACAGACTGAAGCAGGCTCCAGGCTCTGAGCTGGCAGTCAGCACAGAGCCCGACTCGGGGCTCGAACCCACGAACCGCGAGATCATGACCTAAGCGAAAGTCGGACGCTTAACCGACTAAACCACCCAGGCGCCCCAGAACACAAACCATCTTAAAGAGAAGTGGAGGAAAGTGACAGAAGCTCTCCGTGAATCTGGAGATAAAGGTCATTGCTGAGAGGTTCAGAGGAAAAGGTGGGTTTGGAATTTTCAGAGAATGGATGAGAGTCACAAAAGCATAAAGNTCTGAGCTGGCAGTCAGCACAGAGCCCGACTCGGGGCTCGAACCCACGAACCGCGAGATCATGACCTAAGCGAAAGTCGGACGCTTAACCGACTAAGCCACCCAGGCGCCCCTGAACTGTCACTTTTAACAATAAATAACTTCCACATATATTGAGTGATTACTAAAATGCCAAGCATGATTATTTCATTTTATCCTCTGAAGGTTCTGTAAAATAGGTGGCAATCACCATTCCAGAAGTAAGAAAACTTACTCTAAGGTTTAGAGGATCTAAGTAACTTGTGGTGTGCCTAGGTGGCTCAGTTGGTTGAGCGCCCGACTTCACCTCAAGTCATGATCTTGCAGTTCATGAGCTCAAGCCCTGTGTCATGCTCTGTGCCTGGAGCCTGCTTCAGATCCTATATCTCCCTTGCTTGTGCAATGTCTCTCTCTCTTTCTCACTGTCTGTCAGAAAAAAATACCCCCCCCAATTTTTTTTTTTAAGTAACTTGCCCACAATTATGAGCTAGTAAGTGCAGAGCCAGAATTATCATTAAGGCAGTGTGATTTCAAAGCCAAGTTGCTTACACTTTATAGCACACTTGTGCCATATTGGGGGGAAAATCTGCATATATCCATAAAATAGACATATACACATTCTTAAAATCCTAGAGAAATAATTTATTTAGATATAAATTGTATATATATATAATATATAAATCTTATATGATATATATAATCTTCCCACTTAGCAAGAACTTACTTTGTGGAATGAAGATCCTTTTATTGCTTAAGACTGTTGGAAGTCATTCATTCCAAGCATAGATTCTAAAACTAAGAAAAGGAGGGAATATGAGGCCAAGGTGACCTTTGAATAATAAATAATGAGCACTCCAAATTGCTTCACATTCTCCAAAATACTATTTTAAGCCAATTTTGATACTTAAGAGGATTCTAGCACCATGTGCTTCTCAGTGAGTACTTCATTCTCAACTTAAAAATGTCAGTGAATAAAGAAAGCTAGGTACCATGAACACACCATGCTGATAACACCTTTGACATTTTCAAAAATAAAAGTAATGCATGTGCATGGCTTAAAAGTGTAAACATTATGACAGAAGGTAGAAGATGAAAAGTGAAAGCCTCTTCCCACTCTCATGTAATCTTCAAACCTTCTCTGCAAAAACAATGGCCATTAACCAATGTATTTTAAAAAATTACGTGTTTACATACTATTTGCAGATGACATGATACTACACACAGAAAACCCAACAAAAAATAAAAGAAAAAAGAACTCCTAGAGGAAATAAGCAAATTCAGTAAAGTTGCAGGATGCAAAATTGATACTCAGAAATGGCTATGTTCCTTGTTTTCCCCTGCAACTACTAATTTATTCTCCATCTCTATAATTTTATTTCAAAAAATAGTGTTTCAACTCAATAATACAGTACATAACTTTTGAGATTAGCTTTTATTACTTAACATTATTACTTGAAGTTCATTCAAATGTTGAGTATCAATACTTTCTTGCTTTTAGGGCAGAGAACACATTGTATTCCACTGCATGTATATATGTATATATATACACATACCATAATCTCTTTATCTGTTTGTCACCCAATGGACATTTGGGATCTTTCCATAATTTGGAACATTAACCCCCTATAAACATTAGGTTGAATATGCCCTTCAAGTCAGCATTTTTGTAGCCCTTAGATAAATACCTAGTAGTGAAATTGCTGGATCATAGGGTAGCTTTATTTTTAATTTTTTGAAGAGCCTCCATACTGTTTTCCAGAGTGGCTGCACAAGTTTGCATTCCCACTGGCAGTGCAAAAGTGTTCCCCTTTCTCCACATCCTTGCCAACATCTGTTGTTTCCTGAGTTGTTAATTCTAGCAATTCTGACATGTGTTAGATGGTATCTCATTGTGGCTTTGATTGCTTCTTCCTTGAGAATGCGAGATGTTGAGCATCTTTTCATGTGTCTATTAGCCATATGGATGCCTTCTTTGGAAAAGTGTCTGTTCATGTCTTTTGCTCATTTTTTTCACTGGATCACTTGTTTTTTGGGTGATGAGTTTGATATGTGTTTCTATATGCTAATAATGAAGTAGCAGAAAGAGAAATTAAGAAAACAATTTCATTTACAATTGTACCCAAAAGAATAAAATACCTGGGAAAGACTTAACCGAGGTGTTGAAAGACCTTTACTCTGAAAACTACCAGACATTGATGAAACTGAAGATAACATAAGCAAATGGAAGTATATCCCATGCTCATGGATTGGAAGAATTAATATTGTTAAAATATCCATACTACCCAAAGCAATCTACGATTCAATGCAATCCCTCTCACAATACCAACAATATTTTTCACAGAACTAGAACAAATAATACTAAAAGTTGTTGGGAACCAGAAAGACTCTGAATAGCATTAACTAATTTTTAAAAAGGTTTTATGCAAAGGGATATCTACTTCTTTTTTATTATTTTTTATTTTGAGAGAGAGAGAAGAGAGTGCACATGCATGCAAACAGGAGGAACAGAAGGAGAGAGAGAAAGAGTATCTTGAGCAGGTTCCATATTCATTGCATAGCCTGATGTGGGGCTCCATCTCACAACCTGAGCTACAGTAAAGAGTGTGACACTTAACTGACTGAACCACCCAGTCACCCCAAGGGATACCTACTTCTTACACTTAGCCACATCTTCCTTTTTAATTGGTATATATCTTGTAGATTTAAAACCACTGCAGCACATCTGGATCTGACCCAATGGTTTTAATCGGGAACTAATACTAATATTAATAAAACAGTGATAATAACAACTCTATTAAGCATTTATGATATGCCACTCACTGTTCTAAGCACTAATTTAATTTTCCCCAAACCCACATTAAGTGTTTTGCTGATTATCTTCCATCTTCCCAGTCCTCTCCCCAATCCTCTCTGTATTCTGATCTGTATACCAGGAGTTTATCTGTAGGAAGAGCATCAAGGGCTCCTTTGCTTCTGACTTCCAGTTGGATTCAGCTACTGGGTGGCATCAGAAGAGATAAGAGGGACACTGAGGAGAGAGGTTGGGTACTTAATCCCCTAGTATTTGGTCTCCCTAATGGTCATCTGGCATTGCTCCATTCTCAGAGCACAGGCCACAGCACCTGTCAGGTGGCCTTTGCCACAGAGCTCTTCATGCATTCCAGAGGCCGTCCCCTTCTTTCACTAATTCGGGGGTGTCAATGGCTCTCCACTTTGGCCAGCCTGAATTGTCCTATATGGCTTCCTTTACCCTCTGTACACCTTTGAAAATAGTCCTATCTATTAAACTCTCTTCAAACTACTCAGTTGAGTGTAGAGCTTGTTTCTTGCTGGGACTCTGATTGATACAAACATGTGCCCTGTTCCCCATTATACCATTGAGAAAACTGAGACAGAGGAAGGTAAGTACCTGTGCAAGATACACAGCCAGTAAATGCTGGGATCAAGATTCAATGTACGAATTGGCTCCCCAGAGACTGCTCTCTCCCTCTCTACAGAGTAAAGAGACACTACTAAATATATATTCTCCTGGCACTCCAGCACTTACCAGGATTTTGTTAATATGAATGGTGTTTCTCTGAATATCCTTATATGCTAATCTTGGTAAACATAAGGAATTATATCTATACAGCACATTTTTAGCAATGCCACATCAAAGAGTATGTATAATTTTTAATTTGAGGTGATATTGTTAAATTGCTGCACCATTTAATCAAATTAAACACATCCATACTATGACCTAGTAACTTTACCTTGATATAAATATAGATGTGGATGTAGATGTAGAGGTGATGATTTAGAGGTGACAGAGACAGAGATAGAGAAATGAGAGACATATGAAAGAAATCTTCATACATGTCCATAAAGGGATATATACAAGTACAAATTTACTGCACCTTCTTTGTTTTTCTATTTTGGCTAAGGTGAGGAATTGGAGGCAAGTGGGGAATCCAGAACTGGAGTAATTGTTAGGTAAAACATGGTAGGAGTTCTCCATGGAGAAAAAGTGGAATGAATGAGTGAATCAAGGGGGATGGATACAGGAAGTGGAGAAAACTAGTGTCACAGTTCCTTCCACAAAGGTAAGATCATTTGTGTTCCTACCTATAATGTAAGGCAGTGGCCACTTTTTTCCATACCATTTCCAACAGTAGATGCTATTTAATTTTTAAAACATTTTTTTTTCTGAAGCTGATGGACAGGATCAAACTTTTTCCAGTCTGATGATTTGGTTTGCATTTTTCCATTATGAGTAAGGTTGAGTTATTCATGTCTTTTCCTATAACTCAGGATGCAATACACCACTGGAAATTTTCCTGGCTCTTTGGGGGGTTGGTAGATCCAACAAGGCCAATTGCTAGGTCAACAAGTCTTTTGTAATTCACAAGCACGGGGTATCACATGGCCAGTAGCCACACAATCAAAAATCAAAATGAGTGTGGGACCCATGGTCACCTTCAAGTCTGCTCTCCTGTTCTGAAGTCACCAGCTAATGACTGGTGACCCCATAACCTTTCCAACCAGGAACCCATCTGGGCTTGGTTGGTAACCCCAGCTGCATGTTCAGACCATTTCAAACACCTTGAAATTCACTCACACTTAATGTATCAAAAAGCACTGCTCTCTGCACTGAGTTACTTAATGTAGTAAGGCTGTTTCCATGAACACTTTTTGTTTAGCTGGGCTTTTTTAAACCTTCTCCCACCCCTCCTCCATTTTTTTCTTTTCTTGGAAGAAGTTGAGCCTTTGCCAACACTAAATGAAACTCTGGCTCCAAGCTCAACTCAGAATTTACTAGCTGATAAATTGTAAGTGGGGAGTGGGTTGTGAAGGTGGGGAGAGAATGGCGAGGGGGAGGGAGACTTGCATTTGGGAGCAAGTTCAAACTTGGAATTGAAGCTATTAAAATGTCTGATTTGTGCTGAGTCATAGGGAGGTGGGAGTGAGGGGATGATGCTGGCTACCTGCCAGCCACATGCGCTGCCCAGGTTGATGAACGAGCCTCCAAAGGAACTACAACAGGATTATAATTTCACTAGCATTTTAAATATATCATTAGAAGCCAAGTGCATGACTCTGAGCAAGCAGTCATCCCAGGCCTCTTGAGTTCATCTATCTGACTGGTGCCTGAGCATCTGTCTTTCTTAGACCCCAGGCTCTCATTCAATTCTTCCCCTAACTTCACCCACTATGATCCTTCCTCCTACCCTCCCCTCCTTCCTCAACAGTCTCTCTAGAAGCATTTCATCCAACAAGGGCTGAGGGAGAGCCATGAATATTCCAAGCTCTGAAGAGTTCTGAGAGCACCAGCTTTCCTAAGAAGAAAACCATGATGATGCAGATGATGATGATAATGATGATGATGATGATGATGATGATGATGATGTTGACTCATCTAATATTCAAATCAATCTTTTAAAATAGATAGTTATATTCATTTTTATTGAGAAAGAAAGCACAAAGAAGCAACTTCTAGCAGGTTACAAAGCTGGTGAGTACAGAGCTGGGATTTGAACCTAGGATGTCTATACTCTTAGCCACTATAACCTCTGCTCCCCTTTTAAGCACACTTTGCTCAACTCAGAAGTACTCACAGTTCCCCAGAAGTTATCTTCTTCCTCCTGTTTCTGAGCCTTGGCACTTGCTGTTCTCCTCAAGGCAGAGAAGAGCAAGCAATGAGCAAGTCATTCCAGGTCTTTTGTTCCTTCTGCACGGTTCCCTTGCTCAGATTCTATGTCAAAGATCATCCCTCAAACATTCATTCACTCCCTTTTTTCCTCCCAACATTGTATTATGAAAGTGTCAAACATACAGAAAAGTTGAAAAAATGGTACATTGATTCCCTTCCTGTAGGTATCCACCATCTAGATTTTACAGTTATGATTTTTGTTATATTTGTTTTAAGCTCTGCAGAACTTTGTCTACCTGACTCCTCTGACCTTTTGATGTGCTTCACAGTTGGTTGTAGATGTTACTACATTATGCCTGTACACTTTTCTATGTTCCCTTCTCTCTTACTTTATACAAAGTAAGAACTGTAGCTAACAATTACTGAACATTTCCTCTACCAGGTACGGTGGACATCAGGGTCAAGTACCTTCCATGCGTTTCATGATCTGATTCTCAAAGGAACCCTATGAGATGGGTGCAATTACCACCCTCGTTTTACAGTTGACCAAAACTGAACACGAAGAACAAGAGCTCTAGCAAACAGTTATTTAGTGCTTTCTAGAATGGGCCACGTACAATGCCACGGGCTTTTCATGCATTATCTCACTTAAGCTTTATAGCAACCCCACAAAGTAAGCGTTGTGATGGATGAGGAAAACAACACTTAGAGAGTCAGGTCCCACAGCATAATAGACACTGGGACCTGGTTTGAATTGAGGTCTGTCTCCATTCCCTCTCATTTGCCCTCATCCCTATTGGCATGTCTTTTTTTTTTTTTTTAATCGTGTTTTAATCCTTTGCCTCCATTATGTTTCCCAACAGACCATGGCCTCTCACGGGCAAGAGTCGTGTCGTAGTGCTCTTATTCCCACACCCCCGGTCAGATACAAGTAAGCACTTCATAAATGTTTCCTGAATGGATTCATAAACAATGAACAGTAGTAATTGAAAGCTCTGTGCCTTAGAACCAGTGCAGTAAAACAGTGTTAAATTTATGACCATTTTAGAAAAAAAATAATGGAGGGCTTGAAAGCTGATATCAGATGCCACTGCTGGTACCTTGTGGCTTTCTTTATACCATTAGAATCTGCAGCTCATTAAAGGCAGCCCCGTTTGTGGAGTCTTGGTGACCTGAAGGATGGGTGAGCAGTCTGGAGGACTCAAGTGATCTTGCCGGCCCAGGTGGGAGCACACACCTGTGCCATTTGGTTCACAGGGCATCTTTTATGTGCACCTACATGGCAGGCTAAAGTCTGGGGAAGGTGCAAAGGTAAAACACACAAGCGCCAGCTGAAGAATCCCACTCTAAATAGGGCATAAAAAAGACGAGCACATTCATCCCTGGAATGAAAGTTCTAATCAGGCCCTTCATGAGAAAAAGACAAACTTAGTTTTAAAGGACTTCCAGGGACTAACTCATCAGATTGGGTTGTCAGAGGACACTTGGGAACAGCCTGGGCAAGAAATATTGTCACGTGGCATGGGCACAATCAGCAACAAGCACGAATGTGGCAGAACTGAGAGAGTGAGCATGGGGACATTTGTCCAGTGATGCTCAAATTGCCAAGAAAATTGGAAACGGACCTAAGAGGGCCACATCGCCCTGTTCAGGGTGGTAAGACAGACGACACTGAGGCCAAACTCAGCCACCAAGTATGTTCATTACCAGGCAGAGCAGCTCCACGAACGCAGTGGTGACCACAACCTCACTTCCAGATTGAAGTTCATCCAAAGTGCCCAAGGCAACAGTTTGCCAAGGCTCTCCCAGCCTTGGTATTGAGATGCAGTGAAAGGCACAGGATGGGAGGAGAAGAGCTTGAAGGAGCATCTCAAATGGTGTATCCCAGTCACCAAACATGGACTGTAGAATGTTCAAAGTTCTGCAGTTTGTATCCTCTCAGTAGATCTCAATAACAACAGATATGAGTGCTGCTATTAGCCCATTTTTCAAACAAGGAAAGTGAGGGTAAGAAAGCTTGATGATTCATCCAGGATCCCCTGGCTTGGGAGAGACAGAGCCATTGACTCCAAAACCACTGTCCTTGATATGAAATCTCAGTAATCAGACAGGGAGATCACAATTTTAGAAACAAATGTGGCATACCACAGAGATAACAATTACTTTTCCCAAATCTGAGGACTTTGCCTTCAGTCTGTTTTTAACTGGCTTTACTGGGATTATTGAGGAAACCTATCCAAGAATTTAGAGAATTTTGTCAGGCCTGATACTGGACAAAACTAGCTACTCATGGAGTTTACTCATGACCATCATTTTTTTTTAATTTTCTTAACATTTCTGTATTTTTGAGAGACAGAGATAGAGCACAAGAAGGGGAGGGACAGAGAGAGAGGGAGACACAGAATCTGAAGCAGGCTTCAGCTCTGAGCTGTCAGCACAGAGCCCAAAGCGTGGCTCGAACTCACGAACCTCGAGATCATGACCTGAGCCGAAGTCAGACACTAAACCAACTGAGCCATCCAGATGCCCCTCAAGAGCATCTTTTAATATAGCTCTGTGGTTATAAGCACAAGCTCTGGAACAAACTGCCTGGGTTTGAATCTCAGTTACGACCTACTGGCTGTATGACCTTGCGCACATGCTTAAGTTCTCAGTGCCTCAGTTTCCTTATGGTTGCTGTTAGGATTAAATATTTCATATATTAAAAAAACCTAGAATAAGGCCTAGGACCTAATAAATGTCTGATAAGAGTAGCTTGATTTGTCATTTATATCCCATTTTACAACTTTTGCTAGGTGCCATGAGATTTCAGAGAATGGAGACCTGTTCAGATGACTTCAGAGGACTGGGGTTTATTATAAAGATAGGTGGCATAAGAGGTCCCCAGATGCATGGCCAGAACTCAGAGATGTCGAAAATTATTCTTGCCTTTCAGGCTATTGCAGCCATAACTTGTTGTGTGTATCCAATATGCTTGTCTCCAAAGTAAGAATCCTTGACCCCCTGTTCCTCATTTTTTCTCATTTTCATGTTTCATGTCAGTTGCAGAAGGTTGAATAAATTAGAGTTCTCCAGCCATGGCCTATTCGCTGTCCTGTTTCTTATTTATTTACTTTTATCCCCAGTCCATCTTGTTCTTCTCTGCCCTCACCCCTAGGCAACCACTCTCATTTAAGTCTAAATGTAGATCTTTATCTGTTCTTGTATAACAAGTACATTTTCAAAATGTGTGTATTTTCAATTAAAAAAAAAAAAGTCCCTTGTCATATATCCATTTCTTTTTTCGCCCATCACTGTGCATTAGTTCATCCATGTTATTAAACTTTCATCCAGGCTGTTCATTCTCAGTGTTGCTCAATTCTACATGATACATACCCGCCATGTGTTGCTTATCTAATCTCCACTGATAGATTTTCAGATTACCGCCAACTCCCTGTCACCACAAACAAGGCTATAATGAACATCCTTGAGCACCATCCCCCTTACAAGCCTGTGTGAGATACTCTTGGGAAATAGACATAGGTTCATTTTAATTTGACTAAATTGTATCAGATTGCACTGCAGAAAGGCTGTTCCTGGCAACACTCTCAACAGCAGTGCATAAATCCACTCTGAACCATTGGTATTTTGTGGCTTTCCATCGGAATCCATGGCTGCTTCTTCATTCTCTATTTCCAGACTTCTGCTTATTTCTATTGTTGCCTCTCCTTCATTTCCTACCCACCCCTGTGCTACAGCTAACGTGTCCTCAGTTTTTTCTTTCATCTCCACACATATATTGTAGTCTCTTCCTAGTCTTTGTTTCTGTAACCTATATATATGTTATATAGGTTATATATTAGATATACATAATATATACATAATATATATGTAATATATAATTATATTATATATATTCCTCTCTATATATAATTATAAATATTTATATTTATATTTAATATATATTAATTATATATATATATAATTACAGAGAGAGTGGGAGAGAGGGAGAGCATTCCATGAAGGACAGAAAGAGAGAGAGGGGTGGGGCTCGAGCTCACCTGAAGCGGAGCTGGAATTCACAAACCATGAGATCATGACCTGAGCTGAAGTCAGATGCTTAACCAACAAAGCCCCCCGGGTACCCCTGTTTCTACAACTGAAGCAATAGTGTGTCTTGGCATCTTCATGGCTGTATTTCACCTTCAGAGACGCTGATGGCCCCTTAATCATGACTCAGTCTGGTGCATGGCTGTGGAGTCCAATTCTTCCCCTGGGCCACCTCTTATGATGCCATTGGTTCAGACACCTTTCCGTGGTCCGGTTGTCACCAGAGGGAGGGAGAGACGCTAGTCTTTGTCTCACGGAGTCGAAGAATGAATCTCGCAGACAAGAGAGAGTGAGAAAAGCGATAGAAATCTCTGAGAGAAAGTAGAAAGCTTTCAAGAGTGAGAGAGGTCCCGACTGGGTTGCTGCCGGGGATTTATGTCCCTGGCTTTTTATCGCGACCTTATCAGAAAGTTGTGAGACGTCACGCATGGCATCTTGTCTGGGCAGGTCTGGAACACATTTATCGTATCCTCTTCTTCCCCAAACTCCACTCGCTTCCTCAGCCTCCCACTTGTAGCTGCGTCCTGCCTCCCTGAAGACCCCTTCTCTCTGCCTAACGTAACCCTCTCCCTAGTCACAATCATATGTCTCCAGGGTGCTCAGGGTCCCATGGTAGAAACCATGGTGGCATCTAAGGAAGGGAAGATCTGTTCCAGACTCTTTCCACTGAAGGGGTGGGCGTATGGATATGACGGACCTTCAGAGTTCCATGGACTGTCCAGCATACACACTGACTTGCCAATTTATTAAATTAACCAAAATCGACCAATTTTTATGTGAGGGAGCTGCAGTTATTCAGGTAGGACATCAATCTCAAAGGTTATTTTATATGTAGACACAGTGGGAAACAATCTCCCAGGTGCCCATTGTTTACCAGGGGCCCCTCTTTTCCTTCTCTTTATATTCTTTCCTCTAACCCATACACATGGTATTAGACAAATGCTGTTTGAATCCAAAGGCCATGTTACTCCTGTGGCCTGGAACATTCCTCCCTCACTCCCTTCTGTCCTGATGAAACCAACTCCACTCTGGAGAAGAATTCCATGTCACTTCTCCAGGAAGATCTTTACTTACTTCTTCTCTGGGATACATTCTCCCACTGGAGACTCCTTCTCCTCCATCCTTTTCATCGCACACATACCACTTTATTACAGTTAAGTGCTGTTTTGCTTTACAAGATATGAGCAACCAGGGAACAGGGATTGCATCTGTCCTGTTCTCTGATGCTTTTCTTTTTTTCTTTTTTTTATTTTTGCTCAACAGAGTACTCTGCATCTAGGATGTGCTCAAAATATATTTGGGCAATTTTGTTGAAGGATAGAGTGATGACATCTCCAAGAAACTGAGATTCAATCCCAGTACAGCTGTGAGGTTTAGGAGAAATCTTAGTTCCTCATAGAACATAGAAATCTTATCTACCTCATAGAGTTTTTATACATGAAAATGATTTTTTTAAGTGGTAGGATCGGCAAAACTATGAGCAGGACACTGGATGGGGAAAGATCATTGAACAACTTCATGTTTGTTATGAGGAATCTCAATGCCAATGACTTGAGGATGACAACACAACAATACTCTGATGTTAACATACTTTCATAAAACAAAGAGTATCATCAAAAAGGTAGTAGAGATGGAAGGGACCCTGGATTCTGTTTTGTCTGGATACTTTGTTTTATCCAGAAAGGCAATCAACTGAGAATCCATGTGACTTTACACATAGCTCTATACCAAGAGGGCTAAGAAAAAGGGTCTTCTAATTCTGTCGCTCATATACCCTGAGGCATGTGCCTTTGCAGAGGAAGTATCTAACTGCACGTGGTCTCTGAAACCCTACAGTGGACAAGAACCTTCTATTTTGGCATTGGCTTCCAACTTCCCACGAGCCATTATTTCTTAGACTCATCGACTCATCAAAGTTTCTAGTTTTTTTTTCCCCTCATTTTTGTGCTTCTCACTGACCCAGTTCTTCTCCCTGGCCCATGAAGGAGTAGCAAAAAAGATATATATCAGAGCTTTTGCATGCTATGATCCGATATGCACTTCCCTGCTCTCAGAGCCCCATTAGTTGGCTATGGAACTATCTAGAAGACTCAGACGCTAGACCTCTGATTTCCAAGTTGTTCCCCGACACACACATGGCTTCCCAGTAGGAAGAATTACAATATTTACATTTTTTCTAGTTGCTAGAGGAATTAGAAGCAGTGGCAAAAAATAATCTTAATAAGGAGTCCTTTGTCCCCAGCTGTTATAAAACAGGATTTTTCACAAGTATTTACTTTCCCTGCAGAACGAAGCATTAAAGTGCAAAAGTTCACCCCAAACGTGCCCGCTGCTTTTCTTTAGACTTTCCAAGAGACACACAAGCCTCTTATTTTTCAGGGCCCATCTGGTCATAAATTGCAATCGACATTAATTTATGAAAACAAATGACACCAGCCTACTCCACGACATTTTGAAATGGGAGAATTAAGCAGGGGCAATAAAGCAAGAATAAAATGAAAACACTCACTCAGATCCCGTAGCTGCCCTGGCAATGTCCCAAGCCACACAAGGACCCTAAGTGTCCCTAGTCCAACAAACTTCGCTCTCACAAAGTTACAGTTATTTGATCACAAGACATGAAATTAGCTCTTTGTCACAGAGCTTGGCAGGAAATTAAACACATCCAAGCTTTTCTCCAGTGACTAGGCTCACTGTTCCGTCTGCAGGGTATACATCAGTGGCGATAACACAGATAGAAGGAAAAAGCTGGATCATCCACACTGGCTGATGATGCAGCTGACGGTTTAAGCCAGTCTCTCCAAGAGCCTAGAGGACTCCTTTTGTTCCTGGGACTATTGTCTGAGATTTTAGATGCAGAACTCTGAGTAGAGTCAAGAGGTTGGTTTATAGGCGTGCAGAAGAATTGAGGTAATTTTGACCTCTTTAGTGTGGCAGTTTCATTTTCCAGCATTAAGGAAACACAATGTGAATATGATGTTTCAATTTGAAAACCAAAGGAAAGATGTGAAGAGGAGAGGCTTGACTCGAGATAAGACAGCTGACCTCTCTAGCCTCCATTTCTTTGGACGCATGGATCTGAGGCTTTTGAGTTTTTCAGGCATGTGTAATAATGGAGAATGGAGGTAAGACAGACATACACCCATAGCAAGAATCTTTGGAACTCTGAGAGATAATAAATTGGCATAGCTTTAAAAATCACTTTCATTTTAAAAGACTACACTTGGCATAAAAATTTAGAAGGAAGCTGGAAGGGGGACTGTAGTCTCTTCCTCTGGGCTGTACCTCACTGAGACAAAAGATACAAGGTTCAGACTGTTTATTTGAAGAAGGATGTACCCAATCACTCTGTAAAAGTAGGACTTGGAGAAAACAGCTGGACAAACCTTAAGCTTAACAGGGCTTTCTCTTCCACCCATCCAAATTTTGAGATGAAGACCCAGCAACTTAGACAGCTAATCTGTGGAGTTGGGTTTGAATTTGCCGACTTAGCTAACTGTGAGGACCACAGACTTGCCTCCATGCTCTGGCACAGCTAGAAGACAGAGAAAGAATGGATGACCTTCCTTTCCCCTCCATACTGGAACTTGCTCGGGGGAATTCACCACATGGAATTTACCACAAGGAGAAGACCCAAGACCGATATAAGTCCACAATCCCCCCTACAGAACACAGAAACAATACCAAGTGTCACCTCTGTATAACATTTAACACTATCACTCTGCCCACTTTTAAATGTCATTTAGTGAAGGTTAGGCCCTCACAAGCTGGCTTAGTTATTCCTCCTCCTTTAGGGAAGAGAAAATAAGCAGTTGGAGGAATAAGATTGGGAGTGTTATCTTCTTACTTTACAAGCAGAAGAGCAAACGTGAAGAGAAGAGTATAATTCTTCTTTCTCCCAGCTATCGGAAGGACTTCCTGACCCGGGGGGGGAATTGAGGAAACAAAAACATAATCTGGGGGGGAGGCAAAACTTTAAAAAGACCTTCCCTCAGAATGTGTAAAGACCAGGAGAAAATCCAATCATGCTGTTCTTGTGGAGAGAGACATCCCAAATGGCACAGAATTCTTCATTCTCCCTCTCAAAATAGTTCCATCCTGGGAATTGCATTCATGGTGAGCTATCCCTGATTGATCCCACCCAGCAGTCTTCTTGGTTGGTCTGGAGGAATGGCCTGCTTATAAAACCCAAGTTCTCGGGGCGCCTGGGTGGCTCAGTCGGTTAAGCGTCCGGCTTCAGCTCAGGTCATGATCTCACAGTTCGTGGGTTCAGGCCCCACATCGGGCTCTGTGCTGGCAGCTAGCTCAGAGCCTGGAGCCTGCTTCAGATTCTGTGTCCCCCTCTCTCTCTGACCCTCCCCTGTTCACGCTGTTTCTCTCTCTCTCTCTCTCTCTCTCTCTCTCAGAAATAAATAAAAAAAATTAAAAAAATAAAAAAAAAAACAACCCAAGTTCTCCCTGCTCTTCTACTGGGAAGTGAAGTGATGGTCTGAGGGACATGTAACATAGAGCCCAAGAGCAGAGTTTTCACCAGAGAGAAAAGATAGAATGCTCTCTAGCCTTTCTCAAGACTGCCATGGGAGAACTATACAAGCTGTGAATCATTCACTCAAGGACAGCATTGGAAGAGCTAATGAAAGCTCAGGGGAATTAAGGAGGAGAAAGAGCGCAGGAAAAGATTTCCAGAGATAGAACAATTCTTCAGTGAGCCAGCTTGGGGAAAAAATTCAGGAAGGCACGTCTTCAGCCTGTCTTTAACAGATGTGTACTAGCTCACTGTGGTCCAGGAGCCAGCTGTGGCTGCCTGAAGAACATTTTCCATCACAGATCCCTTGTGAAAAAGAATAAAGTTGAAAATGGGTGGCACCAGATTGTATCCATGATTTGTCATTCTAGTCTTGTCACCAAGAATCAAATAGCCCCATTCAGGGAGGCTAAAGCAAAGGAAAAGACAAAGAAATATATTTGATAGGAATCAGTTATTTGAGGTCAATCTGGAAAGTTTCTTTAGAGTATTAAAAAAAACATTAGAAATAATAATCCAGTGATCACTCACGGCAAAGTTCAAGGATCAAGAATTTAATTTACTAAGGATGTAGAGCAGTACTTTCTCAGGATAAAATCATACCTCAACAACTTAATACAGATAGAACTCCTGGGGTGGCACCATTTATCCAAGGGCAATTTTGCCCATTACTCTGACTCCAACAAGACCTGTAGTCAGGCCAAACATGGAAGTCCTGTGTCTTTATGGCTCTTACTTCTTCCTGTACTTTGTAGGATCTGGAAACAGCATGCTTCAAAGATAAAATTAGGACAATTTTTTTTTAACCTTTTGCTTCTTTTCAGATTCTTTCCTTCTCTTTCTTGCTTCAGGGATTTTGCATTTGCTGACCCTATGCCTAGAATAGTCTTGCTTCAACTCTACTTGCTTGATTCCTTCTCACTCTTCTGGTCTTGGATAGAATATCACCTCCTCCAAAAAGTCTTCTCTTATGGCCTCATCTGAAGTAAAGACAATCCTCTATTGTTTTCTATCCCATCTTTGTGTTTGTTTACATTGTGATAATGATCAAATTATCACATGCTGATAATTATCAGATTATCAAAAAGGAACTCAAAGGGAAATTAGAAAGTATTTTTAACTAGATGAAATTCAAAATTTGTGGTACATCACTAAAGTGGTACCTAGGAGGAAATATATAGCACTAAATACCTGTATTAGGAAAATAAAAATCTCAAATTAGTTACTCCAGTCCTCACCTTAATAAAATGGAAAAAGAAGAACAAATAAAACTCAACATAAATTTTCAAAAGGAAATTATAAAGATCAAAGCAGAAATCAACGAACTATAAATGAGTAAAATAATAGAAAAATAAATAAACCAATGAAATAGTAGGTAGTTCTTTTAGAAAATCAATAAAATCAATTTATCTATAATTAGACTGATGAGGAAAAATCAGAGAGAGAGGAAGAAAGGTCATAAATGACTAACATCAAGAATGAGAGGTGACATCACTACAGATTCTATAGATATGAAGATGATAATTGGAGATTATATACAACTCCATGCCAATTATTTGAGAAGCTAAATGACATGGATACATTTCTTAAAAGGCACAAACTACCAAAGCTCACTCAAGAAGAAATAGATCGCATTAACATGAGTAGTCCAGTATCCAAGAAAAAAATAAAGAAATTGAATTTGTAGTTAAAAATATTCCCAAAAGAAAACTCCCAGTTTAGATGCCTTCCTTAATGGATTATATTTTAGACAGAAATATCTATAATAGACATTTCCTGAAGGTTAAAAAGGGGAGAATGTTTTCCAACTCTATGAAGCCAACATTACCCTTATATAAAAACCATACAAAGACATCATAAGAAAAGAAAATTACAGACTAACAGCTATCAAGAATATAGGTGCAAACTTTTAGATGATAGTAAATCAAATCCAACCACATGTATAAAGAAAATGACAGGTGACCAAGTAGAATTCCAGGTTAAATTAACATTTGACAATAAATCAATGTATTTCTAATTGGCTGAGAGGTGTGTGTGTGTTCTTAATTTTATGATCAGGAATGGATATCGGATTTTAGCAAATTAAAAACCAAAATAAAAACAACAAAGATCATCCTAATAGATACAATAAAGCATTTGACAAAATCCAATAGCCATTCCTGATCATAAAATTAAGAACACACACACACCTCTCAGCCAATTAGAAATACAAGGGAACTGCCTCAAACATACTTAATGGTGAAAGAATAAATATTTTCCCCCTAAGAGAAAGAGGTCTACTCTCTCACTGTCTCCATTCAACATTGTATTGCACGTTCTAATCAGCATAGTCAAGCAAGAACAAGAAGTAAAACCATCCAGACTGAAAAGGAAGGAGTAAAACTTACTTTATTTATAGACTGCATGATTGTCTAGGTAGAAAATCGGATGGAATTAAAAAAGAAAAAAGTCAATTGGATTTCTATATCTGAGCAATGAACAATTGGAAATTGATATTAAAAACAATGTTTTTAGGGGTGCTTGGGTGGCTCAGTCAGTTAAGTGCTCAACCCTTGATTTTGGCTCAGGTCATGATCTCATGGTTCATGGGTTTAAGCCCCATGTCAGGCTCTGCACTGATAGCACAGAGCCTGCTTGGGATTCTCTCTTTCCCTCTCTCTCTCTTTCTCAAAATAAATAAATAAACATTTAAAAAAACAATATTTTTATAAAGACCATACAAGTATGAAATACTTACAGATAATTCTTTTTTTTTTTTTAATGTTTTATTTATTTCTATGAGAGAGAGAGAGACAGCCTGAGCAGGGGAGGGTCAGAGAGAGAGGGAGTCACAGACTGAAACAGGCTCCAGGCTCTGAGCTGGCAGCCAGCACAGAGCCCGACGCGGGGCTCGAACCCACGAACCGCGAGATCATGACCCAAGCGAAAGTCGGACGCCTAACCGACTAAGCCACCCAGGCGCCCCTACTTACAGATAATTCTAACAAAAGATGCAGAGAACCTATGCCCCGAAACCTACTTTATAACACTGCTAGAAGACAACACAGGGGAAACCTTTGTGAACTTGGATTAGGCAAAGATTTCTCTGGAACTACATCTAAAACATAATCCATAAAAGAGAAAAATACATACATGGAACTTAATCAAAATTCAAAAGTTCTGCTCTTCAAAAATCCCTGTGAAGAGAATTGGAAGACAAAACATCCCCAAGGAGGGAATATTTGCAAATAATACATCTCCAGAATTTATAAAGAACTCTCAAAATTCAATTAATAAGAAAGCAAAAAATATTGGCAAAACATTCAAACAGACACTCACTAAAGAAAGTGTATTTGGCAAATAAGCACATGAAAAGATGCTTTAGTTATTTAGGGACTCTTTAGTTACTAAGAAATGCAAATTAAACTACAATGAGATGTTACTACAGATTTATTGGAATAGTGAACACTCATAAGTAAACTTTTTTTAAAGATTTTATTTTTAAGTAATCTCTATGCCCAGTGTGGGGCATAAACTCACAACCCTGAGATCAAGAGTCATACACTCTATTGACTAAGCCAGCTGGCCACCCTCTGGAATTGTGAACATTCAATACACTAGTTCATACCAAGTGTTGGCAAGGATGTGGAACAATTTTAACTCTATATATTACTGATAAGAAAACAGAATGGCATAGCCACTTTGAAATACAGTTTTTTAAAAAGTTAAACACACATTAATCAAAAGGCCTGTAATCCTACTCCTTGGTGAAATAACACCTATCTTCATACAAAAACCTAAACATGAATGTTTATAGCAGCTTGATTTATAATTTCCCCAAACTGGCAATGACCCAGATATCCTTCCACAGGTGAGTGGTTAAACAAAGTGTGCTATATTTTGTACATATAATGGCAACAAAAAGGAATCAAGGGCTGATACAATCAACGTATAGATGAATCTCAGGATAATTATGCTGAGTGGAAGAACTTACACCTCCCCCCCAATCCCCCACACATAAAAGATGAAACAACAGGGCAGAATATTCAGCGCTCTGCCCCCACCAGCCAATGGGATTTAGAAATGAACTTTGTCAATGATAGCCATGGTATGAAGCACTCAGAAGATGTCGAAATCCATACCACTTAATCATGCCTTCAGACACTAGCTTATTCTCTGTTTTGGGATCATTTCTTCTTATTTGCCATCTTTCATGCAACCGATATTTCTCTGGACACCTACTCCCTGCTACTACCGATACTACTATAAAGCAATCCTCAGAGCTGTGACTCAGAACTCGGAAGCTGCTAGACCCAAGCACTGGGCAGCTTAGGCATTCCATGACACAACCCTTGAGTTTCAACTTTAATGCTTCAGACTGGAAGTGGGAAAAGCCGACAAAATAGATAAAATTCTTCCCTGTGCTTAAAATACTCTTGTCAGAAATCACTAAAGTAAAATTCTCCAGAAAGAAAGCCTGGTCCTGTAACCTGACTCATTTAAGTATCCCTTACTCTTTGCTGAAGCTGTGAAGCATGGAGAGCTGCTCTTACCCAGAGTGAGTACTAACGGGGTTAGGTGCACCACGGGTGAAGCATGGGTTTACCTCCTTGGCATATATGTCTCTACTTTGTGCTTCTGCCTTCTGCCTCCATTTTGACCTGTGGTCTCTTTTCTGAATAGCCTCTAAAACGAGCTTTGATTTCTAATTATATTTTTAAATCATCCACTTAACTCAGAATTCATGACTGGTTTTCTTGTTAAAAAAAAACAAACAAACCCTAAATTCATCACATGGGAATCTCTTCTGTGGTCTGCCTCTATAGTCACCAACTCCCATCCCATCTGTCCCATCCTTAGGGTAACCCAGTCACCCAGCAGTAGTCCTGAGTCTCCCGTGTCACTGTACACACTCGCTCTCTGGTTTATCTGAGCTCTGGCAGTTGCACATCCCCCAGGACCATGAGAATTCTCAGAACCAGCTTACTCACAGGAATTCTTTCTACCTCTTCCAGACCAAGCAGCTGCATGTAGAGTTACACATTCCTAAAAGGGTTGTCACTGGTGGGTCGTCTGTCTTCCAGGCTGAGACTCCAACCTCTACTACCCTCACTCCAATTCAACTGGATGGCATCATAGCCTGCCCTAAACTGTGAGTGGGAAGGGAAGTGTAGAAATTTGGGGGCCAGGAGCCATGTGCCTGAGCAAGTGGGAGAAGGGCATGAATCTAGTCTGCTAGGAACTCTGAGTGAGTTAACTAACCCCCAATGAACCTAAAACACTAGAGTCCTATGGTATCTCCATGATGCCAACTTGGCAGTTTGTGTTAGTGCCACCTTCTTATTGAAGGAAATGATTGGAAAGGGGTGAAATAAAGAAAAAGAGCAAAGGAAGTGATGAGAGAATGCCGGCTGCTGGCGTTAATTTTCTCCCCCCACCCTTCCCCTTCCCTCTCCATCTTCTTTTTCTTCCTCTTCCCTTTCCCATTCCCTTCCTTCTCCTTCTCCTCTTCCTTCTCCTCCTCCTTCCCCTTCTTCTTTAATGCCTTCCTGAACTTGGTTGAAAACCAAGAGTTCTGAGAAAGTTTAGTCATGCCTCTCCACCTTTGCCCATCACTGGACTTTTTCTGGGTTACCACTGCCAAATATTTGAAAATTTCTGAGAGATTATTTTTGTGGAAATATGGTCAAAAGTTTCAGGGAAATTGACAAGTTTCTAAGAAGTTGGACTCCAAGAAAAAGGTTCAGTGTGAGTGGAAAGGAATATTTTATACAAATGTGGTCTAAGACCTCAACTATACTCAAGAGTGATTAAACAGTATTTAAGAATTAAGAAGAAAGATGACAAGGGGTATAAAAGACTTTATTTTAAATATGAAACAAAGATTAAGTTTCTGAAGTGTTACTAGAAGACTAGACTGTTTTGAAAGAACTATTCTCCCTCTCTCTTTTCTCTTTTCCTTCCTCTTTTTAATTTTCATTTTAGTAATGTGTGTGGCATGGCAACTCACTCCATTGACCTTCCAGAGAGAAGTGGCCAAGAAATCTCAATCATGGATCCAGGATTCCATTCACTTCCTGGTGACAGTGTAGCCCAAATGGATGTTCACCTCTGCAGGTGAAGGCCAAAAGTCCTGAAAACCCGTACAAATTTACAAAGTAACTCATCACCCATGTTCCCACCCTGTTTTCTCCTTGTCAATCTATTCTTCCACTTGCATCTCTCTTCCCTTAATAAGCAGAACCTCTGCATGAGCATGTAATACACACATCTATAAAGATGGACCTCGTCACTTTTACTCTAGATATTTCACCTCCAGGAATATGATATTTTCCTAATATGTAAGACTTCACTCCAGTATGTCCTTTGGGCCTGATGTTTCTGAACAGCAAACATCCTATGTTCTAGGTCTTTTCTTCCCTACTTGCTTTCAAAACCTAAGAGTACATAAAACCGAGCGCAACTCTTCAGGTCATGTTTACCTTGTCTATTCATCAGCAGTTTTCTAACTTTGTTTCACCAAGCCTTCTAAAAAGTCACTACAGAGGAAGGGATATAGAATGGATATTAGAAAAAGCAAGTGGACCTTCAGGAACGTTCAGGGGTCTCTATGAACTCAGATATGGAATGTCAGAGTTTGGGAGGAACTTAGAAATGATAGCCCACCTCCTGCCCATCTCACCAGCTAAGGAGTTGGTCAGGGAGCTGGACACATTTGCACTCTCTGAGCTTTGTTAGTGACAGGGCTGAGTAGGGGACCCAGGTTTTCTGGTACTTTTCTGTATGAAGTGTTTCTAATAATATTACCTAGACGTTTGTTCACTCTTGGGTGTAAATGAGAAGTAGAAGGTTTGTTTCCACCTGGGATCAGCACAGTACACTCTATTGAAAGTGCTCCCGTCTCTCATGGCAGCAGCTATGAAGAGGCAAGTCAGCTCCAGAAGCTGACTGGAGGAGAGACCCAAGGTGATCAGAGAGTCCACCGTCAGCTCTGAAACCACCAAGGTTGGTGGTTTCTCCCTCTTGCGAGAGATCAGCATTGACCATTAGTTCCCTTTTACTAGAAAACTGCTTTCTCTTTCAAGGCCCCCAGCCCCGACACCCAGCCTCAGCTCTGGAAAAGTGACTCTTTGTTAAAGAGCCAGCACTTGACCTTGCTGAATAAAGGCTAGAGAGGTATTCATTCATCATGGAAAATTTCCTAAGCAAAAGGAATGCATTTATCTTAATTCTACCCTTATGTTTATATGATTCTTTTCCTGGGGACATCTACTCTTAATTGCAAAGAGAGAAAGAGGAAGAAAAGAAAATCCTCAAAGAACACACTTTATAGCCCCCTGTACTCAGGTCATGCTGATAAACCAAACCCTCTTGCTAGGCCTTAAGCACAGTGATTTAAGGTTTCTATTACTTCAAGCAAACAGGGTTGTGTGGTCAGACCATTTCCTGAAAGTGTTCTCCTTCCCTGAAGGCCCACCCATTCCAGCCCCTTAGACTTGCCTTAAAGATTGTCTAGGGTTTATCATTGCTCCTCAGGACTTGAGCTGAACGCTGGGAAAAGAAGATTGCAAAACTATTGAGGAAAAGACAAGAAAAAATGGGAGTGTTAACAACAGGAATTTAAGTTATACAAATAGCAGAAGTTTGTCAGGGAGAATTCTGAATGCTGGAATATATTTTATTTATTTATTTTAACTTTTTATCTATTTTTGAAACAGAAAGAGACAGAGTGTGAGTGGGGGAAGGGCAGAGAGAGAGGGAGACACAGAATCTGAAGCAGGCTCCAAAGTTCTGAGCTGTCAACACAGAGCCCAACGCAGGGCTCGAACTCACTAACCGTGAGATCATGACCTGAGCCGAAGTTGGACATCTATACGACTGAGACACTCTGGTGCCCATGGAATATATTTTAAAATCTCCATGAACAGCTTAAGATTTAGATCAAGTCAGGGGACAAGATATAAAAGATAAAGAAGACAGAATAAGAGAGGTACTTATTTGATTCATTTTCCCGTCTGGGAATACTCTGAGGTGTAGGCTAGAGAGAGGTGCTTGGTCATTTATGGAAGGCAAACTGTCTGAAGGATGTTTTCTCTCTGGTTTACTGTCATCCCTCCTTCTGGCCTTTGTCTCTCCCAGCCCCAAGCACCATAATACATGTTCTAAACCTGCTTTGTGGCTAAGTCACTTTCTAGCACTTTGTTTTCCTCTTCAAGCACAAACTTCTGACCTTTGAGTTGGGAGGCCTTCTGTCAACCTCATTTAACACATCCCAGCTTTCCTCCCTTGACCTGCCTACTCCTCAGACTTGCCCCTCCCCCATCTTAGCCCTCAAATCCCCAGAACCAGCCCCAGCCAGAGATGAGGAGATAGGCCAGGCCTGCCCTTTGAGCCCTCAGATTAACTCAGCCCCATCACCTCTTCTTTGTGGGTTCTAATGACCATCCTAGCCTCTATTTCATATATGAAATTCCCAGCATCTTGGTGGACAAGGCTGCCTTTCTCAGGATTCAGAGCCTAGCTCTCTGGAATTGCTTAAGTCTTTCATCCTCAAGAAACTCAATAGGTAAGGATTTGAAAACAAAAATTTAGGGACACCTGTGTGGCTTAGTCAGTTAAGTGTCCAACTTGGGCTCAGGTCATGATCTTGTGGTTCATGGGTTTGAACCTTGCATCAGGCTCTGCCCTTCCCCCACTCATGCTCTGTCTCTCTCTGCCTCTCAAAAATAAATAAGAAATGTTAAAAAGATTTTTTTTAATTTGCACCAACTCTTTAGCACATGAAAACTGACCTCACAGGTGCCCTGACTGAGTGTTAACAGTAACAATGACATTTTCAATTCCATAATCTCATTCCATCCTCATAGCCATCCTGTGAAGTGGCATACAAATATGTTACAGGTATCTGAGGTCCTAGTTAAGGAAGGAACTTTCCTGAGGTGGTGTTAATAGCTTTTTCTCACCCAGAGTAAAAACCTACCTCCTTAGCATGGCCTACAAGGACTTACATGATCTGTTCTGTCTTTCTCTCTGACCTCATTTTCCACCACTTTCTGAGTCTTCATCGATTTGCCTCGTTTCTGCTAAAGTATAATTTTCAAAAGTTTAAAACATTATTTTCATAAAAGTACAAAATCAACATGTGTCAAATATTTCATTCAACTCATTATTTAATGAAAGAACCTGTTAAGTAGGTTCAGAACAGAATTTGAAGAACAGACATATATGTATACATAGGCTATCAGAAATGTTGAAGTGAATTTATTAATATATGCAAAACTGGAAAATATCATAGGAGACAAGAAAATGCAATGTTTAGATCAATGAAACTGATACATATTTTGGTTAGACTGATCAAGAGAAAAAGGGAGGACTCAAATTACTAAAATCAAGAATGAAAGAAGACACACCATTACCAATCTTACAGAAGTAAAAAGATTTATAAGTGAATACTATGAACAACTGCATACCAATGAACTAGATAACTTACACAAAATGGATAAATTTCTAGAAAGAAACAAATAATACAACTTAATCAATAGATATAAAAAATAGGAGTAGATCTGTAACAAGTAAAATAAATGAATTAGTTATTTCAAAACTTAGCAAACACTCAAGAAAAATGAATAGCAATCCTCAAAACTCTCCCAAAAAATAGTAGAAGTAGAGAACACTTTTCAACTCCTTATGTGAGTGAGATCAGTGTTACTTGGTCCTCACACACAAAGACATCATAAGAAAATAACATGGAACAAACTAATATCCCATATGGGTATAGACACCAAAAATACACAACAAAGCACTAACAGAGTGAATCAAGAAACATATAAAAAGGATTATACACCAAGACCAAGTGGGACTTATCCCAGAAATGCAGGGTTAGTTTAACATCTGAAAATCACTTCATGTAATACACCATATTAATTGAATAAAGAACAATGCCATATGGTTATCTCAACTGCCATATGGAAAAGAAATTGACAAAAATCCAACACTCCTCATGATAAAAAAACACTCATCAAACCAGGAGGAAAGGAATTTCTTTCTTTCTTTGTGATAAAGACCATATATGGAAACACACTATCATACTTAATAGTGAAAGGCTGAATGCTTTCACTATAAGATCAGGAACAAGACTAGAAGGTCCATTCTTACAACCTCACTAACTTCATTAGGGAGTCTATCCAGGGCAATTAGGTGAGAAAAGGAAATAAAAGACATCCAGATAAGAAAGGAGAAAGTAAAATTATCTATTTGCATATGGCATGATTTTGTATATAAGAATTCTTAAGGAATCCACTAAAACACTATTAAAACTGGTAAATGAGTTCAGCAAGGATGCAAAATACAAGATTAATATAAAAATATCACTTGTATTTCTACACTCTAAGAATGAACATTTTGAAAGTTAAATTAATAATTAAATTATATTTATAATAATAAAATACTTCAGAATACACTTTAAAAGAAGTACAAGACATTGGGGCACCTGGGTGGCTTAGTTGGTTGAGTGTCTGACTTTTGCTTAGGTCATGATCTCGCAGTTCGTGGGTTCAAGCCCCACGTCGGGCTCTGTGCTGACTGCCAACTCAGAGCCTGGAGCCTGTTTCAGTCTGTGACTCCCTCTCTCTCTGACCCTCCCCTGCTCACGCTGTCTCTCTCTCTCTCTCTCTCCTAGAAACACTGCTAGGAATTTACCCAAGGGATACAGAAATGCTGAGGCATAGGAGCACATGTACCCCAATGTTCATAGCAGCACTCTCCACAATAGCTAAAACATGGAAAGAGCCTAAGTGTCCATCAACAGACGAATGGATCAAGAAGATGTGGTTTATCTATACCATGGAATACTACATGGCAATGAGAAACAATGAAATCTGGCCATGTGTAGCAACATGGATGGACCTTGAGGGGGTTATGCTGAGCGAAATAAGTCAGGCAGAGAAGGACAAATACCATATGTTTGCACGTATAGGAGGATTAGGAGGAACTTGACGGAGGACCAAGGGGGAGAAGAAGGGCGGAAATGGTGGGGGAAAGGGAGAGAGGCAAACCATGAGAGACTCTTGAATGCTGACAAAAACTGAGGACTGATGGATGTGGGGGGGAGGGGGGGATGGGCATGAAGGAGGGCACTTTGGGGATGAGCACTGAGTGTTATGTAGAAACTAATTTGACAATAAACTATTTGTAAAAAAAAAAAAAAAAAAAAAAACATTTAAAAAAAAGTACAAGACATACACCGACAATTATAAATTGTTGTCTAAGGAAATGAAGGAATATTTAAAAGGTGAATAGATATTCCATGATCATGGATCAAATGACCTGGTATTGTAAAGATGACTTTGCTTCCCAGATACAAAACTATCCCTATCAAGATACCAGCTGCCTTTTTTTTTCAGAAATTGACAAGTGAATCTTAAAATTCCTGTAAAAAGTCAAAGGACTCAGAAAAGTTAAAGCAACCTTGAAAAAGAAGAACCAGGTTGAAATACTTACTTCCCAAGTTGAAAATTACTATAAAGCTACAGTGACCAAGAAAATATGGTGCTGGCACAAAAATAGACATGTCGATCAATGAAACAGAATTGAGAGCCCATAAATAAACCCACATGTTTATAATCAATTGACGTTCAACAAGTGTGCAAAGATAATTCAGTGGGGATAGAATAGTCTGTAGAAACAGTACAGGGACAACTGGATAAGAAACAAACAGATAAACATGGGGGGAAAAAAGAGAGAGGCAAACCAGGAAACAAATTCTAAACTATAGAGAACAAACTGATGGTTACCAGAGGGGAGATGGGCGGGGGGATGGATGAAATAGGCGATGGGAATTAAGGAGAGCACTTGTGATGAGCACTGGGTGTTGTATGCAAGTGATGAATCACTAAATCCTACATCTAAAACTAATATTGCACTGTATGTTAAATAACTGGAACTTAAATTAAAACTTAAAGAAAATCTCTCTCTCTTTTTGAAATAAAAATTTTTTAAAAAGAGGAGGGTCTCTTGGGTGGCTCAGTTGGTTTTGTCCAACTCTTGCTTTTGGCTCAGGTCATGATCTCATGGTTGTGAGATCAAGTCCTGCATTGGGGCCCACTCTGAGCATGAAGCCTGCTTTAGATTCTCTCTCTCCCTCTCTCTCTGCCCCCCCCACCTCCCTCTCTCTCTAAAACAAACAAATAAACTTAGAGGAAAAAAATTAATGTAGACCTTTACCACGTAACATACACAAAATTAACTCAAAATGAATAATAGACCTAAAAGTAAGAGCTAAGACAGTAAAGCTCTCAGAAGAAAACATTAAAGCAAATCTTCATGGTCTTGGGTCAGGAGATGGTTCCTTTGATACAATACCAAAAGCACAAGCAACAAGAGAAAAATATATAAATAGGACTTAAAATTTAAAACTTTACTTCTGCCAATAATACCATCAATAAAGGGAAGATAGCCCTTACAGTGGAAGAAAATAGTTGCAAGTCCTATATTTGATAAAAGACTTGTTCACAGAATATATACAGAGTTCTTAAAACCGAACAGTAAAAGACAAGTTTAAAAATTGGCGAGGCTTTAAATAGACATTGCTCCAAGAAAAATATAAAAATGGCCAATAAGTGCATGAAATGATGTTCAACATCATTAGTCATTAGGGAATGCAAATTAAAACCACAAGAAATCACCTCATATCCACTAAAATGGCTGTAATCAAAATGATGCATGATAATAAGTGTTGGCAAGGATGTGGAGAAATTGGAACCCTCACACACTGCTAGAGGGAATGTAAAATGATGCAGCCACTTTAGAAAACAGCTTGGAAGTTCCTTAAAATATTAAACATGGACCTGTCATATGACCCAGCAATTCCACTCCTAGGTAGATACCCAAAAGAAATTAAGACATGCATCCACACAAAAACTGGGCCTGACTATTCATAGAAACATTAGTGACATGACCCCAAAAGTAGAAATAACCCAATGTCCATCAACTAATAAACAGAAATAAAAAAGGTGATGTTTCTATACAATTCAAAAATATCTGACAATAAAGA
The DNA here is from genome assembly GCF_003009895.1 of Hyaena hyaena. Taxonomy (NCBI): domain Eukaryota; kingdom Metazoa; phylum Chordata; class Mammalia; order Carnivora; family Hyaenidae; genus Hyaena; species Hyaena hyaena. The sequence goes on along the minus strand of NW_024080704.1, from coordinate 1,528,490 downwards.
ATAAAGTGTTAATACATGCCATGATGTGGATGAACCCTGAAAATTATGCTAAGTGAAAGGAGCCAGTCCCAAAAGACCACACAGTGTATAATTACCTTTATATAAAATTTCTAGAAGAGGCAAATGTATAATGACAGACAGTAGATTAGTGATTATCTGGGGCTTGTATGGGGGAGGGGATGATGGAAGGGAACCTCCTAACAGGTAAGGGGTTTTCTTTATGACTTTCACACAAGTTAGATTGTGTGATGTTTGCATAACCCTGTGAATATACTGAGAAAGCATGAATTTAAGTGGGTGAATTGTATGGTATAAAAATGTTATCACAATAAAGCTGCTTAAAATGTACTGTCCGAGGCCATCTTTCCCACAGAGTAAAATTCGGTTGCATATCTGCTAGGCAAAATAAATTACATTGCTTTGGAAAAAAATCATTTGCACTCCTACCAGGTTTCTACAAGTTGAAATCCACTTTGAGGGAATTGTAAAATAATTTAGGCAATCAAAATTCAGTCAAAGAGGAATATCTAAGTATAATTAGGTAACCTCAGAAAATACTCTGGACAATGCCCAGCTCTCCACTGAAAGGATACCTGATAATATCTGTCCCATTTCCAAATCTAGGACTATCTTTCCTTGACATGCCTTTGAAAATTTCAGGCATGTTCCTATGAAAAGGCCTTTGCCAGTTCTGCTTCAAGGATCTTCATACGTATCTTAACCTGGCTGATTTTCCTTTCTCATTCTGGTCTCTGCTCAACTATTCTCTTCTCAGAGAGAGCTTCCATAAAATACAAATACTAGTTATCTATTACTATTTAACAAATGACCCCCAAAAGCTCTGGCTTTATACAACAAATATTTATCTCATAGTCATTCTCGGTCAGGAATTCGGGACCAGGTTATCTGGGTGGTTTGGGCTCAGGGTCTCTCATTCACCTGCAGTCAGGATGTTGGCAGGAACTGCTCTCATCTGAAGGTTTGTCTGGGGCTAGAGAACCAGTTTTCTAGGTGTTCCCTTTCATGGCTGTTGGCAGGAGGCCTCTGTTCCCTGCCATGTGAGCCTCTTAAGCTGCTTGAGGGTCCTCACCACATGAAGGCGACCTTCCCCCAGAGCAGACAATTCAACAAAACATAGTGGAGGGAGATGCAGTGTTTGCATGACTTGTTATGACTTCCAAAGTCATACTCCATGACTTCCACTTCAGTCTTTGTTTCAGGACCAAGTCACTACATCTAGCCTACACTCAAGGTGAGGGGAATTAAGCTTCACCTTTTCCTTGATTTTTTAAATGTTTATTTATATTTCGAGAGAGAGAGACAGAGACAGAACATAAGTGGGGGAGAGGCAGAGAGAGAGATGATTTCGAAGTAGGCTCCAGGCTCTGAGATATCAGCACAGACCCCAAAGTGGGGCTTGAACTCATGAGCTGTAAGATCATGACCTAAGCCGAAGTCAAATGTTTAACCAACTGAGCCACCTAGGAACCCCTAGGTTTCACCTTTTGAAGAGAGTAAGAAAGAATGTATGGACCTATTTTAAAACTCCATAACCCACTCCCCACAGACATACCCTCTTACCAGGTACTCTCTACTGCCTTATTCAACTTTTGTTTCCTTCACAGCATGTGAAAATATTGCTTAACATGGCAAGTACCAACTTCCCCACTATAATGCAAGACCTATTTAGACAGGAATTTTGCCATATCCCACACCAAATACTCAGCACCTAGAATAGCTAGCATATAGTAGCTCCATGACTATTTGGTTTCTTAAATATATGAATGTATGGATGAGTTACCAGAGCAAAACTAGGCCAGGAGTTATGACTCCTAACCTTATATGTTTCCCAATATTTTATCTCAGAACAATTCTAAAGGTGGACTATAACTCAAACAGCGATTTAGGGTGGGGGCACAGAGGGGATCCCTCCCAGTTCTCCATGAAGGCACTCCAATCAAGACTTCCTCCACTCTTCATAGATGCAAGACACATTGCTGGCTGGAGTTTAGGAAAGTCTTTTTCTGCTCCACACACACAAAACCCCTCCCATCTTCTAAGAGTCAATGTAGGGGCCTGGGGTGGGGGCACATGGGAATGGGAATGCGTCTGCATGCCCCACATTTCCTCCCCTACTTATAAAGGGTAAGTTGGGAAAGCAGCAAGGCAAGCCTGGACCCCAGGTGAACACAAGCATTACGTCCAGGTTTGAGAGTAAGAGATCTTGAATGCTACCTTGCATGTTCATGTTTGTTTGTTCAGGATTTAGCAGAACTTTTGAAGCCAAATGCTGATGTTCCCTGGCTCTGAGGAATTAGGAAATCCACACCCAGTTAGGAAGCGGATTGTAATGGTAAGTACATGGGATTGGGAGGTCTCCACTAATTTGGTGAAAGCCTTATTTTCCATACTTGTAAACTGGCAGGTGCAATTGGGGGAGTGCATAGATAACTTCACATTCTTACTCAGGTTCTAATATTTTCTAAAATTCAGAGATGTCTTAATATCCCTTGGATAGTCTCTGCCAGCTTCTTTCTGGAATCAGCATGGAATGCACTTGCAGTCCTCTCTCCCTTCTCCAGCAGCCTCTAGGGTCTAGAAAGCTGGGACCCCATTACACACACACACACACACACACACACACACACACAGAAAATGGAGCTAGTAGGGCGTCGTACTGCTTCCCTGCCTGTGATGTGCCCTGCATCTGCTTCCCAATAAAAGAAGAAAGAAGAGGGAAGAAAAACCAGTGTGGGGGCAAGAAGAATGGCAGCCACTCAAATGTGGAGATGGGGTTGTTATTTCAGAGCGATGGCGAGTTCACCAGCTCCTGGCAGGTACACATCTCACTGTTCCCCTGGTGTCCCTTCAAGAAAGCTTCTAAATCAAGACCAAAGGAGCCCTGGTCCTCAGGGCAACATCAAGTCTGAGGAGCCGCCTCATTAAGCCCAGTGTCCTGGCTGAAGGGATGGTGCAGAGAGTGGAATGGGGTCAAGGAATTGATATTGACTTTGTAATCAATTTGCAGGGAGAAAATGTCTTAAAATTTTCCATCTGTGTGCCTGCCTCTGCCCAGTGGAGGAGCAGCAGACTCAGAACAATAACAATGATGATAAAGAGGGAAACAACAGCCACTCTGTGTCAGCCCTGGCTCCAGACCACTCCCTTCCCTGCAGAAGGAAAGCACACGGCTCTCTGTCCCTGGGGAATGTCTGGGAAACCATACCCTGGCCAAAGAGTTGGGTCTTAGGGTTGGCACATTTCAATCAAAAGCCCTTTTAGCAGAGTGGAGGAGGAGGAAGAATAGAAAAGTTATTGAGAGGCAGGGTAGGAGGAAAAGGGCAAAAAACAGGGATTTTTACCCTAGGCCTGGGATATATGCAAGCTGTCAAGTGTGAAGGAATGTCGGGGCTGGGACAGCTCTCAGAGATGGTTCGGATGCCCTTTTTACTTTAGATGAAGAAATGGCAGAGGTTAAAGTCTCCTGTCCTAGTAGTGTTAGTGGGAAGACTACACGACGGTCCGGGGGCTATTGTTAGAGCTGCAGATGGGATTGAAAGGGTCTGAAGGGCACAAGAAACAAATGAGAACAAAAGATGCTGGCTTTCAGTGATCTCTAGAAACTGATCAACAGTATTTAGTGACTCACAGGGAGGGTTACAGTGAGGATGGGATGGAGGGCGTGCCTAGATTGCTGGCGTGGGGTACCGGGTGCGTCAGTGCTGTCGTTTATTAAGACAGGAGACACAGGTGAGGGTGTGAGACCGTGTTTCCCATTTGAGAAGAGTCAGGTGCAATGTCCAATAATCCGTTAGGCTTAGAGCTCCGGAGTGAGGCCAGGTCTGCGGGAAGATAGCGCACAGGGTGACAACGGCGGTCGCTTGAGCGGACTCGGGGGCACTCTGTGTCAACACAGCTGTAGAAGAGAATGGAGAGCAGGGCACTTGAAGGGCACTGGAGTTTGAGTGGCAAGGATGGAAAACAGAGCTACAAAACCTAAAGGGGAAAATGCCAGAGGGGCAAAGAAGGGGTAGGGAGTGGGGACGCGAAAGCCAAAAGCTGCTGATTCCAGCATCCGGAGATTGTGAGCCCTAGTGCGCAGAGCCAGGCTCCGAAGGCCTTTGCTCTTTCCTGTCTATCTGTCCTTCCATGGTCAGGAGGAGGCAGGAAAATCTCCACTCTGTGTGCCCTTTTCGGTCCTACTAGACCTCCCCATGTGATCGAGTTGTACAAAGGCTGAATCTACACAAAGGCATGGTTCCCAAATGTAACTTAGGATGGGTGTCTCTAGGATCAACCTCCACTCAGAGAGTTCCAGGGAGGCGTCACTGACCCCACACACTGAGGGTCTGGTGTGCGGATGTGACTCTTCCGGCCAGTCACGCTGCAGTCTTTACAAAATCTCAACCACCTGGACTGTTACTTGTTAGCAGACTTAGATGGGGGGGGGGGTGTGCAGAAAAGATGAGAGGAAAGAGGGAGAAGAGAAACAGGATGGAAGAGAGGAAAAGGAAGCGCAAGGAAAAAATCAGTGAAAATCAACATCTAAAAGGAAATCTACGCTTTCAAAGAATCGGCTTCCCTTTGAATTCAGGTAAGTGGGCTTAGTAAATAGGCAAAAAGCTTCTACTACAATGGTGAGAATCAGGACCTCAAATGAGCTCTACAGATCGGTGTGTAGGAGAAAGAGCACAAGGGTAAGAGTCACAAGACTTCAGTTCTACACTTGGTTCTGCCAGCGGTGAGTTGGGGTGAAGACCCAGTACCTCACTTCTAGAAATGTCTCCCCAGCAAGTGGACAGTCAAGGCTCTATGTGAGGTCCCACAAACAAGACTAACATGTAAGACATCATCCCTACTTAGAGGAAGCTCCTTGACGACAAGGCAAAAAGCACTGTTGGGAATCAAAACAGGGAGAAAAGGTTTGAATCCCAGGGAAAGAAGAGTAGGTTTTGAAAGATGAACATGATTCTTCTAAGAAGAGTCTGCACTTACGTAAAATGGTTTATGTAACAGAAGTTTTAGGAGCGAAAACACAGAGCAGATAAAGGATAAAGAATTGTTAGAGAGCCCTAGGCATCCATTTTCACTAAAGGATGATGTATACAGGAGGGCGTGGAATGGACATGAGTAAACCAAGCTTGATCAGCTTAGGGCAGGGGAACCATTGAAGGTCTTCTGTTATTTATGAGATTCCAATTGAAGTTTTGTCTCATTGAGATTAAGTCACCTTAGGTACTGCTAACTCATGAAGTGGGAGACACAGAATCTTGAAAGACCATTCTTTCAAGAATGGAGACTTGACTTCACTGAGCCTCTGTCCCTTTATCTACCCAAAGGAAGATTGGGGGCAAGCTTAGTATCTCAGGTCTTCAGTCTGTTCTAACATTCTGTTTCCATGTTTAACTAGTAGGCAAATGGAGAATAACTAGGCAAGTCACATTGCACGAAGGTACTATAGGTGACCTGAGGAAATTTGCCACTGATTGTATATACATCTATGTTGTTATTTTGAAAAGTAATGGAATGTTCCCCCAAGATTATTCAGTTTTTCAGTCTTATTTGATTACAGACTAACTTACTATTTTTCACATTCCTTAGGTACAGAAGCCATGTCCTATTTGTTTGTCACCTCACCAGTGTTTGGTGTTGAGTAGGAGCATCATGCATGTCTTGTGAATGCATGCGTTCGAAGGTCCTAACATGAACTCTATCACACAAACAAAGCACGAAATGGCCAAATGCTTAGTGTAACAGAGTGTGAGACCAAGCATCCAGCTCCTTCATGTTTCTTTCGGGAGACGATTTTCCCTGCTTATCCCCACCCTCCTTTGCATGGGCTTCTCCAAAACATTTTAAGAATGAGTAGCTATTCTTAATGTTAACTGTTCTTTTTTTTTTTCTTCTTCAAAATGAAAAGTTGTACAAAGTTATGCAGACAAGCACAGAAGTATGCATTGATCTCAAGAAACTGGGGCTGTCCCAGTGTGTTACCCCCATTATTTTCCACTTGGGGTCTCAGATGGGTTGGATGGGGCTTGGTATTCTTCCGTTTATTCCACGCCTTGCCCAGCCAGCTCCCAGAAGCTGAATCCTGTCTGGAACCTCAGATCTGTGGATTGTGGATTTCCCCAACATCCAGTCTTCATCTTTCAAAGGGTCTGCTCTGCCAGGGACCCATCCTCTTGATTTCAGCTCAACAGCCTTGCCTGTTTTGGCAGGACCTGCTCCCACCAAGCTTGGACATAGTTGTATGTTAGGGGAAGAGGAGTATTAAATTCTCTGTTACTTCTTGCCCTCCCTGAAATAGTCAACTGGACTCTAACACTGGGTTTGGGGAAGAATTTTATCCTGAAGCCATCTGGCGAGACAGAGGAAATATCTTTTTATATTCTGCTTTCCTCAAGAGTCCTGGGCCAAGATAGATTCATGTTTGTCTCACAAACAGGACATGACTGTGGATTCTGGGGCACCTCATTGTAGGGCAGTGGGGTCAAGGGGAAAAGAGGATAGGAAAGGAGGATGCTATTCTGCCTCTATCCATCACCAACTTGGGGACTTGTCTATAATCCAGCCTCTAAAACCTGTCCTTCCCCATTGATACATTGAGGGTGAGACCCTCAGTCTAGGGAAGCTAAAGCAAGAGAGGAATGGTGAAAGTGTGAGCCACACGGACACAGATGTCAAACCTGGTCTGTAGACTCCTCTATAAACAGGCTCTTTACTGTTTTAGGGATTTACAGCAGATTTGTTCATCTAGTGTAAGACACTGTGGCCCATCCAAATGACTTCTGCACAAGTTTGACCCAAAGTGTGCAACACAATTCCTTCTGCATCTCTTTTTCTCAACTTTCTCATGTCTACAGGACACGCTACATTTCAGTGTGTGACAGCACATCAAATAAAACTGAAGAGGAGGAAAGTGGCATCTAACCAAACTTGGAGTTCTTGGTCAGAAACTTGTACTGTATGAAGCAAGAGTCTGACTAAACCATTTTATATAACACTGCAGAGTAAAGTATGATGGTACCAATAAAGAATTTGGGTAAACCTTTAGAGCCTCTTGTTCTGAGCCACATTCACCTGTAATGAAGACAAACACCCATTAGTGAATGGGTGGTGATCCAAGACCCTGGTGTATTGGTGACCAAGAGACCAGGTAATGCTTTTGCTTTCACAGCATATGAATGGCCTCTCTGTCGGGGCTGTGGGTAGAAGCTTCCGTGACCCAGAGAAGAGTCCTGCCATCCTGAAGATGCTACACATCGTCTCTACACACTCTTTTCTTTTTTGTAAATTTGTGCCTGTTTATCCAATTGCCTTTTCTCTCTTTGCAGGAAGCTCATTTTGTCACGGATCAAAATTAGTCGACTGGGGTGTCCACTAAATCATCAGTGAGGTATGTGAATGGTCTGAATTGGTGTCTGATGTAGAGGAAAGCGATAATGAACCTGAGGTAGAGAGACTAGGTCGGGTAGCCTGAGGCCTGGGAAACATGAGCATAATATAGATTGCTACTTTCTGCCTTTGGGACAGTTCCAAGCAAATGTGTTTTTTCCACCTTACATCCCAAACTCAGGTAATGAGGTAGGAAAAGTTAATGTAACTGAGACAGAGTTGAAAACAATGAGGGTTGCCAGTCTGGCCTCCCGTTCTAATCACTTGCCAGATACTCACCCAGTCGAGCTGCTATGGACTGGAAAAGAAAGGTCTAGGAATGTCAGATAATTGGGACTAGGCCTGCATCACATCTCCTCATTTTACTTACGCCTGGCTGTGTAACACAGAGCAGGTCACTTCTCTCTGGGAGTTTTCCATCTGTAAAGTTATATTACGGCTAAGAAGTGACCTACCAGAGGGCAAAAAAGGGCAGATTTCAGCATCTCGGCCCCCCAGTGCTGCATTTGGGTGCTCAGCCTAAGGTCTTGATAAATAGAAACCAGATGCATGGGTACCATTTCCTGCTGTGCCTCCAATGCGAGGCCGAGAGATATTCTTTCTCTTCTTTGCTGATTTTTTTGTTTGCATGCATTGCTTATTTTCTCTGTAGGTTATGAAGATTTGGGATCAAAGAGGAGGGTTAGTGACCTAGGGTCTCTGTGGAAACTGGGTTTCAGTTGAGTCTGAGCACTTATTTACACCAGATAGGAGTGTGGCTAGGCATTGGTAGCTGGGAAATGGTGTGTCTGGCAAGGCAGGAGAGTAGGCACAGCAGAAAGGAGATAAAGCAGAAAGGATGGCAAGTTCAAGAATGGAGCCCCTAAGGGTCCCAGGACCCATGCAAAGGGGCCCAGACCTGCACAGATCCCTACAGTCATGAGCTAGCATCAGGAAATGAATTTACAAGAGACAATCGGTCCTTCAGCCCAGGGACTTCCCTTTATGGTCTGGCAGCCAAGGTCATGCGGGTTCCCCAGGTGAGGCCATGGAGAGCTGCTGCCTGAGCGGCTGTGGAAAGCACGGCTGGCAGATCCCCCAGATTCTCGAGATTTCCCCACTGTCCCTGGTATGCTGGTTAGGCCCGCCTCACTCCTTCCCCGCCTCTGACTCCCAGGAAAGGGATGCCAGCCTGCCTGCTTTGTCTGGGAGACTTCCGCTGTGTTTCTGAGAAGTGCTGGCCTTTGAGAAGAGGCCTCCAGCCTTCCTCCGGTTCAATCCAGCTACAGAAAGGACATTCATTCCCTACCTGCACCTTGACAACGGGGAGCCCACTCACCTGCTTTGCCAGGAGAAGAGTCATGCTGGCACACTCCTCTCTCTCTCTCTCCTCTCCCACCTCTTCTCAAAACTCACTCAACATAGGCTGGAGTACCCACCTAATTTAAACCATTCTTTAAAAAAACTTTTTTAATGTTTATTTATTTTTGAGAGAGAGAGAGACAGAACACAATCAGGGAAGGGGCAAAGAGGGAGACACAGAAACCAAGCAGGCTCCAGGCTCCAAGCAGTCAGCACAGAGCCAGACACGGGGCTCGAACTCATCATGAACTGTGAGATCATGACCTGAGCTGAAGTCCCATGCTTAACTGACTGAGCCACCCAAGCGCCCCTATTTTAAACCATTCTATTAAGAAGCAAGGGGTATGGGTAACTTGTTTCTGAGATCTTGATCGTCCTGAAGATTTCATAATGTGTTTTTGTTGAGTCATGTCTAATTTTCCCGGTCCCCAATTTTTTCTCTCATTCACTACTCCTGCCCCCCTTTGTTGGGTCCTCATTGTGTTGAACTCAGACACAGCAATATCTCCTGGGAACAGATGCACTGAGATACTGTTGCTCCCCACCCCACCCCCACACACAGAACCTCAGGACATGTACCTGGAAAAACAGGTGGCTTTTAATTACTGCTCAAGGCACTGCCTAATTTCTTCTTCTTTTTTTAAAGAAAATTTCACACCTGTAGAAAATAAGCCAGAGTCTTTGTTTTAAAATTCTACAAAACTGAGGGGTACCTGAGTAGCTCAGTCGATTAAGCAACCGACTCTTGGTTTTGGCTCAGGTCATGATCTCACAGTTTGTGAGTTTGAGCCCTGTGTTGGGCTTTGCGCTGATGGTGCAGAGCCTGCTTGGGATTCATTCTCCACCCCCCCCTTTTCTGCCCCTACACTGCTCTCTCATTCTCTCTCTCTCTCTCAAAATAAATAAGCCTAAAATTTTAAAATTACACAAAACTGAAAAGTACCAAAAAGGGCAAACAAACAAAAAAAATCACCTCCATGTCCATCATTAAAATAACCCTTACCAGAAACAACCCACAAAACTATTAGGCAGCCAACGGGATGGGAAAAGATAGCTGCAAATGACATATCAGATAAAGAGTTAATATCCAAAATCTATAAGGAACTCACCAAACTCCACACCTGAAAAACAAACAACCCAGTGAAGAAATGGGCAGAAGATATGAACAGACACTTCTCCAAAGAGGACATCCAGATGGCCAACAGACACATGAAACGATGCTCAGCATCCCTCCTCATCAGGGAAATACAAATCAAAACCACACTGAGATACCACCTCACGCCAGTCAGAGTGGCTAAAATGAGCAAATCAGAGAACTCTAGATGCTGGCGAGGATGTGGAGAAACGGGCACCCTCCTACACTGTTGGTGGGAATGTAAACTGGTGCAGCCCCTCTGGAAAACAGTGTGGAGGTTCCTCAGGCAACTAACAATAGAACTCCCCTAGGACCCAGCAATAGCACTGCTAGGAATTTACCCAAGGGATACAGAAATGCTGATGCATAGGAGCACATGTACCCCAATGTTCATAACAGCCCTCTCAACAATAGCCAAAACATGGAAAGAGCCTAAGTGTCCATCAACGGACGAATGGATCAAGAAGATGCGGTTTATCTCTACGATGGAATACTACATGGCAATGAGAAACAATGAAATCTGGCCATGTGTAGCAACATGGATGGACCTTGAGGGTGTTGTGCTGAGCAAAATAAGTCAGGCAGAGAAGGACAAATATCATATGTTTGCACGTACAGGAGGATTAGGAGGAACTTAACGGAGGACCATGGGGGAGAAGAAGGGGGGAAATGGTGGGGGAAAGGGAGAGAGGCAAACCATGAGAGACTCTTGAATGCTGAGAAACAAACTGAGGACTGATGGATGTGGGGGGTGAGGGGGGAGATGGGCATGGAGGAGGGTACTTGTGGGGATGAGCACTGGGTGTTATATGGAAACCAATTTGACAATAAACTATTTGTAAAAAAAAAAATAATAATAACCCTTACCAATAGTAAGTGAAAATCATTACTACATTTCTCAATGTATAGAGACAGGTATAATTTGACAAAAACGAGATCTTATTACTTTTTACTTTTTTAAAATCCAAAGTATTAACTTTGCTTGAATGTGAACAAAGAAAAAAAGACTGTTAGGAAACTTAAGTAATTGTTGAATATCAGAAAAATGTTTCCTGACCACATGAGATATTAATTCTTAGAAGAAAGTTCTTTGTTTGGGGTGGGGAGCCCGGGGGAGGAGTTGCAAAGCTTTAAGATTTGGAAATCACTCCTTTTTAAAATTCTTTTTGTTTTAGGCATTGGCTTTTCAGGCCAGAGCTTGCATTTTGCATGTCGTTTTAAGCTGTATTCTTCAGAAATAAAATCAGAATTCGCCAAGTGTTCGAATTACGCTTTACACTCCTGCTTCAAAACTTTTGCATTGTTCTTGTTATATAAATAGCACGGAAACTCCCCCTTGCACAGGCACGTCTATCCAGTGAGGGGGGAAGGGATGGGAGAGATTCAGAGGATCTGATCTCTGCAGAAAAGCCATTTGAAGGAAGCTGGCGTGGCTTTCTGCCTAATTCCCTTTTTCTTTTAACAATGGTGGTCTAACAACTATCTTTAGCCAGGTTTCTAGAAAATTCATCTCCCTACCCAAACCTGCCCTATATCATGTGACTTTAAAAATATTAACCCGTATGTTAATGGCACTTATGTATATGTGAATGTTCTTATAAAATTCCCTAAAAAATGGGAGTAGGTAGGTATCCTGAGTAAGTAAATGTAATGCTTAAAAAGCTGTGGGACACATTTCAGTACCAAAGTGGCACTCAGTTCAAAACACCAAGGCTTCAGGTCTTTGAACCTTGACTCACATCTCTCTTAACATTTCAGGAGGTTCAGTGATATAGGTCCAGGTCGCTTCTGGAATCCTGATCTTCTCCTGTTCTTTAGCATCCCAAACTCCCTTACCCCTCGCACTTGCATGCTGGGATAGAACTTTCCCTTTCATTCCTGCCATTTTGTCCTGCCATCTCCTCTCATCATGCTCTGCGTGTCAGCCATCAGTCACCAGAACACACTGGCATCTGAGCCTGCTGTATGCAGCGCCCCCCCTCCCTCAAGAATGTGTTTGTCCCGTCTCTTATCAGAGTGTGTAAGGTGGGGAGAAGATGAGCAGGCGACATCCAAATGTTCTGTCATAGGAAGAGAAAGGCAGAGAGGCTGTGAGCCTCACCGTGTTAATGATGTGCGTCTAGTCACGCTAGCTTTGTGGCTGCGCCCTTGGGAGAGGTGGTAATAGAAAGCGGGTGGCAGATTGTTTGAAACCTTATCATCTGCCTCTTGTTGATGTCTCTGCTTCTGGAAGCAGAGAGAGTGAGAAATTAAATATGTGGCAGTGATACCACCTTATAATCAGTGTTTCCAAATATCAGAGAGAGCTGATTTTCCTAGCATTCACAAGCATGGAGAAAGGGTCTTTTTAAAGGTTATTTTCTGTCATGGACCAAGGTTTCTTTGTTAAGGATTCTGAGTTTGATTCGTGTGTGTGTGTGTGTGTGTGTGTGTGTGTGTGTGTGTGTGGTGGGGCCTTGGGTGCAGACTGAATGGAGTAAAGAAAAGGAAAAGAACAATAAGAAGAAAAGTATGCATCAGGTGCTTTTTAAAAAATCAATCCAAACAAAACTAGCAAAGGGGGATGTCTGTGGACAGCTATGCTGGCTGTGGCCAGAACTGAAAAGAAAGGCGCTGCCTGCAGGGGCTGCGTAGCAACAGGGCTCTGATTGGCCAGACCTGAGCAAAGAACAGGCCCATAGCAGGGGCTCTGAGCTGTGCTCCTGCCGGCAGCTGAACTAGGGCAGGCCCAAGCAGGCTCTGCAGAGACATGCTCGAATGATCCGGAGTACAGCTGTTGGCTAACAGCACTCGTGAGTCCTGATAGCATTGGGCTCGCTAGCCCAACACTAACATTACAGCCCGCTGCCTCTGCCTGTTGCCCCCCTGCCCCCCGTGGGTTGGATTTGTGTCCTCACAGACTACCTGAGACAGGGTCCCACCAGCCAAGATGATGCCGTCAGAGACTGTCTCTGAAAGAGACTGGCCTGGGTGCGAGGAACTTGGTTTCTAGTTCTCCACCCAGCAGCTCAGTGTCAACTGAACAAGTAAGTTGCCTTATTGGCAACAAGTCTGGTCAATATTGGCCTGAAATTAAAATATTAGGATGAGCCAATAGTTCCTATTATTTAACGTAAGAAACCTGGAGAAAAGATGGAGAAAGCTCAATCATCTTTTTCAATGAGAAGTTAACATTAATAGTTATTGTGCGATGGAATCACAAAATAAACGCTTGCGAGCAGTTTAAAATGAATGAACTGGGTCTACCTGCCTAAAAAGAATAAATCTCAAAAACACTGTTGACTGTGGAGACTGGTAGGAACTCAGGGATACCATTTGACTCAGTGCCCCCTTCTTTCCTTCCACCATGAAGTCCCCCTTAACTTCCAGGAGCCATCTGGGAGGAGGGGAGCCCCACACCACTCAGCCTCTCTTTGGGATTAGTGTTATTTAACCGAAGAGACTAAAGTATCTTACAGTGGCAAGGTTGTTTTCCCAACAGCCAATGCTGCAGAGACTCAGATCAGTCATTCTTAGAAAATTTCTAAAAGCTACACGAGCCTCATTTTCTTTGTAGATTTGAATGCAGTGTGAATCAATCAGTACACAGTTCGGTTTTGTCCTCAGTCATGAGAATAAATATGAGCAATCACAATCAAGAAAGGCATACACAAGGAAGACCTGTCCAGAGCTATCTAGGAATTTAAATTCTCTATGTTCATTCCATTACCTCTTTAAATCCTTAATTCTTGTGAAAACATTACTTTTTGTTTGTTTTAAGTCAGTGCGGTGGCTTAAAAGGCTGTGGTGGAAGGTATGGAGTTTACATTTAGAATAGGGACTATGGTAAGTAGAAAAAGTAAACAGAAATTTTTTTGTGTGTGTACATGCACACACACATCCACATGCTGAAAACACAAGTGAACCAGAGGTATGCTCTGACATTAAGCTGCTAGGCAATTACCTGGACTATAGGATCAGCAAAAGCCCGAGTCCAAAATTCAGAAGGCAGTTAATGGGCTTAACACCCATCATCCCTGGCATCCCTGTAATTCTTGGCTGAAATGAAATAGAAAATAGGGCCGAAAGAAGTTTGGCTCCAAGCAAGTAAGGTTTCCGTCACTTGCCTGGTCCCAGCGGCTCTCCCTGGCAGGGACAGCAAGCCCACCCAGATGGGATACGTTTTGCAAAAGCAAGCAGTCCTGCCATCGGTGAGTGGACAGGAGACTCCCTGGCTCCTTGCTGCGGGGGGGGGGGGGGGGGGGGGGGGGGGGGGGGGGGGGGGGAGGAGGAGGGAAGAGGGCACCCATCTGGCCCCACCCCCTTCTCGGAGCAGTGGGAGCTCCAGGCCGGCAGATGACCCACAGGCTGTCCCAAACTGAACTCCCCTCAACTCCGCCCTTGCTGCCAGCCTACTTCCTGCAGAGCGAGCCCGCCCCTTACTGGCTCAGCCTTCCCTGCCTTATTCGGTTTAAATTACTTCTTTGAACTTTTGGTCTCATTATTTTTGGACCGTTCTTTGGTCTGGAAGATTTTCTTTCCACGGGTTCCCTCTGTTCTCCTTCCTTTCACTCTCTTGGATGCGACTCCCAAGGTCTCTTTCTACAGTTCTTTGGGGGTAGTTTTTATTACCTTTGTGCATCTTAATCTGAGTAGGGGGGAAGCTCCAGGAGCATCGTCATCGCCCTCCCTCCCCCTCCCCGTGGACAAACACTGGTGTTGTTGTTCCCAGAGCTCCCCTGTTTAAAGGGGTGAGGGAGCTCTGCTTCTTCAGTAGCTCATGACCCAGTTCACGGAATGGCCTTTTCTAGTTCGATATGAGAAACCAGGTTCCACTGTCACCCTCTGCTACCCCAGCTCACCCCCTGCTCTCGGGGACAAAACCATAGGTCTGGAGCCACCCTTCAATGGTCAAAGATCCCATGACACTAGTTCTCTTTCTCCCCTAAGAATAGCAAGGATTTGATATGGTAGTTTAATTGGTTCGATGCTTTGAGCTGTAAGTCACAGAAAGCAGTCCATCTTAACCAGCTTGAACAATTAAGAAAACATGTTACTTCCTGTGACAAAAGTCTATGGGTAGGTGTGTTCCAGAGTTGGTAAATTCAGGGTTCTGACATCAGCAAGACCCAGGTTCTTAACATCTTTCTGCTCTACCGCCCTTGCTGTGGACGCCAGCTAACCACTGCTTATTTGGTAGCTACTGCAGCCTTGCCCACAATGTCTAACGAGCTGTGAGCTTACGCAAGCAACTGTTGTCTTTCGGTATCTTTCCTTTCTCATCCAAAATGGCAGTAACAGCAACTACTTACATAGGGATTCCTATGTGCCGACCAGTCTTCTAAGCCTTCGTATGCATCAATACATTTAATCTGTACAATAATGCAGTGAGGTAAGTAGTATTATCATTCCCGTTTTAAAATGAGGAAACTGAGGCACATAGCCAGTGAGGAACAGAGCTGCGACCCACTTGTATAGAGTCCTCGACCCCAACCACTCATTTTCCTGCCTCTTAATGAAATGGCAAGTCAGTAAAAACAGTGCTTACCTACCCAAGACCTGAACATGATTAAACAAGATAACACAAGTCAAGCATGTAACCGAGTGGCATAACAAGGACTCACTGAATACTAGGTACAAATTCTATGGTCATTTCAAGTGTGTACAGGTCAGCCTCGTGCAGTTTGAGAGAAGCAAACAGCCCCTTACGGGCCTTCCCTTGGGCCAAGACACTCTACACCACGTCTTCTAGAACCTCTGATTTACTTACAACTCACACCTTACACTTTCTTAGCTCTTAATAGACCAAAGCAAAGCCTCCAAGAATATAGGAGCTACTTCATACACACACACACTCCTGTATCTCTACCTGAGCTGGGACCTTGGAAACCCTCCCCAGGTTCTTCCTCGGACCTAAGGAAATCCCACATTGCCATGAACCCACACCTTAATGGTTTTCATCCTGTTTCTGCAGTTGTACAGTTCTTTCAGTGTTTTTTCCTGAAAACTCATATTTTAAATATAGAGAAAAAATCATACAGAACAACAAAGCATACACATGTACCACCACAGATGTTTTTAAATGTTAATATGATCGTAGGTGTGAGGCTTTTTAAGAACTAACTAAATATGGGGCACCTGGGTGGTTCAGTAGGTTAAACATCCAACCGCGGCTCAGGTCATGATCTTACCTTTCCTGGGTCGAGCCCCCGTCGGTCTCTGTGCAGACAGCTCAGAGCCTGAAGCCTGCTTAAGATTCTGTGTCTCCCCCTCTCTTCCCCCCCCTGCTCTCTCTCTCTCTCTCTCTCTCTCTCAAATAAACATTAAAACAACATTTTTAACTAACTAAACCATTTTAAGATATGGCTGAAACCTGCTTGCCCCCTCTTTCTCCTATCTTACAGGTGTGTATCCCACCTGCATAGATTTTTGTATTTTCAGTATATTTTTAAACTAAAGTATTAACTATTATTTTGTGAGTTTGGGAACTTTAAAGATAAAGTTGTCATACTGTATGTAAGCTTCTACAATTTGCTTTTTTTAAACCAAGATTTATTTTCACTTGCTTTGTGTTTATTCTTCTCACGTTTCTTTTTTTAAATCCTTATTTTTTTCTTCTTCCCTCTCTTTAGCTGTATTAACAGACCTTCAGGTATTCTTCACCCCTGCCCCTCCCCCAGCACCATCCTCACAACATTTTCTCCATGTGACTTCTGGTTTCAAAGTCCAGTTGCATTTCTGCTATTCTAAAGATTACTCACACATTTATTTATTTATTTATTTATTTATTTATTTATTTATTTATTTTTGGTGAGAGAAAGAGAGAGAATCCCAAGCAGATTCCAAGCTCAGCACAGAACCCACTTCAGGGCTCCATTTCACACCTGTGGAGCCACCCAGGTGCCCACATAAATTTTTTAATACACATACTCATATTTAGTGAACTGTGTTTTCCCATTGTATTAGGGTTCCCTAGAGAAACAGAATCAAAAGGATTTGTGAACATATGACCACCTGGGCTCCAAATCTGACCACCTACTCACAGGACTCCTCCTCCAAGTGTGCTCTGCTCTGCTCCTGGCTCCTGTTTCCCTCCCTGCCTTCGCCCCTCCCACTGCGCAGCTCAACTCTGTCCCACCCCAATGAAAGAGCAGCAATCAGTAGAGACACTGCATGAAGCCAAGTGTTGCTTCATGAAAACATAAAGACTGAGACATCAGATGGATGGACAGACAGAAATGGAGAGACAGAGCCTTCTGATGAAAACAGGTCTCTAATCAACCACCATTCTTTTCCAGTCCGGTTCCCAGTAGGAAACAGATGACATATTCAAAAGGGGTAATTTAGGAGAGTTTAATAAAGAGATTACTTGCAAGGGTGTGGTCAGAGTTAAGGGAGACCATGAAGGAGGGGCCAAGCTCTCAAGACCAGCGAGAGCAGGAAGCCAACACCATCCACGGGCCTAAAGAAGGAAAGATAAAGGAAGTAGTTCACTGAAGGGGCAGAAAGTCAGAGCCATGGCTGGAGGAGATGGTTGCCAGCAGGACTTATGGCTTTAGATAGACACTCGTAATCCACTTCCAAGCTCTGACCCAGTCAAGAATAGAAACAAGGGAGCAAATACCCCAAACTCCTTCTTCTCCCACTTTCTAGTGTCCTGTGGGTGCTTCCCATGGGCCAAATCCACCTGGAAGCCAGACTGCAGGGTGCCCCCAACATAGTCAGGAAAGGTCAGCCTCTCAGGGGCACAAACGGAAAAGCGTGGATCTGGATGTGGTAAACAGAGAACATCCAAGTCAATGCATGTCCCAAGACTATGTGTTTCTCAAGTCACTTCCGTCTTAAAAATACATAAATAAGTGGTCTTCCTTTCTTACTTCCTGGTCTTCAGCTCCTGTCTTTTCCCCCTTCTACTGTCACAGACCAGGTCTTGAAGGAGTTGTCTAAACGCACTGTCTGCGATTTACTCTCATTCACTCCCTTCCAAAGCTCAGTCCCCAACTTTACTAAGCCTGGAGTTTCTTGGAAAGATTACTGATGTCCTGCTGAATGATAAGCCTGGTCCAAACGTTTCAGTTCTTACTGACTTCTCTGAGGCACTCCTTTCCTCAAGCCCTCTCCCTTCTTGGTGTCTGCGTGAGACCACTTTTTCCCGGTCCTTCTCTTTGAGCGGGAGTGCAGCGACCACACAGAGGAGGGGCAGTTCCCTGGGCTGAAGGAGCAGCACCTGTGACCAGAAGGCTCCAAGGAGCGAGGCCAGCACTGGCTGGAGGTGTGGTGGAGGAATGAGGGTGTAGAACATGTGTCAGCAAAAGAAATAGCTTGTGTGATGGCCGTTTTCTTCTTGCTCACCATCAGTGGCTGTGTTGTTGGCCACCAAACTCTACAAAGTCACTCTTCAGAATGGGAAAAGGTGAAGTGATCTGGAAGGAAGGTAAGTTTCTGTAGCAAAGACATACAGAAAACCCGATAGAGATATCTGTTTTTAAAAAATGTGCAAATTTCAGCCATTCATCAACGCTCTGTCCACTTGATGGGACCTCTTCCCCCAGGTCACTTCCACATCCCTTCAGAGCCTCAGCCGCCAGCACCTAGCAGCATCGGTTGACAACAGTCACCTTGCAGGGCATCTGAACTACAGAGCCCTAAGAAAGACAGGGCCAGCAGTGGGTCCTACCCTGGTGAGCAGCGCCCCCTGTGACCCCTTTGCTCCTCTGACAGGTGGAGAAGTGAGCAGAGAGAAGCAGGGTGGAAGGAGAAGGGGTGCTTGAAGAATGAGCTGGCAGGTGGAATTCAAAGTCCTTTTTTTTTTCCAAATTAATGAGACATATTCTCTGCCAGGGATTCTGGGCCCTGATGCAGCAATAAGTCAAATGCCAGCATTCATCTCCTTGCAAAGGGGATCCACCTCCCCACCTTGGAGCACAGACAGACTGCAGTTGAGATGTCCAGTGAAAAAAGCTGAGTGTGGCTCCGCAGACCCGCACAGGCCCTTCCCTCTAGACCCCCTGAGGCCCCTCCCCAGGAGTGCTTGACAAGTATGCATGCGAGGCTGTCCAAGGAATGCAGCCGTCTCAGCCATTCATTCCTCAGGCTCAAAACCACCGGGCAGGAAGAGCAGACAGCGAGAGTGGGGTAGGATCTGTCTCGGATGAGGTTTGGAAACAGGAGATGCCCCTGACTGGGCAGGCGGAATTGATGTGGTCTGGCCTGGGGCAGGGGAATGGGCAGAATGACCTTCCCAGCTCGCGGCCAGCCCGGTGGGTCTATGAAAAGAGACATTTTATTCATTCTCGGGCTCTACCCAAGTAACTCTGAAATATTCCTAGACAGTTGCCAGGAGAGTCAATGGTGGGTGAAACAGAGTTCCCAGAGCCAAAATTCTGCGTTTCAAGCCATTCCCTTCAGCTCCCCCCTACCACGTGTTTTTCTTTATGTCTGTTTGCTGGTTCCCCTTCTACGATAAACTGTGAGACCCCTGAGGGCAGAGGCTCTTTGCGCTCTCCCCTCCTCCTGCCAACCCTGTGCTGGGCTGCCTTTAAAAAAAAAGTTACCGTTTGACTCAAGATCGCATCTCTGGGCCGCAATTTGTCAGCCATGGGCTATGCAGAGGATGAGCAGATTAGCTGTGGCGCGGCAGGAATAACACGGAGGAAAAAACCTGGAATCACGGTTACTCATTTATAGTCTTCCTATTTGTTCGCCACTCTGATGCCCACTGAAGTCAAAAGTGGTAGTAAAAAAAAAAGTGTAGAATGAGACAGAGAATACGTTTCTTTAATTTGGGGGGGAGGACTTTGCATTGCACCTGCCCGCTCAGACCCAGAAAAGTCAAATATCTTTCTTAAAAGAACATTTCCTCAAACAGAAAGGTTAAATGGCCCCCAAATCTGATATCTACGCACCTCGGGACCCTGTTGAGATAACTCTGTGAGACAGATGGATACATCGGAGAGATAGCTGTAGTTATTCAGGTAGGGCAAACCAGAAGCTAGTAAATCAGGAAAGCTCTCCTACAAGACAAAGTTTTGAGTATGGATTTGTGAATGAGGGGAAAGTCACAACAAGGAGAGGCGAGGAGAGTTCTCTGCAAACGGTGATGGGCAAGGGATAGAAAGCATGGAGGCTGAAGCCTGAAGACCAGGACCAGAAAGCATTTTTTAAATTTTATATATATATATAATTTTTTATATTTTATACATTTATAAAATTTATAAAATTTTAATTTTATATACATATATTTTTACAAATAGTTTATTGTCAAGTTGTTTTCCACATAACACCCAGTGCTCATCCCCACAAGTGCCCTCCTCCATGCCCATCTCCCCTCCCCCCCACATCCATCAGTCCTCAGTTTTTGTCAGCATTCAAGAGTCTCTCATGGTTTGCCTCTCTCCCTCTCCCCCCCCCATCTCCCCCCTTCTTCTTCCCCATGGCAGGACCAGAAAGCATTTTAGGGGAGCCTGCAAAGAACATGAAGTGGGTATATGGTGAAATTGGGCTGGAGGAGTGAGAATGTGGGGAGCGGCAACCCTTAAAGCTCAAACTGAAGAGATTGGATTTAATACAAGGGGGTATATGCAGCCAAGTTGAAAATTCATCCAAATATCTGTGGAGGCATGCAAGCCGTTGTGGTCTCTCCAGCAGAATCGCAGGAACTCTGCTGATGCCTGAGGGCTTCCAATGCAGGCAGATCAAGGGGAGAAAGAGAGATGCTTTCTCACAAGAGCTCAGAGTCAGGCGGAGGTGGGATTAGTGGCCAGCAAGTGAGGGCATGCACCTCTAACCAAGCTTTTAAGAGAGCTCTCCCCCATCCTAGAAAAGCAACAAAAGCTTCACTCTTTGGGTGGGGATGGAGGCAAAAGCACTTGCTTTAAGGTCTATGAGTTACATCGGACACCCCAAGTGCAGGAAAGAGCACTGGGAAGGAGGGCGGGCAAGGAAAGTCACCACATGCACATCCTTCATTGTACCGGGCACCTAAGCCTGCCAACTGGCGTAAGGGCTGGTCCTTGGCATTTGATGGCTGCCCTGGGCCCACAGCACAGACAATCTGTAAGGTAGAATAGCTCTTTCAAAAGCCCATCCTTCCAGGCTGCTTCAGGTTTACAAATGACTTGTGAATGTCTGTGTCAAGCCAGCCAGTTTTGGGTACTGCGCCAGGATGGACGCTTCTTGCCCTAAGAGAGGTGATCGAGAGCAAAACAGAAACTAAACAAGTAAACATACACATAAGATCACTTCAACTGGTGCCAGATACTATGAAGGAAAGAAAATGTCTAGGCTGAGCGGGGAAGGAAGTGGCGGGCTAGTGAGGGTCGGGCAGCAGAGGGGCGGGGGGCTGGGGTGCAGAGGCCCATCCCAGGAGTTAGTATCTGTGCCGAGGCTGAAATTGCCGTCAGGGATGACCAAGGGACCAAAGGCATAGACTTCTCGGAAGAAGGAGCAGGCAGTGCAAAGACAAAAGCTTTAGGATTTATGAGACCAAAAACTGGGATTTATAAAAAGTGAACTAATAAGACGATAGTCACTGCTAACACTGAACTGACGATAGTCAGTGTTCAAAGACAGAGGGAAAATGCCACATGTATGGAAATGGAGGTGGGAAAAGTAAGATATCGAATGCTTCAATGGGAATGGGACTTAACACAAGTCAAGATAAGAAAGAGACAAAGAGGAGCAGACAGCCGGTGAGCAGCGTGTCTCCTGCACGTGCCTTCCCTGGTTCATTACCGTGTGTTCACAGAGCCTGCGACAGTGGTCACCGAGCCCACACCTGAATGACGCTAGGGGGGCTGACTTCCCAGACCCTGAACAGAAGCTGATATGTCTTCAGGAAAGAAGCTTAGAGGTGTAGGGAGGAAAGCACAGTGAGCCAGTGCCGGGGGCCTCCCCACTCTCCAGAGCTGTGATCACGGACCGTGCTCTCAGGGTCTGTCTTTCCACAAGATGGTCAGAGCCTCGGGGCACACGGCTATACTCAGTGCAAATCCACAGTGTGGCCACTGTGGTCACCAGCCAGGGAACGGAGATTCTCTTCATACCCTCGACCTTTGTTATTATTTCAAATCAAGGAGTTAGGGACATGGCTGGCCATGAACGCTGGGCTCACTTCTAAGACCCTTGGGCTCCAGTCCTGGCTATCCCACTGATTCTCTGTATTACTTTTCCTGGTGCATTTTAGTGTCCCATATGCAAGGTTGGGAGGCTGGGGATTGGATTCTAAGGGCTCTTCTGGCTCTGGAAGTCTCATAAAACATGGAAGGTCTATAATGAGACAAGGTACATGAGAACTCTTAGCAGCTACAACATAAAGGCATCCAAAGTCAAATGGAATAGAAATATCAGATCCACTGGTTAGGAAAATATTTGGCTGCAAGTAATAGAAAGGTTACTAACGATAGCTTAAGTTAAAAGGGGCTTATGCTCCTCTTATAACAAAAGGCTGCATTGTTATAACCCAGGGTCTCTGCTGAGTTGGAAAGAAGTAAAGGTGAATCAGAGGGGAGTGATAATCAACTAATGTACGTGGAGTAACAAAGGTACATGGTGCCTTCCAAGACGTGGCTCAGCAGGGGAGCGAAAGTGAAGGAAGACAAGTTGGAGTCATGAGGGGCGTGCGGTTTCAATGTCAGAGGAAGGGTGTGGAAGATGAGAGCACTGGCAGTGTGGGCTTAACAGAGAGTGCTAAAAGCCAGTGAGGACGAACTGGAAACTAGAGTCAGCACTCCCTAGATGCTCATGGCCCATCTCACCCTCTTTCTGTGTTCCCCGACCACCCACATCTAGAACACTGAGAGAGAAGGGGTGGCAAGGAGTGAGACCAAAGGAACACAGCCCAGTACACGGGGTAACCTACCTGCAGAGAGCAGAGCTTTGAAGGAGAGGAGGCTGGTCGGACTGAAAGTCGACACCTCTCAGGAGGCAGTGTTCAGGTGGCTAAATTGCAAATGGCCTGGAAACAGCAGTGAGGAGCAGTGAGAGTCTACTCCATCAGATGTTCCCTTCCTGCCGAGGGTGTCTCTGTGCTCCCACGGCCAGTCTCCTCCTGGATCTAAGAAGCTCTTGAGCTCCTGCCCCTCATGGCTTGTCATGGCTCCCATGTCACAATGAGCTTAAACGGCCGTTTCTCCTGTTAGTACCTTTTCTGCTTTCCCTCTTTTGAGATCTTAACCATCACTGCCCCTGGAACTATTGAATGCCTCCAATATCACAATCTTTAGAGACCTCCAAACAGAATGGCTTGACTTTTAGCATTAGAGTGTCCCCAGGCTATAAGGACATAGAATATAGATTCCATGAACCCTCATACATTGTCAGCCTCCTGGCACCTAAGTATTGTAAGGGCTAGATTTTGCTGTTTGCTCACTGCTGATTCCCAGTGAAAAGATCAAGGCCTGGCACACAGTAGGTGCCTAATAACCATTTCTAAAATACGAGCAGCCGTGTCAGGGAGCATTTGTATGTCACTCTAGCATTACACCCCACAATACCCTTTCCCTGCCAATAGTCAATCAGCCTGCCCAAGGCCAACTACTTTGACTCTTCCTTGCCTCAAGTTTCTATCCACCTGAAGTCAGGGGTAGGCCCTCTGGATCTTCATGGTCCCAATATCCCGGGCACCTGACTACTCAAAGAACTTGTCCTGATTTTCCCAGGACCCCACAGGTCCACAGGGACCC
This sequence comes from Hyaena hyaena, assembly GCF_003009895.1. NCBI lineage: Eukaryota > Metazoa > Chordata > Mammalia > Carnivora > Hyaenidae > Hyaena > Hyaena hyaena. The sequence goes on along the minus strand of NW_024080704.1, from coordinate 1,504,955 downwards.
AGCTTCCTTCTGGGACCTAGAAGACAGCCACCCTTGCCTTCTGGGGGTCAGAAGAGCTTCAGACCTTTCCAGAAGCCAGCTCCTGAATTTTTCTCCAGCCCCCTCCTCTCTGCCACTTGCTTGTGCTTTGTACACTCTGACCATGACTCATTTGTTGAAGCCTAATGGGGTCAAGGGGAGGAGCGAGCCATGGGTCCCAGGTCTCCAGTGACGGGACGACTCAGGAGGAAGTGAAGTACAGGCAAGTGTACCCATCATCTCCCCCAGCAGGCCGCTCCCCCTTTTCCTCATGGAAACAAAGTGGACATGAGGTGAAACATCTGTTTTGCTTTGAGAAAACTTCATTTGTCTTTTCTCTTTCTCCTCAATTTTAACCCTCCTTCTGTCATGGAGAGGCCTGCTGCAGCCTTCACCCTTATTCTGTCTCCCTGGAGATGACCAGAGCACAGCCTCCTTGAGAGGCATCATCCCACTGGCAGAATCTCTGGGATGAATTGGTTCTTCCTCCTCTGGCTACCATGCATCTGAACTGAACCCAGAGCATTCGGCATCTGCTCACTTCATGCATTTGGCAACTTCCACTCTCAAGAGCAAAGCACCTGCTCTGGGCCATGCAGCACGTGGAGACACCAGGGGATGGGCAGGACAGATGTGGTCCTTCAGAAATTATATCCCAGTGCAGGGGACAGACAAGGGAGCAAACCAATAAATAAATAATTCCAACTTGAGAAAAGTGCTTAGGAAGGCAATATCGAGGATGCAGTGGAAAATAATAACAGGGGCAAAGTCGCAGAAGATCAAGGGAGATCATGGAAAGTCAAGAAGGTCGCGGAAGTCTGCTCTGTAGAAAATACATTTCAACTGAAATATTGTGGAAGGCATGAAGACAACTGTGGAAAGAAATAAGTGAGGAAGATTTTTTTAATGTTTATTTATTTTTGAGAGAGAGCGCACACACACATGAGTGGGGTCAGAGAGAGGGGGAGAGAAAATCCTAAGCAGGCTCTGCACTGTCAGCACAGAGCCATATGCAAAGCTTGAACTCATGAACTGTGGGACCAAGACCTGAGCCAAAATCAAGAGTCAGATGCTTAACTGACAGCCACCCAGGCATCCCACGAGTGAAGAGGATTTTAAGAAGAAAAGACACAGAGAAATGACTTTAAGGGACAAAAAAGAGCTTGGTGTTTTCTAAGAATTGCCTAAAAAATACATTGACATAAAACAGAACACCTAGAGGCTAGCAAATGAGGCAGAAGACAGGGGTACAATGAGCTCAGAAAGGCAGGCAGCCTGGACCGAAGATCGAAGTTAGGTGCTCTTGGAAGTCCTTGAAGAGCTCTGAGGGAGGTCAGGGTCAGCTTGATAGAAACCCTGGAGCTGTCCTGGAGTGACTGGGATGCCCATCCCAGCCCCAGCCCCCACCTCCCTGCCCAAACCCAGCAACCAGAGGGAGTTAAGATCACATTTAATTATTTCACAGATTCTTTACTCTTCTGATAGAAGCAATAAAGAGATACAGTTCAAATCGGTCCATTTGGCAGCCTCTAAGCAACTGGAAAATTTGGTCAATGGTCAACCCTCAGCAAAAATGAGAATTTTGAATTATTGTTAGAAGCTTCAATGATCCAGCCTCTCCCTGTCCCCCATGACTGTGAATAATATCAAATTTGTTATAGGACAGTACAGGCCTTCTTAGGCCAGAGGATGTTTGCCAGATATTTCTACTCTGGGTGGTTACAAAAAAAAAAAAAAAAAAAAAGGTATCTAATAACAGCCCAGACCTCTTGGGGTAGGAGTCTCATGCTACACCTAGATGTGCAGAGACAGTGTGGCTTCTTCATGTCTCTATGACTGATATGATCCTCCCCAGATGCTCACATGTGCTGAGAAAAGAAAAAAGTAAATGTAACTCAATTGGGTAATTTCAGTCAAATGCAATAATTTAAACAACGCTTTTAGGTAACAACGCTCATGTCTCAGAATTTGACTCTGTAAATCTCCTGCCCTTTCCTTTCACGGTATAGTTTCTTGGCATATGAGAGTGGCTTATTGGGTCCTCAGAGCAGTGTGGAGGGAAAAGTTTCCTGGATCCACACAGCACCCTCAGGATCGTTGGTGACCAACATCACCGAGAACCCCTTAGCAAGATTATTCTATGCTGGGCAATCTCCTGGCTTTGGCTGGCAGAACCCATGGCTCAATCTCTCTGTCAGCCCAGGAGCCCTCCCTGGTTGACCTGTCTCAGTCAGCACTCCCGCTGTTCTGGGAGACTGAGACTGTCCTGGCTCTGACCCAGGCAACCCATTCCAAAGCTGCTCCACAGATCCACTCCCATGGCCTCAGTGAGCTCCTTTTCTGCCTCTTAGCCAACATCTTGTTCCCACTCACAGGCTCGGATGTCCATGTTCTGCTCATACCACACGGGCACCAGGGCACTTTAACAGAACTGAATCCAGCCCTCCCGCTCCCAAATCATGGGCCACCAGCAGCATTACTTTGATGTGGCCACCTACAGGCTGGTGCTTTTCAAAGGAGCCTCTCCAAAAGGCAGGGGAGATGTGTCCCTGCCCTCCAAGTCCTTTATGTCCAGATCTCCATTTGGGTGTTTATGTCCTGGTCTCCACCCACCACCCCATCATCTACTCTGCACCCCCTTCCCCTTCCCCTGTCCTTCTTTCTGTTTTCCACAGTCCTGTGAACAGCCAAGAAGGATGGCCTTTGGGCTGGTCATTTTTCCAAACTATATACTCTTTCTCCCCTTGTCATCTATCTTAGGGATAACACAGGGTTCTTTACTTGGGTTCCTCCTTTTTCTTTATGAGCTCTTCGATATTGATCCTTGAAGGATTTTCTTTTAAGTGGCAACAGACAACTTCCTTCTGTGTAGGTCAACTATCAGCTACACTATCAGCTCTGAGTGAATGATATTTTGCAAATACTGGTTATTGGTTTTCAGGATTCATATAACCATTGAAAGGGTAGACTTATGCTTACAAAATAGCACAGAAATGCTATAAACTAATAAATTTCAAAAGGATGGCATTTTTGACAAATGCTGGATTACAGGTTTGGGAGACATAGGAAGAAAAGAATGAACTCTCAGCCTGGCCACCAATGAGCTTATAGACTAGACCAGAGCAAGGAAGACCTTTATGGTTTTTTGTGACTGGAACACAGAAACAATCTGAAAGCTCAACGCTGGAGAGCCAGTATCATGAAGGATGTTATTTCCTTGCACTAAGAAAAATGCAACCATTCTAAGACTGAGGTAGCTATAAGCATGCTGATAACAAAGGCTCTCCAAAATATATGGTTAAATAAAAAATAAGATAAAGTGCAAAACAGTAAACACAGTAGGCTATCATTGGGGCACAAGACAACTCATTCACTTCCCACCTCCCCAAGATGTACTCTCTGTCTTTCTGTGTATATATTTATATTGTCACGGAATAGCCTTGGAAGTACTCACACACACACACACACACACACATTTGTACCCTTTTTTAAGCCATAGACATGCATTTATTCTTCTTCTTATTTACTTATCATTTATCTATTATTTCTATTACAATCCAGATAATTAAAAAAGACGCATGGGTAATAGACATGCAGAGAACAATGGAGTGTCCGACGAACTCAAGGATTCCAGACACCTCCACAGATTGAAGCATGAGCAAAGACTTCAGAGAGGAGGCGAGGGCTCCTGGATTTGACAAGAGTGTCCATGATATGACAACCTGGAGATCTGGCTGTTCAGTAAGGGGAGTCTCTGGGCCCAGACTAAGAACCTGGCATTTGGGGGCTATTACATTCAGAACCATCATTGCCTTCAGGATCACTGCTGTGAAGGTAAGACCTCAGATTCAAGGCAGAACCAGAAGGGGCAGAGCAGCACCCCGTGGTCTGCCTGGGCAAACCGAGGGAAGGGGGAAAGGGTGTGGTTAGCAGTTCATGCTCAGAACTAAATCCTTTATGAGCCGATGTAATCAAATCCTACACTTTTCACAATTACCACTGTTGGTCTGGGCTTTTATAAGAGCTCCAACCCTTTTTATTATTTTTCCAGCAATTTTTTTTTCTCCTTTTGCCTTTGGTTTCACAACATACTTTGGCCCGCTCCCCATCTCTGTGAGCCAGTTCATTGTTTCTCAGGGGAAACGGCCTAAGGAACAACTGCTCTCTGGACGTGAACTCTTCTCACGGGGTTTCCTCGCTGATGACAAGTTGTCTCCCGCCTCAGCAGGAAGGGGAGAAACACTACTCGTTCTCAGTGGGACTAGGAAGAGGTCCAGAATTCTGGGGCATTTCAGAGATCTGCACTGTCTCTCAGTGGAGGTACGACATCCACCCGCCAGGTCATTCCTGGCCCAAGGACACAGCCTTCTGTGCTGGACAGGGAACCCTTGGATTCACCTATCTCAGGCGGTATCTACAGAAGAGGGGAGCCAGTGATGAAGCTACCTTGGTCAAATGTAGTCCCAAACATCTCACAGCAGTCAAATCAGGACTACTTCCCTTATCTCGTGCAGAGCAGCCTTTCCCCGAGCTGCCCCATCCCTCATTCCATTGGAAGAAGGCACTGGAGGCAGCCATTAAATGGCCAATGAGTTTTGCAAAGAGAGGTCATGTGAGTGAAGTCATCTTCAATCATTTGCAGCTGACCTTCTATAAAACAAGCTCCCCCTTGATGACACAGCCCATCCATGGGGAAGGAGAGAAAACTGAACTGGAAGGAGCTTTCAGGATTAGTTAGTTCAACTCCCTTATTTTGCATTTAAGGAAACTCATTCCCAGGACTAGCGGTGTAATTGCAAAGCTCGTTACTGGTGGGGACAGGTAAACTCACTCCCACATCAGGACATCTTCCATGGGATCGACTCATGGAACTGCGTCACTCAAATACTCAGAAAGGAGTGTCTTAGGACAGAGCCAGGGATTTTAGAAAATGTGAAAGTACTTACATCTGTTGGGAAGGAAGAGGTAGAGGGGGTAGCTTTTCCCGTTACTGATGTGTGACACATCACCCCAAAACTAAGTGGCCTAAAATAACAACCACACATATTTTGCTTGTGAATAGGAAATGTGGATAGGTCACAGTGAGGACAGCTCATTCTGCTCTACTGGACATCGGCTGGGGCAGCTGGAAGGTTGGGATCATCTGAAGACTTGTTTATTCCCGTGTCTAGCTGTTGATACTGGCCATCAGCTTGACATGAGATGAGGCTGGGGCCAGACCTCCACATGGGTCCCCTTCACGTGACTTACTCAGAACACGGTGTCTAGCTTTCTAGGGTGCGTGTCTTGGAAGAGACTCAGACACAAGCCAAATCACTTTGTATAATAACCTGGGCCTGGGAATCAACAGTATACATATGCCATAGTCTATTTGTCACTACAGTCCCACAGCCTGTCCCATCTTCAAGGGCAGGGAAACTGGGCTCCAACTTTTGATAGGAGGAATGCCACATAACTGTTTGCAGACACAGTATAAAACTACCACAGTCAGTCAACTGAAAATTGACCTGATTTGGGGTTCTTCCCAACTAAGTACCAGGTAGGTCCTGAGTCAAGTTAGAAATGTAGGGACTTCCTCAGGCCAACAGTAACTCCATAATGGAAGAAGATAATTTTTGATTCTCCTGGCTTCTGGCATTCCTGAATCATTCAGCTCAGCCCAGATTATGTAGCTTAAGTCACAGGTATCTCAAGAGTTAAAAGTAAAAAATGAGTTCACGCATGTTCAGCCCCTGAAGCCAGGAATTCAGTGAAATCCAACAGATACATCAAGTAGCTCATGAGTGGGTCAGTGAGGGAGAAACAGAGCAGGCACCCTCCAACTTCAACAAACAAGGATGCAGTAAGAATCCTAAGGTCTTGGGGTGTGTGGGTGGCTCAGTCAGTTAAGCGTCTGACTTTGGCTCAGGTCATGATCTCGCGGTCTGTGGGTTCAAGCCCCGCATCAGGCTCTGTGCTGACAGCTCAGAGCCTGGAGCCTGTTTCAGATTCTGTGTCTCTCTCTCTCTGCCTCTCCCCAGCTCATGCTCTGTCTCTCTCGGTCTCAAAAATAAATAAATGTTTAAAAAAAATTAAAAAAAAGAATCCTAAGGTCTTAAGAAAGCAAATGAAAACTGTATCAAAATGGTCTCTCTCTCTTTTTTTTAATAGTTTATTTACTTTTGAGAGAGAGATAGAGTCAACATGAGCAGGGGAGGGTCAGAGAGGGAGACACAGAATCTGAAGCAGCCTCCAGGCTCTGAGCTAGCTGTCAGCACAGAGCCCGATGTGGGGCTCGAACCCACAAACCGTGAGGTCATGACCTGAGCTGAAGTTGGACGCTTAACTGACTGAGCCACCCAGGCGCCCCCCAAATGGTCTCTTAATAATCATTTGTGAGGGTCACCTGAGTGGCTTAGTCAGTTAAGTGTCTGACTTCAGCTCAGGTCATGATCTCGCAGTTTATGAGTTTGAGCCCCACTTTGGGCTCTGTGCTGATAGCTTGGAGCCTGGAGCCTGCTTCGGATTCTGTGTTTTCCTCTCTCTCTGCCCCTCCCCTGCTCGTGCTCTGTCTCTCTTTCTCTAAAAATAAATAAACATTAAAATTTATTTATTTATTTGTTTGTTTGTTTTTTTTAAACATTTTTATTTATTTTTGAGAGACAAGAGAGACAGAGTGTGAGCAGGGTTGGGGCAAAGAGAGAGGGAGACACAGAATCCAAAGCAGGCTCCAGGCTCCGAGTTGTCAGCTCAGAGCCCAAAGTGGGGCTCAAACTCACGAACCGTGAGATTACGACCTGAGCAAAGTTGGCCACTCAACCGACTGAGCCACCCAGGTGCCCCCCAAAAAATCTTTTTTAAATATTCAGCTGGGAGATTCTGGGTGGGCCTTGTGTTCTCTGACTACCCACTGGAGATTTATAAGCACAAGAATGATTTTGGCCTCCCTGGTTTAATAAGGCAAGATGCCCTCTGAATATTTTGGGCAAAGTGTGGGTAGTATTGGGCTTTCTAAGGGCCCAGACTTCCCACCAGCCAGCATGCTTCTCAGGTCTGTCTGCCTTTATTAAAGCATGAAAATGCAACCCATCAACTTCTTAGACCCCCAATCACACCACCAAAAAAAGAAAGAAGCCCTGGGACTCAGGATAGTTGAGCCCCATGGAATGGATAAATTTTGACAAGTGAGGAGGTAGAGGCAAGTCATAATAGAAATGGTCAAAGAGGAGAAGGAGAGAAGAGGAAGGTGGACAAAGGCAAATGGGTTAAAATGGGGGAAATTAAAATATTATTAAAATAAGTTTAAAATTAAATTAAATTAAAATATTATTAAAATATATTAAACGAGGGAAAGTCACTAAAAAGGTGGGAGAAATGAGTATTAAGAAAACAGTTAAAAGGAGAAAGCACCCTGAAACTAAACGTAGCTGACCAAAATTAACCTTTGGATGGGATTGGGGAGCTGAATTCCCCGCCTCTGTGAAAATCCACAGACCCATCCTTAGTGCGCATTTACCTTCCAAGGGCCTGATGTGTAGACGGGGACCAGAAGCAGGGGTGGGGTCCTGTTGCCTGATGGGAATTCTTCTTTTTCTCTCTCTTTCTTTCTGTCTCTTTCTCTCCACATACATACACACACACACACACACACATGCACACGCACATGCCATAGGTTTACCCTTATGTAACTATTATGCAAAAACAAAACAAAACAAAAAACATGTCCCGTAGGTTTTCCTGACCCTGTCCCCTTAGGAAGCCAAGGCCCATCTACAACTTCCAGTAGACTCAGGGACAGACCCTTGTCATAAATATAGAACCATAATTTAGGTCTTGGGATTCAACAGGACTTTGGGGACCATCTTGTAGCTCTCCTATGTAACTCCCTCATCTCCCAGAGAGTAGACCCCTACGTGTGCTCAGAGGAGCTCTCTGAAGAATGATTTGGAATGGTAGACAAAGCCAAGATGTCAATCCATCAGATTGTGTGTAAACCTTGAAACTCAAAAACGATGGAGGGACGGGGGGAGATGGGGAGAAGACTTAGGAGGAGACAGAGAGACAGGGGGGAGATGTAGGGAGGGGATAGACAGAAAAGAGGAGAGGAAAGAGAAAGAGAGACAAAAGTGTACATGAACATGTGTGCGTGTGTGTGTGTGTGTGTGTGTGTGTGTGTAGAAGGATGACAGAGAGAGAGAAAGGAAGGGAAAGAGGGAAAAAGTTGACATTTGAAAAGCCTTTCCTTATGTTGAGACCACAGTAAATCAGACAGTAATGAAATTCTGCACAGATTAAATGCCCAACAGAAAACTTGGAAGAAAATGAGGAATTATATCACAAAACCTCAGTGTCATGTAAATCTCACTGAACAGGGAAATCAACATGTTAGCAACAATTACAGTCATCTTATAACAAAATCGGTTCCGAAAATGGAAAGAAAGAATGGAAACACTTCTGCAAATGATTAAAGGGAGAGTGGGGATCTTGTGGGGCAGGGGGAGCTGGGAAGAGAGGGAGGGTCTGGCAGTGATAAATATAGAACCATAATTTAAGAGACAGTAGGAAATGCTTTGTGTGTGTTAATTGGAAATGCATTCTAGAGGCTGCAGTTTGTTCACCATGAATGTCGTGACCTTGGGTTCCTTAAGGGAATGTGGGCTCCACCCTGTCCCCATGGTGAAGGGAAGAAGCAAGAAACCATGTCATTCAATGGATGAAAGAGGTTCCAGTTTATATGGTGGAAGGAACCATTTTTTTTGTTTTGTTGTTTTTCTGTTTCATTCTTTGGGTTAAAGAGAAAAACACTGTGGGATTACAGCAAAGCCATCTTGTTTGCCAAGGAAAGAGACTCAGAGATGGGAGAGTTTGAGAACAGCCTCACCCCATGTTAGAGTGACAAGATGGATGCGCTTTGCTGATCCCGGTCACCGAAGATCCCGGTTAATCAAATGAATGTTTGGCCAAGGGACAGGGAGATGTTGGGAACTGGCCTTGGGAAGAGGATTCCTCGTGCTTATCTAGGGTAGCTCCTCTTCCTCCGGGGACCTGGTTTGGCAGTGACAACCGTTCCTGGCTCTGTGTGTCAGAACAGAGGAGAATGGGTCAGGCTGGCTCTGGCAAAATGCAGAATTGAGGTCTGTTATGCATTTGGGCTGAAACCGTTGGTTTTTGAAGGAGCAAAATGGTAAAGGATAATCCTTCACTAAATTTCTGCCAACTGATTTCTACTCCATCACTTGTTTTTCAAATCACCCCCTCCTTCCTTCCCTTCACATGCATCTTGCAACACAACTAGAGCATTTAAGAGCTTAGGCCCCAGTGATTCCCTGGGGCTATGATGCCCAGATGCAAGGGCAGTACGTGCGCAGCCCAGCATAAACTTGGTAAGAACGCAGGCTCCCAAGCCACCCAGACTCACGGGCACGAAATCTGCATTGGTAACAAGCTCTCAGGCCTAAGTGTCAGGTGCCAAGCCCAGGCCCAGTCTCTAAACAAGCATCTTGGAGTCACTGAACACCAAACTCCTTATTTACAACTATGTAAACTGAGACTCAGAGAGGGAATCATTGCCAAAGGCCAAACTCAGGGACTAGAACTCAAGTATGTCACTTCTTAGTCCTGAACTTTGACACTATCCCTGCAACTCCTTCAAAGCGTAAGACCTGACTCCTGTTTACCAGTGAACTCCTGTTTACCAGTGAAGTCAGACCTACACATGGCATGTGTAGGAATGCCATGTTCATGATGACTGTGACAGTGGGGATGGTGATTATGAAGGCGGCAGTGATAATCGCTAATACTTACTGGACACCTTCTATGCATTTGACACTATATAACTTATTTAATCCTCAAAATAATCCCGTTGGGTAGGCACTATAATTTACCCATTTTACAGCTTGGAGAATTGGGGCACAGAGAAGTCAGAGAAGTTTTGTAAGGCCACACACCTAGAAGGAAGTGAGATCAGGATTCAAGTGCAGGATTGACAGAAAGTGAAGTGTTGACTTCTCAACACACTTCTCCCGCACACTCTCTCATTTGCCTTTTTGTCCCACAAAACTTTCCCAGTCTCTGTTACCTTTCTTGACCTTGACTCCTCCTCTTGCTGCCCTCCCTATCAACTCATAAGTACAACAGAGGATGACAGAATTATCCTGGAGTGAAGGAGAAATACTCAACAGAAATCCTATGCCAGGAGGTCCTTTTAGGAGTAGGGCTTGCAGGCCAGGGCATACAGCCAATTATTGTCATGCCTTCTTACCCCCACCCCAGGTTCCTACAAAATTGAAACCAGGGCTGAGATGAGGATCAAAAGAAGCATTAGCTTTGTTCTCCTGCCCCCAAATAGAGGGGTTCTGGTTTACTGTGTTGGAGGACGCGACTCAAACCTTCTTTGGTTCAGAAAGTTCTATAGAAAACTTCCTTTCTACCACCTTCTCCAACCCAACCCCCCCTCCCCATAATATAGATACAAGTATCTACCTTGGGAATAGTAAAGAAGGCAGAACAAATTTTGAGCCAGTTACCATGAGAGACAGGCCACCATAATCAGTGACCTTGGACATGATCTCACTAATCAATGAATGATTATCCCTCCTGCTTGTCAGGAAGAGAGGACAGGCAGTAGGTAAAGGCTATGGAAAGAGGAGCCAGATGTGTCCCTCCAATTCTGCTCTCTCCTGGGAGAGGGAACAGAAGTCTCTTCTCCTCTACAAAAGTAGAGCCAAGAAATTGGTGATGTCAACTTTTTCCAGGCCTTGTCTCTGATATACTTCATGACTGTCTCTGTGTACCAACTAGCCCATATGTGCAAGGGTCTTTGAACTCTATTTCCCCAATGGAACTGACTTGCCTTGAGTCATTCATTCTTTCTTCCATTCCTTTTGAGGCCAGAGTAACCTTAAATCTTGGATAGAATTAACCCAGGCCTTTGACCAAGGCATGCAAGCAAGCAAGGACTTTGAGCGCATCTAGATCAGTTAATTTAATTCTGTCCCATCACTTCAAATCAAAATGAAGAGTTCAGCACAAGCCATTAGCCCAAAATACATGACATGATTTTGGCATTTCTCATTTGTTCAAAATAAGAGCAAGTACCCTCCAGTGGAAAGAGAAGTGAGACAGGGAGATGATAGAGGGCTCTTAGGGAACATTGAGAATCATCACTACCACTTGAGACCAGAACTCAGTCCATAGAAGGCACTGCTTGTCTCCAGAGACACCACATCTGCCTTTCCTGCAGCATCTCCAGCAGGAAGCTCTTAACATATGACCCGCCTCCACAGCCCCCTGGGAAGCTGGATCATGAGCATTTGGGATCATTTCATATTTCATAAATGGGCTTAACTCACACTCATGAGGTCAACTGGAAGGCCTACTGGATTTAATTATGCTGGAGAGAGGGGCAGCCAGAAACATCTCACAGGAACAGGAGAGAGGCAGCAGGAGAATACGAGCAAGCAAAAGGGAGATTTGATGGGATATGAGTCATGCTACTCAGGATGAGGGGCCAAGACCAGGCAACACCCCAGGGGAACAAAACACCAGTTCCAGAGCCAGGCAGAATCCAAAGGAGATTCTGGTACCAATCCATTCCCAGGAAGACTTTGAGAAGCTAGCTGGATTTATACCACACTGATGAGTGCACAATAAGCTATCTAAAATGACACATACTCCTGTGCTCAATCCTTAAAAAAAAACCCAAAAAAAAAACAACGCAGTGGTAAATGTACAAAAAGGGCCAATATACCTGACCTCTTTCTCTTCCTATTATTTGCTCTGAGTTCTGAGTCTCCAGTATAAGGCTGGCAGATGTCATACAAAGTTGCCTCAAGGAAGATTTTGATGGGACAAAGAATAGGAATCCATGTGAAAGCACAGAGGAGCAACACTGGCAAAAAGTCAGAGATCAAATGCATGAGGAAATGATGAAGACATAGATTCACGGAACAATGGAAAGAACACAATGACTAACCCAACACAGGCTGATAAGCCAGGCAAGGGCTGGACTCCTATTCACTACTGTGACAGAGGCTGCTTGTATTTTCTACTCACTTATCTTTCTCCCTTCATTAATAATAAGATGCTTAGCTGAGCATATTGGTACTCAAATTAAGATGAATTTTCCAGTCTCCTTTACAGTAAGTGTGGCCAAGGGGATAACCTCTTGCTGGTAGAATATAAGCTGAGTGTCCTGTAACAGCCCCCTGGAACCTTCCTTAGGAGACAGATGGCCTGCCCCCATGGCCCATTCTTTATCATCCCTTTCTCCATCTGCTGCCCTGAATGTGGACGCCATCTTGGGCCATCATGACAATGACCATATTCCAAGGATGGTGGAGTGATGAGCTCTATGGAGCTCTGGTCCCCAAGAAGGTTATGGAGTAGAATTATCACACTGTTCCTAGAAGGCTTATGCTCAAACTTTGTGTTCAGTCTCTGAGTGAGATAGCCTATACCCTGGAATGGGTGACTATACATTTAGGTTTGGCTGCAAGTGACAAGAAAACTAAAATAACTGTCATGTAAGTGGAGAAGTTTCTTTCTCTCTTGCATAAAGTAAGGTCCACCTCTTGTATTTCAAATCTTATTTCTCTTTCTCTAGAAATAAAGATCATTATCAGGTATTATAGTCAAGTCTCTTCTCAGAAGTCAATGATCCCAATTCCTATTTCTAGGAAATAGGAACTATTCCTCTTCAATTGTAGGCCTCTCCTCTCATTCCTGTGTCTCTTCACTGTCCCCTCAACATTTGCTCTCCCACCCCCTCACTTATCCCTTTTGAATTTGGGAGAGTGGAAGATTCCAGTCAGGGACTAAAAGTGCCTTAAGTCAAAGTAAAGCTGCAGGAAGCCTATAGAAGCAGCCAGATGACTCGAATGCAGGGCCAGCAAGCCAGCAGAGGGACAGACTGGCTTCAACCAGCTTGATGCCCAACTCCCTGGACATGACCCTAAAGGCAGGGTGGCCCCAAGGAGAGAGAGCACAGGGAAGCGGTCTTCAGCACGTGAAAGCCTCCACGCCTGAGCAGCGCTGAAGGCCCAAGGCCAAGATGTGAGCCACTCCCAGCTGCCTCCCAACCCTGATGGCTTGGGATCCCCTAACCCCCCATGTTTTTTCATTACCTAACCCAAAGACCTCCTGAGGCAAATAAAGTTCTCCATGTAGGGTGAAGTTATTGAAGCAAAAAATAATAAACCTTCATGAGCGTGTTTCAATTTTCACTTGTGTTTATGGCCAAAGGTGTTTTCTATTTTAATAATCGCTCCTGGAGCAAGGGCAAACCACATGCTGCTAACTTGTTAAAGAGATGGGGAGGGAGCGGAGAGGGAGTGAGTCCGTGCTCAGCTGTAAGTTTCTCAGCTGCCATGTTCTAATCCTCCCAGGTTTAAAATCCCACCCTTAAAAGCCCTAATGATAGAAAAAGGGATAAAATATTATCTGGACCATGCTCTGTTGACAGTCTGCCCTGGGCTTATTTTAGCACAATAAACAATTTGTGTGTGTATGTGTGTGTTTATGTGTGTGTGTGTGTTTTAAGAGAGAAACAACAGTGTTCTGTAGTGCCATTTCATAATGGACAGTGTGTAAAAGGGAAGGAATTTGGAGGAACCAGGCTCCTTCCAGTTGGACATCAACTTGACCGTTGTTTTCAGCTCACTTTTATCTGGCAGAGTTTCTGTTTGCTTTTAAATGTCAGAAAAGGTTAAGAAGGCTTTGAAATCTGCAAGACATTTCCTAGACTTCTGGGGAGGATGCCCACGTTACAATGGCATAAATTGATTACCCCTCCCCACCTTCAAAATTACGTTTTTAGAAGGAACACATCTGAGGAATTAAATGAAAGACAAAAGGATTAGCATAAATGTTCATTTATGGCTCTGAGCATTTTGCAGCAGAATGAGTGAACCCAGAAGGATTCAGATGTTATATTTCTCTCTGTCTTTCTCATTTGTCCTGACTCACATTTTTCCAAATCATGCGGATTCAAGAGAAAATATCGTGACTAGGAGGCATTAACATACCCTTTCCTTGGCCCCAACTCTGAAGTTTGCTGCAGTAAAAGGGGAGTCAAGAACCTAAGTGACTGTGGAGTTTCCTCCAAGCCTGAAAAGGGCTCCAGTAAGCATCATAGATGTTCAACAAAGATGCAGGGACTGAGTGGCCACCAGCTCTGCTGAGTCTCATGACCCTTTCCTGGACACTATGTGCCAGCTTGCAGACCACCACCAGGGAATATAGAAGGTACACCCTTTTGGGGGGAAAACAAGGGAATTTATGGTTTGAGGTGTTATTCTGATGCACTTGTACGCAATCCTGCCAAGAATCCTTCTCTTTCCCTAAGGCAAGGACTAACTCTGGGGCTCACAGAGGACTGAGGCCCATTGGATCTCAGGCCACCTATCCTTGAGTGTCTCCGGAGATACCCTTTGCATACCTGTTCACCAATGGCCACTAGTCCCAGCAGATTGCTGCTGAGTTGTCTTGTGCTCCTGCTACCTGCCCATTCAGCCCCAGGGAGTCCCCATGCTGTGGTCTGCGACATAGATCCCATTCTGCTGTGTGCTACACACTGAGGCCTGGAAGCATGAGTAGGGCCCTTGCTACTGGGACTCAGAGCATAGACATTTCCAACCTGAGGTTCTGTCTCAGAAGCAAGGCCTCTCTTTCTGGCACCCACCAAAGGTTAATGCTCATCACTTTCCTGTCCGTTTTCTTCTCCACTTCTGCCTGGGGGTGTATTTTCTGGTAGTGGTTCCCCCAGGCATTTTTACAATGCTTTGGACCCCCTCCTCTCCATTTCCTTAAGGTTGTGGGCTTTGTAACTCTATATGGTGATGGGAGGTAACTAGACTTATGGTGGCGATCATTTTGTTGCATATACAAATATTGATTGACTAAGCTATACACCCCAAAATACTATAATGTTATATGTCAATTATACCTCAATAATAAAAAAGACTAAAGCCACGGAGAGCCTTTGTTTCTATTCTCTGGCACTGCGTTAGACTTACCGTGCCCCAAGAGCATCCCACTAGGTCAAAAAGGGTGTGCGTGTGTGTCCATGTATGTATGTGTGAGCGTGTGTGCGTGCACACCCCGTACATACATGCATATACACACACAGGGGCCAGAGGGATGGATGGAGTAAATATTGGGGGCGGAAAAGTCAGTCAATGCCTCGGAACTCTTTTGCCGTGTTTATAAATATCCAAAGAAAGAGGTGATGAACTTTCAATATCCCTAGCATTAAGAGAATGACTGTAGAAAATCATCATTTTTAGCTCTTAGAAGACAATTACATAATTAACCCAAGTAGTATAGATGCTTTCTTTCTCTGAAATTGCTCCTGCTGAGTTATGACACATCCCTGCGCTCAGTGAGCTGGGGTGGGAGCCAAGTTGGAAGGGACCCCTGACTTCCTCACGCAAGCTGCAGAGGACAGCATTGGAGAGATGTGTCCCGAGGTAACCTCAGGACTTTCCCCAGGACTCCCCAGCCCTCTGCCGTGGAGGTCAGGCCCCATGGCTGTCCCAGGAGTGGAAGGTAGGGTGTGCAGGCTGGGTGGTCAACACAGAGAGCAGCAGAGAGAGGGTGCGGTAGGGCTGTGACACTAAGGAGTCACTAGTTTTCCAAACACCAAGTCCAGCCCTAAAGCCATAGAGCTCATCTTGCAACTTGGCATCCTGAAAGGGGAAGGCACGAGTCAGAGGAGGCTCGCAAAGACATGAGGTGCCAATTTCCACCTCATCCCCAAGTCATAACTCTCCAGGCCTCGGATCACTCAGGCGAAGCACTTCTGCCAGCCCCAGGCCTCCTCCCACCTCCTTAATTCCAGCACAGCCCAGAGCTCCTGCCACAACACGCGTGACGGCTTGCCACAGCCATGGGCTGAGGGTCACAGCCGGGTAACATGTATTTTAGATCTACGGGCAGAGCAAGACTCTGTAAAATATTGAGGTCTTTAAATCTAAATATCTCTGATTTCTACAATCCTTTCTCTGCTCGCCCTCACGGTATCCCTTCTCCCCATAAGGTCAGAACATTCCTGTTCTCCTCTCTTACAGAAGATAGCTGTAGATTAAGAAGTTGAACTTCAAACCCTAAGACCTGCACTGGAGCCCAACCAGGTCAGCAGTACTCAGCATATGGGAAGCCTCCAGAAGTGTCCATTCCTCCGAATCCATCTGTCCCCTCAGAAGGATGCTGCCATCAATATTACGCACCTGAACACTTGCTTCTTCTAGAGCACGGCTCTTGACTTTTACTAAGTGTGAAAATCATTTTTTAATGCCAAGAAATTTTATAAACCAGCTGCCTTATGATTAAGATCTACTGAGTGAGAGAGTACATTGAAACACAAAGCTATGTCAAGTCAGCACTTCTCTGAATATGAGTTGTATTCGTTGATCGCATCTACTGTATTTAAAAATCGCAGTATGTATATGTGCAGAGTTGACCATCCATTCAGTCTATGGCAACATTTTGCTCAAAATGCAGATCCCCAGATACCCTCCCACCCCCCACCAGAAATCTGAATTCGGTGGATTTGGAAGTATCCTGACATCTGCATTTTCACCCTGTGTATTTTTTAAATGGTGGTCAGCCACTGACCACTCTTGAGAAATACTATTCCAAGGGGACTTATTTGAATTATCCGTGGTGCCTTTTAATAATGTAGCTAAATAGGGCTGTTGTTTTCAGCCTGTTAGTACTTTGTAATAGTTTTACTCATCATCTGTTTTTAATGTTTTCTGAGGTCTGTGAAGGTAACCATGGGAAATACTGGCTTATTGGCTTGGTCATCAGATTGGGGAGATGCAGAAGATGGAATTCAGTGCTTTGTGAATGTCCGTTAAAGCACATGGTTTCCTGTATCTTTGACTTTCACTGTCAAGGCTCAAAGCTTGCAAATCATCATTTCTAGCCCTGCAAAGAGAAATTGAAGGATGTTTGTGTTCTTTCTTATTGGCTCTATACCAGTTTTACAAACTCAAGTGTGGCCAGAGTTATCCCCTTAATTATGTGTCTTCCAAATCATACAATCCAGAAGTCCATAACTGGACAGTTCACATAGTCCTAGAAGCCTAGCTGCCCTTCTACAATAAACATGGGGATGACCATGGCGTCACTGTTCCTGGTCTGGGCATAGCGTTTGTCTCCATCCACCCTGGAGTCTGATTTGAGAATATGGATAGTTTCAGAATCCATTTTGTGTAAAGGGAAAGAGATTTGCTTCTTTCAATAATGCCATGGAATTTCCGACCTGATTATTAAAAGCTCTGATGAGTCAAATTTAGGCTGGGTTCCTGGCTCAGCATAACTCCCACATTCCTTGAGTTTTGGATTCCTCCAGAATTCATCAAGTCTAAGTCATACCCTGACTCCAGTTCCTATGTTATATTGGAGATCTGAAGAGCATAGCAAAAATCTGCTGCCCTGAACCAAATTTCCATTTAACTCAGAAAATAGAGCTCTTAATTTATATTTCCCTTGACAAACAATGGTTTAACTTACAGGGGGAAAAGCGTCTCAGGAACTTGGACAAACTTAAGAGAACTAAATTAGGGGTTAGATAAAACTCAGCCTTCCCCCTTCAGCCAGGTTCTGCCATCTCTAGTTACTATAAACAATTGCGATTTTAAAAGTGTTGAAGAAAACACACTGACAATCTCCCCCAAAGGAGAAAGGGATTACAGGACCATTTCAAACCTCTGTGCTGCTTGGTGTTGATACGGTTATACAGGACAACCTTAGCCCTAGACGAGCAAGAACACCTCACTGCTGTTCCACTAAACCCTTGGAATGAGCGATAAATGGTCCCAGCCACTGTCATTTGTCTGGGAAGTTCTATTATGAGATCCCTAATGAATCCATAGAATAGTAGGCAATGTCTTCAGGATCTCAATATCTCTATCTCCTCTCCCCACCACACACACCCCACAAGTGGGAAAGGTGGATTTTTAGTCTAATTTGAAAACATGTGGGAAGTACACACTTTGTGCTAAGAATTCTCCAGGCAAAAATGTTGAAGATAAGGGCCTGAGGAGATGTGTACTATAAGATCTGCCATCCAGAGATAGAAACTCTAGAACATCCTTTAGTGTTTCTTACACTTCCTACTAAGGAGGAAATTGCTATCCTTTTTTTTTCCCCCAAAATACACAAACCAGAGAAGGAGCACTGATTAGCCCTAACATGGCTTCAAGTCAAGATCTAGCCTTATGATGCTTTTTGTCATTCTGCAGTGACCATCATGTACCCAAACTTTCCAACTTGAGGAAACTCACTTCCAGCCTGGAAAAGCCCTTGGCCAGAAACTTTCAAGGACTCCTAAAGATGGGAGTGTGCCTTTGTCACTCATGACATTGGTCAAATCTGTTTGCCTCAGGGGTCCTTGGTTTTCCCCATCTGCACAGATAGGAAGTCAGACCAGACTACCAAAGCCCCTTCCTAATGAGACAGTTTATGGGTCTGAAATTTCCCAGACCTCACGGCTCCCTTCCCTGCCCTGCTTTAGACCCTGACTGCTCCCTCTTTCTTCTCAGCTTCCCCACTGAGGTCCCCATACTCTCAGAGGAAAAGAACTAGAAGAAACTATCTGTACTACGTAATCTGTGTCTAGTTGTTATTTGGGTAACCACCTCCAGGGTGGGGAGGGATAGTCTTTGCATTTTACAAGACCCCAAAGGGTTTCAGCATCAGTCCTGCTGATAGCAGAAGGAAAGAGGAAAGGGAAAGGGAGATACCTGGACACCTTTAGCTCACCCCTCGTGTCCCACTTTCTATGAATGACATGGTCCTAGAAAAGCCTATTTCATAGAAGAGGGAAGGAGCCATAGTCTAGAACAAGTAGAAGAGAAAGAAGGAGAGACAGACCAGTGGGAACTATAACAAGAGGAAGGATTTGGGCCAAAAGGCTTCTGTTTAGAAAAGGAACAGAGAGAACCAGGGATGGCAAGTATATACCCAGCACATTGCCAGTCCTATAAGATGTGGCTACATGACCACATCGTCCCCTGCTGTCAAGGGTCACCTCTCATGTAGTCTCCAGGAGCTGCCATCATTGGTCTGTTGGTGGGGGAGGTTGAGCCTACTTGCCCTCCATGACGCTACACTCAGCAATTTCAAACTGTGGTAGACAGAAGTCAGAAAACAGCAATGCAGCAGCTCTGACCTTCTGAGAATAACATAAATGGCCACCTTCACGCCTAATTACCAGAACTATTGTCAGACAGAGGAGTGTATGCACCATGTTCACCTCAAATTCTAAGGGGTTATTGAGGTAAAAAGCCACCTCGATAACGCACCAAGTTCCCATCTAGTCTTTCCTTGAGGACTTCCAGTAGCAGAGAGCTCATTACTTTCATGTATATTTCGTTGTCAGGCAGCAAGAAAGGTTTCCCTTGAGCTGAGGAAGAAGTTCCTCTCTGTAACTTGGACCCACAGAGGCCAGCTCAGTCCTGTGGGACCACACAGGAGAAAAACATAAGCCCCTGCTTTGTGCCAATCCTTCAGAGCCCGATATCGCCTCCCATGTCCCCACTCGCCCCTCTTCCATGACCAGGCACACTTGTGTCCTTCAGCTGTTCTTCATACAGCCTGGTTTCAAATCTAATGCAGGCTGGTGCTTCTTACAACTATGGAGAACTGCTTGGATTGTTCGAATTAGAGACAAAGGATACTTTCCTCCACCCATTTTGATTCTAAGAGCTAAAACCTTTGCTATGTCACTAGACCATGTGGTTGCCATGATCTTGGGTGTATCTCTTTTCTGAGTTTGGAGGAGTTTGACCTTCATAAACTCACAGGCTCCTCCCATTTCTGCAAATATAACCCAGTATGAAGTCCCATCTGTCACGCCCCCCGCCCCCGCCCGCATACACTCGGCAGGACACCAGCCATTGTGGGAGAAGCAGAGGATCCTGCTAGGAAACCAGGGCTCTTCGTACAGAATGATCTGACCTTTGCTCCTCCTCCTGCCACATACGTCCACCTATGGTTATTCGGCAACTTCTGTTGTCCTCTAAGGCAGCTTTCCATTTTAATCCAAGTTTCGTCTTGGTCAGAGAGAAACAGGGAGATTTCGTCTCCAGAACTAGCTATGATCCAAGTGTGTAAGCTCTGCTAGCTAGGGAACTGGGATTGCTTCTTGGTCTTTTGGCTAAGATCAAGTGTAGTATCTGTTCTTATCAGCTTAATAGCTCAGGAATTGGTTTTAAAAGTCCTATTTTTGAGTGTTTAGATCAGATAGGAGAGCTGAGAGTGATACTCAGTTTACTAACTAGCCCAGGCTTATTTAAAGACCTATGATGGAGCAACAGGATAAGTCCCAAAGCCTAAGACAGGCCCTGGACAGGGCCAAGGGGCCAGGAATATGGGAATGACAAGACAGAGACCTGAGCATAGCCAACAATTCCTCAACAATCAGGGATATAAAAAGTAGGGGGGGGGGAACCCACAAGAAGTTATCTTTAGGGTCATTCCTTTTATCTTCATGTGTGATTTGTTCCCAGCCCTTCCCACTCTCTCCCACAGGGCCTAACATATTTAGGTGCTCAATAAATATATGTGAAATAAATAAATCTCTAATCAAAACCTTGTTACTAGCTCTAGGTTTCCGTCATTTGGTCATTTACAGCACCAACATTTATTAAGCACCAACAATGTACAAGGCACTGTGCTAGACACTGAAGAATTGATAAGTAAATGCGACATGAGCTCAGAGCTCAAATTCTGGTAGGGTAGGTGCGATATTTACACAAATGGCAGTAAGCACACAAAGATGTGATCAAGATGAGACAGGGTGGACACCAAACACAGGGAGATGATATAAAGGAGGTTAGCAGAAAGGCTTCGTGGGAAAGCGCTCACTTCAACTTGTCTCCCTCTGGTAAACCTGAAGCTTGATATCCCCTCCTCAATGACAAGAACTCAAGTCTGATATTCAAATGAAAATTCTTAGACATGACTTTCCAATCAGAGCTGGAGGGAGAACGTTTCCCAAGGAGGGTCCTTGCTTCTGGCTCCCTCTCCACTTCCTGGCAAGACTTCAGCCGGTGTTCCTCGAGATGACCCCCCCCCCCATTGTAAACGTCTCCCTGGCAGCCCACCTTCTCTCTGGGCTTGCAACTGGGACTCTCATACCTGACTGCAGCCAAAAGATTTCAGGAAATGGTGCTTTGGAAACACATCTTTGAAATGAAAACAGATAAAGCGACTGGCAGAGAAGCCAAAGAAAACTGTACTCTTTCCGAAAAGCGAGCAGTTTGTTGGCACTGGCAACCGACCTGCTCTCAGCTACCGCCACATCTTCTAATCAATGCACTAGCACGCACAGACATGCGTACACACCAACGCTCAGCGACCGGGCTGCAGAACGCACCCTTGAAAACCTGAGAAACTCTCTTCCTACGTTCTTCGTGGCCGCTACAGCTTCCAGCCCTTTGAAAGTCTAACCCACAAGTCCTAGGTCACGCTCCTTCCTGAGAAACCCTATGGCTTCCTCCTTCACAATGCAGACAACTAAACAGAAGTGAGTGGAATTTTTGTAGGTATTTCTAAGTGAGAGGCACTGTCTAGCAATCCTCACATACAAGCCATGAAGATTTTGTTTCTAACTTAGTAAAAAGAAAAGATGAGAGTAGGGACCATTTCATCCACTAGGGTGGCACTGGTAAGCTGACCCCAGCTTTGTGGAAGGCGGCGGAACCCTACCAGGAAATGTCATTTAAATAATATCCCCTCGTGTGGTTTTATTGCATTCCAGTTTCTAACGTGCTGCCACTTGGCGGGGGCTCCCAATGGAGCTGAGTGCATCGGCCAGGACGTTCATCGTCGCCCTGTGCAGATGAGGACCCTGATGAGCAGGTGATGAGTGCCTTGCTTGAGCGCACGTGGGGAGGAAGCAGCCAACACATTGTCCTGCGCTACACTCAGGGCCCTGGCTGTCACCTCCCGCATTTTGTTTCTGCAGGGACTCGCGGCAGCTCATCACCGGAACATCGGGTAATTCCACAACATCTTGAAATCCAGGCCCTCTGTATCATGAACACAGCTGAGTGTCTTGGAATCCCACCTCCCAAAGGGAAAGCACCCCACATCACAAGAGTGAATTACACGTATTGTTCTTTGAGTTTCTTTAAAGCAGCAGCGCGAGTGTTTCCCCCTGGACATTCAGAGCGTGCAGGGAACTTCCTCCGAGGCCTCTAGATAGATCTTTCCTCTCTCCAGTATTTGCTGCTGCCACTGTGGCAGCAGGCAAGAGTCTCTCCATCTCGTTCTCTGTCTCTCTCTCCCCTCCTCGCCCACTCTCCACACACTTTCACGTTTGCCCTCTTCATTTCTTGCTCCCCGTGTCTGACTCTATGAGAGCACAAACTGGAGATCCCAGCTGAGTGGAAAGCCCTGGATCACTCTGGCATCCCATGGCAAGCTGGAATGACAGATGCAACGTGGGGTCCCAATTCTGGGAGAGGGTCAGCAGGAACACAGTGCAGACAGGGCTCTCCCACACATCACTAGGACCAGCCGCAACTAGGCCTCAAAGTGAGACTCATGATGCAGACAGGGGAGAAATCTGACATTTGCTGAGCTGATAGCACACTAAAGATAGTCTCTGGCTATATGAGAGACAAGATGCTGAAGCTACCCCTCCCCCACTGGAAGATGAGCAGAGAGCCAAGTGGAAAAGCAGGAGTATTTACTCAGGAAAAATGTAGAGATAAGCCCAGGGGAAGAGGAGCCTCACGTGAGTAAGAAAGGGATTAACCCCAAAGTGTCCAAGTGTCAGGCAGCCATTGGAGCTGCTAAGAAGAACACCAGCGACCATGACCTGCCCCTGCTGCTGGCCTGATGAAAGCAAGCCAAGAAGCAGAAGTTTGTATTTCTTTAGGATTAGTCTCTGGATCCTGTGTTGCCCAGGCCCTTGGCCTCTGCTCGCGATGATCTGCTCCCCCTCCGTGCCGTAAGTTCTCTAGACACAAGTTCTAAACCACCTTTATAAACTTCGTATTGGGTACAGCACCTGGATTCTTAGAAAACAAGAAATAAATGGATAAAAGGAAGACAGGGGAAAAAAGAATCTCCCTAGTTATTACTATTTATGTGCCATTAGTAAAAGATGGGAAAGCTTCTATCTTTCTCTGAATGTAGTCATCCCTGGTTCTTATGATCAGTTTTATGAAGCTATATTAGATTTGTCAGTATCTTACAGCGAGTGTTTGGAACTTAATCCCTCTGCACTGTAGAATGGATTTGGAAGCCAGACTCAGGGGAGTTACCTGGGTTTGTAGGCTGAGGCTTGACACAGGACTCTAGGAAAGCCACGTGACTGGCTATAGGCTTGAAGGCATTGGATGTCTCTTAGGGGATATTACTATCCAGAAAAGGATGAGTTATTAGGGTGGCGATTTGCCTGTTTTGTTGTCAGATTCACTGCCAGCCCTGTTCTGTCCTGTTCTGCCTCACAGGGGGCTGACCCCCCTGCTTGCTATATTTCCCAAAGTCCATTCCAACTGGCTTCTGATTTAGGGCCTGCCAAGGCCTCCAATTGGCCAAGGAAAGAAAAGGTCAGAGAAAGGAAAAAGTAAAAGGTATTGCCCTCATTGCATGTTTTAGGAGACATGCCAGCAGCAGCTTCCTCTCTTTGGGGTCCCACTTCCACTGGGAAGCCTCCCCCTCTGCAATTCTAGCTTCTAAACTCTAGTAACACCACCTCCCCTCCCTGTCACTCCAGCCATAGAGGTAGTAGTGGCATCCTGTTAATCTTGGGCTTGCTTCATCCGTGTGCCCTTTTTAGTTCTATCAACCTTAATACATAGTTAGTTTTCCATATTAAGTTTCCTGTCTTGATCTACCTGACATTGGCTATGTTTCCCTGGAGGGACCTTGACCCAATATAGCTACCATTTTATATGAACATTTCTTAGCTCCTACGACTCTGCCTAAACCATAAGGAATTAAAAACTATATATAAGTTTAGTGATGAAGGGTCTTTGGGTTCAACAAACTTCCTAAACTAGGTGATAACCTGGCTGGAGGAGCTCAGACAGTGATTTGGCAGTAATGTGTAACAATGGGTTCTCCGCAAGAGAAAACCCTTGATTTATAGCATTTGCCAGTTTCTGTGGTGAGTATCCCACCATGGCTGACCTAAGCTACTAACACAATGTCCCTGGACTTGCAGTTGGAAAGAAACACACAATGAAGCTGAGATGCAGTCAGTTCCCTAGACATCGAGGAGCAACAACGATATGAACAGAGGCAGCTGAGTGAGAAGGGTGTGTAGGCAAGTGTGAAACTGCTCTAAGTAAAACAGAGAACTTTGCGAGGCCACAGAGAGTAGAGAGAAGGCTAGGAAGGGAGAAGTGGCAGCAGAGTCAAAACGTGAGTCATGAAGAAACATCAAATGAGAACTTTGGGGGTGGAGTGGTACGAATTGTGAGCTATAGTTTTCTCCAAGGGAGCTGTGGAATTAACAGTAAAAGATTCCTTGTCACTAATGTGTTGGGGAGTTGGGATTATTCGGAGGCTGAATGAAAATGCTGAAGGAGCTGCCAAAGAAGGATCCAACCCCAAGGGGGTTTCAATGGATTGGAGAGAAGTGTTGTTACAAGCGGGTTCCCAGAATTTCCTTTAAAAAAAAAATAGTTTATTGTCAAGTTGGTTTCCATATAACACCCAGTGCTCGTCCCACAAGTGCCCTCCTCCATGACCATCACCCCCCTTCCCCTCCTCCCATACCCATTAGTCCTCAGTTTGTTCTCAATATTCAAGAGTTTCTCATGGTTTGCCTCCCTCCCTCTCCCCACCATTGCCCCTCTTCTTCTCTCCCACAGTCCTCCATTAAGTTCCTCCTAATCCTCCTATACGTGCAAACATATGGTAGCTGTCTGTCTCTGCCTGACTTATTTTGCTCAGCATAATACCCTCAAGTTCCACCCATGATGCTATACATGGCCAGATTTCATTCTTTCTCATTGCCATGTAGTATTCCATTGTATAGATAAACTCCCCTATGACCCAGCAATAGCACTGCTAGGAATTTACCCAAGGGATACAGGAGTGTTGATGCATAGGGGCACATGTACCCCAACGATCCCAGAATTTCCATTCCAAAAGCATTATTTAACAGATAAGGAAACTTGAGCCAAGAAAGGCCATACCCATCCAGGCAGACAGTGGTAGAACCCAGACTAAAGTTCAACTTTCCTGACAAGATTGTCCATTCATTCATTCATTCATTCATTCAAACAAATATTGCTCAGCAGTGGAAGTATTGTGAGCATGCACTACAGACACGGTCCTTACCTTCAAGTACCTTACTAACCAGTGCCAGAAAGGAGGCTTAAATAGCTTATCACAGTTTGTAACTTTTCCACGTGATAAGGTGTCCGAAGGAAATACCAGACACTTTGAGAGATCTTACATGAAGACCTAATTTAGACTGAGGGGAACAGGAAAGCATCTCTGAGGAACTATGACACTGAGACAGGATGAAGAATAGGAGTCAGTTAGGTAAAGACCAGGGGAAAGGCGGTTCCAGGTGGAGGGACCTCACACACTGTGGTTCTGTTTCAGGGTTTGAGTCCCAAATAAACACCATGTATAGAGCAGGTCTTCATCTTTCATTGTGTTGAAGCCTACAAGCCCTGAGTTAGAAGCAAGATAATATAACTTTGTCTTAATTTGGTATCTTAAATTTAAGTGTAAATATAAGAGTATGACTGGCTTTTACCATATATTTTGGAATGAAAAGTGGTGCCATGTGATTGGGCAGTGTCACCTGGAATCCTTAACCTCTCTCAGTCACTATTACCCCATGAACCCCACACCCAAGTGAAATCCTTGCCTCTCTCTGTGAGGAAAACTAAGGTAAAACAACACATTCACCAGACCATATGTTTGTACTTCTACCTGCTGATACCCACTGGTGATGTCCCTGTGTTTTCCCTGCTTGAAGTAGATAAGACTCCTGGGGAGCCCACATGTTCCTGGAACAATGGCCCATTCCCATATCTACCTGCAGGAGTGAAGGCCGTGTCCAATCCTTCCTCTTGGGTTTTGGACCTCTCCCCTCAAACACTTTCCCCTCCAACTTGATCTTCTGAGGCTGAAAAGAGACATTAAATCTCACCTTTATTTTCACATTGAGTGGGTCCACCATACCACACTTCTCAGTCAGTTGCTCTTTTACTTTACTTTCAAGTATCAACTTCATCCAGATTTACCATGACCCTTCCAACCCTTGACTTGGGACAGAAAAACACTACCACCACTGCATCTCAGACAAACTTGTTACAAAGGATTTGGATCAATTTCATTTTCTTCTTCTCTAAATGGATGCATACCTCTGCATGGAAGTAGCTGTAAGGAAAAACAAATAACCCACTTGTAAATGCTCTGGATTTCTTCCTGAAGCACCATCTGGAAAGCCTCGTTCTATAATCCTGAGGAGAAGATTGTGACGTCTTTGTGAGAAATGCCGATTTCCAGGAGGCCAAAATTCCAGCCCACTAATGTTTTATGACTTTTGACATGTTGCTTGAGTGTCTTCAGACTCAGTTTCTTCTCTCTGTAAAAAGGGATAAATAATACTGTCTAGTCAACCAGCATCATAAGAACAATTCTTAAAACAGTTTTATGCCTTGTAGAAGGAAAGACATCAGCAACAGTCAAGTTTTTGGTGATTTTTTTTTCATATTGAATCATTTCAACTAGAGGCAGGGTACTTAACAATCCAAGTGGGGAAATCAGCAAAGAGATGCACACAAATCAACGTGCTTCTTTTCCGCATATGGTATGGCTGTGCACTGTGATGTCAAGGAAAAGCACTATTCATCAGCATTTTTTAAATGTGCCAAGTCTCTTTCTCCCAAGGCTCCTGGATGCAAGAGGCTGAATGAATGGGAGTTCCTGGTGTTTCTGGAGAAGAGCTTATTTCCTTTCCCATGTCCCAACTAAGATCACTTGTCACCGAGATGAGGTGCCTTCATAGAGGGGCACCCAAGAGTGGAACCCTCTGGGAGACTGGGAGCATTTTCAGGATCTTATGAAATGAAGAGTGTGTGAGACTCAAGAATGACACACATATCCATGTTAGAGAGAAGGGTCAGGTTGCAGAACATGCCCCCAAAAGAAAGAGAGCAAATGTTATGCCTTCACTACCTCGCTGTTCTCAAACCAGAAGACACCGATCCTATCTGTCCCTCTGGGCATTCAACATTCCATGTACAAACTCCTCTTTCTGGTTCGGTTAATCAAATGTTCCAGAAACCAGTCCTTCCCCCACCCCAATCCATTGGCCTCACTAGTTTTCGTGTGAAAGGTATTGATGCAGAAGCTCCCAACGGCTCCCTGCTAAACCACTGATTTTTATTAAACACCCCGCCCCAACGCATTTGGCAGGTCCCAGAATTCTGTTCTCTTGTGTCCTTTCCATTGTAGGCCTCTCCTCCCTCAAATAAACCCTAACTTGGGTTTAAGACCTTCCTGGAAGATGATTCTATAGCCTTCCTTTCTAGACCTTCCCAACCCTCACTCTCATTCAAATGAGGGAATCACTGAAGGCCTCCTTGTCCTTGCCCCCCAGCAGACCCTCATAAATCCACAGTGAAGTTTTTTTTTTTTAATTAAAGCGTCCAAATAATTAATGATCAACTCCATTTGTGCCATTGAAAAACCAAATGTCACACGGTTGAAAAGACCCAACCAAATAATTCAGTGTACCCTATAAAGCTTTAAAAAAGCAAAGCCCAAGAGGCCTGCATGACTGGTTTCTGTGCTGTCTGAAAAGCTTGGTTGGGTTTTTGGGCACTTGATTGGATTCCAGGAATAATGTGCCCTGAGCACAAAGGGCTCTTTTGATGTGTCTGTGCCATGGCTCCGCCCTTCCCTCCTCACTTTACCTGGGATACACATTCTCCTTGTCTCCCAAGTTGGAAAAAATAATCCATGGAAGAGAGGAAAAAAATAGCAGAGGGAAAGTCAAGCATGGGGGTTGGGAGGAAACTGCAGTTCTTCGTCTGAGTTTGGTTACTAAAATCTGGTTATTCCAGAAGGAATTGAAGAAATGGAGTTTATACAATGTCTGTGACCAGAAACTGGGGAAGAATGCAATGAAAAGATGCCTCTCATTTGGTTGGGGTCTCTTGGGCTACGTGTAATATGTGGGTCTCCTAGCGAGGACCTGCTACTTTCAAAGAACAGAAGAAGGACTACAGATTACCAACCCTGGAAATCAACATGGATTTACATGACTAACTCAGGCAGAGAAGCTCATAGTGAGTCGAGCCCATTGATTTTTCATGGATACTAGAATATTCAAGAAAGATAGAGAGAAAGAAGACAGAGATCTTGTTGCTCGAATGCCCTGAGAAAGTGGCAGAACCAACTCAAAGCCATTATCAAGCATTAGCCCTCGGAGACCAGGAATATGGTCCAGTCCCAGCTGTAGGGATGCCTAGATTGATAGCAAAGGGCAGCAAGCTGGTGGTAGTAATGGACTACTTGTGGTCTTTCTGGGATAACTTGAATAGTCTCTTTTATCTTTCTAATCTTGTTTTCCTTATCTGCCAAAAAAGATGAACTTGACTACACAAGCTCTAAGATCTGTTTCAGAAATCTCTCGTTGCCCCAAAACTAATGGCTTAAACAACCAGTCTACTTATCTAAGTCTTTCCTAGTTTCAATAATATTCT
Organism: Hyaena hyaena; assembly: GCF_003009895.1. Taxonomy (NCBI): domain Eukaryota; kingdom Metazoa; phylum Chordata; class Mammalia; order Carnivora; family Hyaenidae; genus Hyaena; species Hyaena hyaena. The sequence goes on along the minus strand of NW_024080704.1, from coordinate 1,476,258 downwards.
ATAGATGTCTATACAGAGGTTATATGCATATAGATTCATTACATTCTCTCTAGGTATTTGGTATTTTTATGCCATTATAAATGGTATGTTTCTTGATTTTATTTTTTAAAGACTTGTGGCTAGTATATAAAAATACAACTGATTTTTTTGTATGGATACAGTAACCTCATCAAATCACATATTAATTCTAATAATGTATCAAAAGTTTCCCCGTCTGTCTTTTCCTCACCATCAGCTCTCCGCTGGTGAGATCGCAAGGGAGATGTTCGACATATTTGTTAAGTTTCCTGGATTGCAAGCAACAGAAATAACTGAAATAACAAAATAACAGAAACAACTTAAATATAAAATGGGGTTTTCTTAAGGCTATGGGATAGTTCTGTCAGTCACTGGAATAAAATGAACTATCAGACCTCAGAGAAGGACGGGACCCAGAATAACATTAGGGAACAAATCAACTGTCTCTTCCAGATGCTCTGTCAGGCTGAACTCTGGACCTCTTTTTTGGCTCTCTACTTATTCAAATTCTTCAGGGCAAATCTGGTTGTTGCTACTTAGGTCCAACCATTTGCTGTGTTGCCAGCTGATGGATCGCCAGGCCCACCAAGACTGTGCAATTCTGGAGGAGTGGTACCCCCAGAGAGAATTCACCATGCCATCATAGAAAAAGAGAGAATTGATGCTGCAGACAGAGCCATCACATGACCACCATGTATAATATCTCAGATCTTTTTGCTCCTCCTCCACCTTCACAGGTATAAGATTAGCACTTGAATTTGGGGGATGCTAGTAGTGATGGAGAAGATACTATCTCAGACAGCCCTATCTCCCTCTCTAGCCATCAAAAGCACTTGGGCTCCGTCAATGATCCATGTTACTCATTTATACATGAAAGTGAATCCTTTGCCAAGCTTGCTTCTCTGGGCTTCAGTCAACCTCCTCTCCTCAGTTAATAAGCATTATACTGCCAAAATAGGTTTGATTAATAACCAAATAGATGTACGTTCTTCCTTTCTTTCTGGCCTCCATCTTCTGCTCTTCCTAAGGGCAATAATATATTTATTTTGCTGCGGTTACTTTGGAATAAGAGACCCAGCACTTACCTAATACAATCAGTAACTACATTGAATTACATCTGCTTATTGAATGCCTGAGCATTCCTTGAGCAGGCTAAGTGTATAAAAGATGTCTGGATGTTTCCTAGGTGTTTTTAATCCATAGGATAATGGATGGGGGTCATCACAATCAATTTTCTTAAGTACTGAACTACAGCATAAACGAAGTGAGGTGAAAAGTCTCTTATCTTTGCCCTCACTCATTTCTACCTTTATTTATTGGTCTTTCTGGTTTTCATTAGTATGCAGACAACCGGAGCTGTAGACATTTTCATCCACACTCCGACTACCGCCCTGATTTTGGTTCCAAATTATGAAACCTAATCTAAACCTTAGAAGGGAAGCTAGACACTGAAACTTTAAATTTCAGCTCACAGTGTCCCCCAGGATGATTCCAGGAATTGAGCAGGGAGAGGCCCTGGGAATCAAAACCTAAACTACCACCTCCTCCCTCCCCTAAAAGAACCTGAGGACGTTTGAAACAAGACTCACAAAATGCCATTTTTACAACATCCAAACTGAGAAGAGTTGCCAGAGAACGTATCCATTCCCTCCCGGCAACTGCTCCTAACTAATCCCAGACAGAAGGAGGTGTCCCTTACCCTTCAAGATCACTTGAAGGACATTTCACAACTTCCCTTGGTCACCTGTTTCAAAATATAAGAACGGAGCGCCAGGAAAATCTTCCTCATATTCAAAAACCAGTTCTGTCTTCAATTCAGACCATTTGGATAATTAAAGTATAAAATTTCGGAACTGGAAGAGACTTTAAATACCATTTCGTCTAGAGGTTACAACTGGTGACCCAGGGATTGAGACATATTCTACTAGGGCCACAGAAAGTTTAATTTTTAGATTTTTGAATTAGTTGCCAATGCCCAGAGATTGAGATACCTCCTTTTAAAAAATTCATATCACTGCATCTCTAGAAAACTCAGATCTGGAAACACTGTGGACTTCATTCCCATGGCAGCCATCAAATTTGGGCACTCCTCTGTTGTGGGGGATGGGGCAATAATCCCCCATCAATATCAAAGAACCAACCAGACCTGCTTATCTCCTTTGCTTTAAATGACTAGCCCTTCAGCATCATGACCCCTGACTGTTGCTGGTGAGAAAACTGAGAACCAGAAAAATGATTTGACTGGGGTATTGAGCTATCCGTGGGACATGAACTGAGATCTCTTGCTCCTGGTCCAGTTCTTTTCTCCCGTGGATTACTGCTTTCAGTGTGCCACCGTGCTGACCTGGGGCTGCTCAAGAAAACAATTATAGAGGGCAAAAAGAGGTGACATAATAAAAGTCAAAACCTACAGTTTTCATATTCCCTATCATTTTTTATGGCCCTTGGGCCAGCTCAGCAGTATGTCAATACAAACATGCCTGTCACCATTAAGGAGAATGACTGATGATTATCAGTGAGTAGCCATGGAAAGTCCAATGGAAAGCTTACGAGTCCCCACCCCACTTTTACGTTGAGGAGTGTGTGTGTGCATGTGTGCTCCTGTTTGTGTGACTGAAGGATAATTCTCAGTGCTTTGACTCCAGAATAAAAAGAAAAGAAGCAAAGTGACATGTGCATTTCCAGCTCTTGAGTACAGTCTGGAGAAGACGAAGAAGAATTACAGACACTATAAAGGCATCTCAGGGAATTTTGCCCTCCAAGAAAATAAAAACAAAAATTCCAATCAAAGTGTATGCTCAGGAGAGGCTGTTAACACTCCATGGTCAATATGGCAAAAATAAAAATTGAATAGTCTATTTCTCAGATATCTCACACTAGCTTTTTGGGACAAGGTACATACAAGCTAAAAGTTTTTTGAGTCTTTTCCTCCTTCGGGGATCACCAGTTAGCGGAAGAATTCTGTGTTAACCCTCTCTTGCAACAAGAAAGAAAACATTAGGTTAAACGTGAATGCAACATGGGGAGCCCCAGAATATCTGATCATTGCAGTCGTTTCGGGCTCTGAATAGATCATTTTGATCATTGCATAATCAAAAGAGCTGAAGGATTAAGTACATCACAACCGCCAGGTTTTTTTAGCCAAGTATAAACCAATCCTTTAAAAAAAGCTTCTGGCTGTGAATGTGGCTCAACTTAGGAAAAAGTGGCCAAAAGAGGCTTTCAGATTTCTTTCCTGCAGCTCTTCCCTGATCACCAAGAAAAGTGAAAGAACCCCTCTTCCCAAGAGCAAAGGCGTGATTGACCTTGAGATATTTGAGTTTAGCTGGAGTGTGAGGGAGTCTAAATCCCTCTGTTTCCACCAAAGACACTCACAATTGGTGTTCATGTGGAGAATGGCTTTTGCTAGTTGGAAAAGTGATGGGGAAAGACAGCCAAGAGTTCTTTCTCAAGATCAACTGATTTTTAATAAGCTTAGTAGTCTGTGCATTACGAAACAATTGATTAACAGCCATTCCCCCTCAGAGTTCACCAGCTGGAGAGACTGCGTTTGCCAGTTGACCACCTCCTCCTCTCCCTCCTCTAAATTTATCCTCTGGAAAATCAGCAATAAATTTAAAAGCATTTTGGAAGGGCCAATTCAGTACCTAGTGGTCTTTAAAAATCACTCCGAGTTGACATGTCCTCCTTTTGGGTATTGGTTAGATACCAGAAAGGCTTCCTAGACAGAAAATTTCTTTCCTCTGATGATGGCAAAATTTTTTATAAAGAAACAAATGGAATCACATATTACAAAACACAACATAAAATCGGATGACACTAGATCAGTGGAGGAAAGAGAGTGTGCTGAAGTCAATGGTTATTAATATACCAAACAAATTTACCTAAATCTTTACATCTCTTAAACACAATTGTATTTAATGCCGATTAAATACATAGATAAGAGAAGGAAAACCTTAAAGCCTTTTAGAAGAAACCTTGGAGCTAGACAGAATGCTTTTAATCAATACATGCAAAAATGTTTAGAGCAACAATTTCAAAGAAGCCTGATAAATTCACTTCAATTAAATAAATGTCAAACCTATATAGAACAAAAGATACCATAAAAAGTGGAAAGATAAATAATGACTAGCAGAAAATACTTGCAAACATAAAGCTAACAAAAGATCAGTATCCAGGATGTAAATTGGACTCCAAAAATTAATAAGTAAGAGTAAAGCAACCATCAAAAGGTCTAACATGCATGTCATTGAAGTCCCAGAAGGAAAGAAGAGAGAGATCAGAGCAAAAGAAATATGTGAAGAAATAATGATCAAAAAACTTCTTAGATTTGGTGAAAAACCCCAATTATAAGTTTGATAATTCAGAGAAAGCCCTGCCTACACATGTTGCAATCAAACTGTTGAGAACTATGAATAAAGAACAAATCTCGAAACCTGTGAGAGAAAAAAATTATACATTACACAAAGGAGAGCAATGATTTAAGTGACAATGGGTGTCTTATCAGGAACCACAGAAGTGAAACATCTTTAAAGTGTGGAAAGGAGTCTCTCATAGTTTGCCTCTCTCCCTTTCCCCCACCATTTCCCCCTTTCTTATCCCCCATAGTCCTCCATTAAGTTCCTCCTAATCCTCCTATACGTGCAAACATATGATATTTGTCCTTCTCTGCCTGACTTACTTCGCTCAGCATCACACCCTCAAGGTCCAACCATGTTGCTACACATGGCCAGATTTCATTGTTTCTCATTGCCATGTAGTATTCCATCGTAGAGATAAACCACATATTCTTGACCCATTCGTCCGTTGATGGACACTTAGGCTCTTTCCATGTTTTAGCCTTTGTGGAGAGTGCTGCTATGAACATTGGGGTACATGTGCTCCCATGCATCAGCATTTCTGTATCCCTGGGGTAAATTCTTAGCAGTGCTATTGCTAGGTCCTAGGGGAGTTCTATTGTTAATTTTTTGAAGAATCTCCACACTGTTTTCCAGAGGGGCTGCACCAGTTTACATTCCCACCAACAGTGTAGGAGGGTGCCCGTTTCTCCACATCCTCGCCAACATCTAGAGTTCTCTGATTTGCTCATTTTAGCCACTCTGACTGGCGTGAGGTGGTGTCTCAGTGTGGTTTTGATTTGTATTTCCCTGCTGAGGAGGGATGTTGAGCATCGTTTCATGGGTCTGTTGGCCATCTGGATGTCCTTTTTGGAGAAGTGTCTGTTCATATCTTCTGCCCATTTCTTTACTGCGTTGTTTGTTTTTCGGGTGTGGAGTTTGGTGAGTTCCTTATAGATTTTGGATATTAACCCTTTGTCTGATATGTCATTTGCAACTATCTTTTCCCATTCTGTTGGTTGCCTATTAGTTTTGTGGATTGTTCCTTTGCTGTGCAGAAGCTTTTAATCTTGATGAGGTCCCAACAGTTCATTTTTGCTCTTGATTCCCTTGCTTTTGGGGATGTGTCACATAAGAAGTTGCTTTGGTGGAGGTCAAGGAGGTTGTTTCCTGCTTTCTCCTCTAGGGTTTTGATGGTTTCCTCTCTCCCATTCAGGTCCTTTATCCATTTTGAGTTTATTTTTGTGTTTGGTGTGAGAAATTGATCTAGTTTTAATCTTCTGCATGTTGCTGTCCAGTTCTCCCAACACCATCTGTTAAAGAGGCTGTCTTTTTTCCATTGGATTTTCTTTCCTGCTTTGTCAAAGATTAGTTGGCTGTATACTTTTGGGTCCACTTCTGAGTTCTCAATTCTGTTCCATTGGTCTATGTGTCTGTTTTTGTGCCAATACCATACTGTCTTGATGATGAAGCTTTGTAGTAGAGGCTAAAGTCTGGGATGGTGATACCTCCCGTTTTGGTTTTATTCTTCAATCTTACGTTGGCTATTCAGGATCTTTTGTGGTTCCATACAAATTTTAGGATAGTTTGTTCTAGTTTTGAGAAGTATGCTGGTGCGATTTTGATTGGAATTGCACTGAATGTGTAGATTGCTTTGGGTAGTAATGACATTTTAACTATATTATTCTTCCTATACATGAGCATGGAATGTTTCTCCATTTCTTTGTGACTTCTTCAATTTCTTTCATAAGTTTTCTATAGTTTCATCATACAGATCTTTTGTATCTTTGGTTAGGTTTATTCTGGGAATGAGAACTGGGTGTTATATGGAAACCAACTTGACAATAAACTATTTGTAAAAAAAAAAAAAAAAAAAGATGTTGTACATGAACCCAATGGAAATCACAAATTAAAAAAAAAGTGTGGAAAGGAAAAAATAACAATTATCAACCCAGAATTTTACATTTTTTAAATGTTTATTTATTTTTGAGAGAGACAGAGCGAGAGCCATGGGGAAGGGAGGAGAGAGAAGGATACACAGAATCTGAAGCAGGCTTCAGGCTCTGAGTTGTCAGCACAGAGCCCAATGCAAGTCTCAAACTCATGAATTGTGAGATCATGAGCTAAGCTGAAGTCAGATGCTTAACCAACTGAGCCACCCAGGCACCCCTTCACCCCAGAATTTTATATCCAGCAATATATTCTTCAGAAATGAAGGCAAAAATAAAGATATTTTCACATAAGGAAAATCTAAGGGAATCATTACTAGCAAACCTGTACTACAAAACAAACAAACAAACAAACAAAAAAACACTGAAAGAAGGTCTTCAGCCTGTAAGAATATGATGCTAGAGTAAAACTTGCATCTTCTGGAAAGAACAGACTATCAAAAATGGCAAATGGTAAATATCAGGTGTACAATTCACGGTTCAACCAGAGAAGTATATAGATAAGGATAGAGATAGAGGTAGAGGCAGAGGTAGAAAAAAAGAAGAACCAGGGGGGCACCTGAGTGGCTCAGTCAGTTGAGCATCCAACTCTTGATTTTGGCTCAGGTCATGATCTCATGGTTCATGAGTTCCAGCCCTACATCAGGCTCTGCACTTTTAGTGGGATTCTCTCTCTCCCCATCTCTCTCTGCCCCTCCCCTACTTGCACTTTCTCTCTTTCTCTCTTCAAACAAATAAACTTCAGAAAGAAAGAAAGAAAGAAAGAAAGAAAGAAAGAAAGAAAGAAAGAAAGAAAGAAAGAAAGAAAGAAAGACAATTATTACAAAGAATTGGCTTCTACAGTTATGGATCTGGCTAGGGCAGATGATCAAGAAGGGAAGATAATCAGTAGGCTAAAACTTCACAGGTTTGGAGTCTCTGTACTCAGGAGAAACCTAAGTACTCATGTAAAGGTCTGACTCAAGATAATATATCTTTTGATTAATTTAAAGTCAGCTGGTTGTAATTAAGGACTTTAATTATATATACAAAATCCCTTCACAGCAGTACCTAGATCCATGTTTGACTGAATACCTAGAGCTGCAGCTTAGCCCTACCCAAGTGGACACATGAAAAAGCCATCGCATCTGGGAAAATACAAAACACTCTTTCTTCTTAAGCTCTTTAGAATAGTGAGCTAAAAATGTGTATACTGGTATGGTGTTCCATGTGTAAATGTAATACATATGGCAACTACAATACGAGGGATGGTGGGTGTGGAGTAAAGGGACCCACTGGGTTCTTGGTTTCTATATTTTACATGAGTGGTAATATTAATTCTTTTTAAAGTAGTTTTCTTTACTATTTTTTAATGTTTATTTACTTTTGAGAAAGAGAGAGACAGACAGAGCATGAGTGGGGGAGCGGCAGAGAGAGAGGGAGACACAAAATCCAAAGCAGGCTCTAGGCTCTGAGCTGCCAGCACAGAGCCTGATGCAGGGTTGAATCCATAAATGCAAGATCATGACCTGAGTGGAAGTCAGACCCTCACCTGACTGAGCCACCAGGCACCTCAATTCTTAATAGACTGTGTATCTGTGTATTTTACAAATATATAAAACAACCACTGAAAATATACAATCATGTATAACTTTAAGTCAATATTTAAATTAAGACAGAATACTAAAAATATTCAAATTATCCAAAATAAGGCAGGTTAAGGAGAACAGAGCAACAGATGACTAATAGTCATATAATCAGATAGTAGACCTAAATTCAACCAAGCCACTAATTACATTAAATGTCAATGGTCTGGGCATTAAAAGGGGGAGATTTCCAGAGCCAATATAAAAATCATGACTCATCTGCACTGCCTGCAAGAGGCCCACTTTGACCATGAACACACATGTGGTTTGAAGCAAATGGATAGAAAAGATATACCGTGCAAACAGTAAGTATAAGAAGACTGGAATAATTATATTAAGTTTGTATTAATATTATTAATATTAATAATTATATAAGACTTTACAACAAAGAGTATAATCAAGAATAAATTTTTTAAAGAGACAATTCACCAGGAAGACTATAATTATAAATGTGTTTGAACCAAATAACAAATCTGCACGAATTAATACTTGATGGAATTATAGAAAAAAAAAAAACAGCTCCATAATCACAATGGGTATTAACACCCTTCTCTGATCAAGGATAAAACAACTAGATGATGTAAACATCACTATTAACACCCCAATCTAATTGACATTTATAGAATTCTATCCAAATACACATTTTTTTTTAAACACAGATAGTACAGTTAACAGGATAGACCATATTCTGGGCTATAAAACAAGGGTCAATACGTTAAAAAGAATGAAATCATATGGATTGTATCCTAGGATCACAAGAGATTAAACCAAATAAGACATCCAGGAAAAATCCAATTATTTGAAAGTTAAATGGCTTGTCTTTAAATAATTATGGGTCAAATAGAAAAGCACGAAAGAAATTGAAAAACATTTTGAACTGAATGATGAAGAAAATACAATATGAAAATTTATATGATGTAGTTAAAGTAGTGCCAAAGGGAAACAGATTTAAATGCAAAAGAATACAACCTAATCTGCCTCAGCAAGAGCTAACAAGAAGAGCAAAGTAAGTCCAAAGTAGAAGGAAAGAAATAAAGATAAAAATAGAAATCAATGAAATGAAAATGATTTACCAAGAAAATTAACAAAGCTGATAGCTGCTTCTTTGAAAAACAAAACAGAACAAAACAAAATCAGCACACTTCTAGCTACACTCCCCAGAGAGAGAGAGAGAGAGAGAGAGAGAGAGAGAAACCATGTCTGCAGTGTCAGGAATAAAACATAGGTTATCAACACAAATCCTACAGACATAAAAAAAAAAGTGAACTTTGAAACAACTTTATATCATTATACTTTTAACTTAGATGAAAGGAATAATTTCTTGAAAAATACAACTTATTAAAATTGATACAGAGAGAAACAGAAGTTATAAATTGCCATATTTGAAACAGAATTAAAGGATTATCCAAAACCTTCCCCAAAAGATAAGCAAGAGACACGTGGCAAAATACACGAGCGAACAATTCACAAAAGAAGACATTTGAATGGATTCTCATCCTATGAAATGCTACTTGATCTCAGCAAGAATTAGGAAAATGCAAATTAAAACTATATAAGGAAATGTTTCACACTTATTAACTAGGCAAAAATCAAAAGCCTGACAGTGTTGCAGGATTTTTTTTTACCTCAACACCGAGGGTTCGTTGTCTCACTGCTTCAAAGAATGAAGAGGTGGACACAAAATGAGCCACAGGCAAAGTTTATTGGAGTTTGAGATCAGAAAGGAAGAATAGTAGGAAAGCTCTCTTTACAGAGAGGGAACATTCAAAAGAGAATGTCCCGACTACAGGTGAGAGTCCTTGTTTTATGAGGTTCTGGTCATACTGTCCCTCCTATAACATAAATGTTAAGGTTTACTTTTTTCAGTTAGGTATTCTGATTGTCAAATTCCTGAGGGAAACCCCAGGGGAAGTAGGTGGTGTCTGTTACATTCTTAAGAGGGACCTTACCCTCTTGGGGGTTTGCTGTGGTCAAATGCTCCCAGCATTGTTCCAAAATATGTTTTCCCCACCCAGGGACCTCAGGCCCTAACCTTTCCCTCTCTGCCTGTTTTATCCTATCTTTTCCTATCATAACAGTACCATGTACTGGTGAGAACACAACAGCAGAAACCCTTCTAAACTCCTGGCAGATGTGCAGAGGGGACAAGCATGTTAGTGGACAGTTTCGCAGCATCTAAGGTTGACAATGCGGGTTTCCAATAAGCGTTAACTCCATTCCTGGGCACACCCCTAGGGAAACTCACACGTGGGCACCGGAAACACGTGTAAGGATGTTCATGCAAATATCACTTGTGGTAGAAAATGTTGGGAACGAAACTAAATGTTCATCAAGAGGAAAATGGATTTAAAAAATACATTTTTATATTTTCGTATCTGGAGGTCTAAACAGCAGTTAATATGAGAAAACTAGAAATATAGGTTCAATATGAAAAATATCAAAAAACTAAACAAAGATACTAAGTTGCAGAAGGAGACACAAATGAGGCCATTTATTTAACACTCAATACATGAAAACGATGCTATATGACTTTAAGGCTACAGAGAGAGAGGAGATACAGAAAGGCAGCCACGGAGTGATAAATACCAAAAGCAAATACTGTTGTGTCTACTGAGAAATAGAGGGATGGAATCAGAGATCCAAGCATATTTTTAGGTTTTCCTTTTCAGCTGCTTGCTGACAGGAGTAGTCACTAAGGTATGCATTGCACCTTCATGTACGTCTGAAATATTCTGTAATTCTCCAAAACTGAGAAAGGATCTCTAATCCCAAGTATGGTTGCTTGGCAAAAGATGGGAACTTCAGTCATAATGAGGAAACAGACGCCCTTGCTGAATGCCCTCAACTGTTTTGACTTCTGGAGGGGCGGGCCGTGATTACAGCTGCGATTAGGTGACTCACCATAATTATGTTTTGTTGAAATTGAATTTATTGAAGCATGAATCATTCTGCCCAAGTCCTACCTAATTGCTCCAGCACCGCGGATGGGAAGGATGGGAGGAGTTTACCGCGGAAATCATTATAGAATGAATGTGCGCGTGTGTGCGTGTGCGCGTGTGTGCGTGTGCACGTGCGTGCGCGTGCGTGCACACCTGCACACACTCATGCCACACTCACTCACCCTGAAGGGAGCCTGCAGCCATCTGTGATCATGTGAGCTTGACAGGGAATGTCTGCAGATTTCACTATGGTTTCTTCTGCCTCCCTCCCCCTACTCTATTGATGAGCAACTCCGGGTTTGGCTACTCGGCTCGCTGGGGGTCTTTGCTCTCCAGACCAGGATCCCCTGTGGGTGCTGCCTGCTTTCTCAGAGCTACTGACTGGCAGATTTGATGCAGGTTCTTCCAGCTCAGAATCCCTCGCCCTCCCCACTCGCACCCTCACTCCCTAATCTCCCCCCGCCACCCGGCTCAGCGGGGATCTTAGGGATGCCCTGGGAGCTGTGCCCCACTTGGCAGAGCTATGATTTAAATCAACAAGGGCGCTCTGAAGAGACAAACAGCAAACCCAGAACATGGCAGGACCCCCTGGAGCCTCCCCCTCTGCCGCTTAGGTACAGGGAGGAGTGGGGCTGGGATAGCCTTGGGCTCCTCCACACTGTAGGTCACCTATGGTCTCCCTAAGCAAAACACTCAGAGGCTTTCTCCTGACTCCTCTGATTGTGAAAACAAGGGAGACTTCAGATCACCTGGTCACTGGTTATCTTCTTGTCGTGTGAATTGAACAAATGAAATGGGCTTTGCCTATAGCAGGTGAGGGGAAGCTCAACATGAGTGAGAACAGACGGGCAATTTTTCCACCGGAGAATATGGTGCAGAGACAAACCATCATAATAACAGCAGTGGGAGTAAACAAGATGACACCACTTACTAGGAACCAGACACTCTTCCATCACATTTTAACTCATTTACCCTTGACAACTCAATGGGGTGGGTGTCTTCACCAGCAGCACTTTGCAGTTGAAGAAACTGAGGCATGGGAAGGTTCCGAAAGCCACCCACATTCCCTTAGCTAGTAAATGGAGGAAGCCAGACCACCTCAGACTCAGTCCCAGACTCAATTCTCTTTCCCACTCCTCTGGATGCCTTGCAGGAGGTGGTTACCACCTTGGGCGCTTTACAAAATCATCTGACTTAATCCTCGAAATAACCCCATTCGACAGATGAGAAAACTAAGGCTGAGAGAGGCAAAGTAATGTGTGAAGTTACAGCAATAAGAGTAGAGTCAGGATCTGGAACTTTGGGTTCAGTTGACCTGCCTGGTGCAGAAGCCAAAGAAGGAGACGCGCAAGGCAAAGTGGGCAGAGTGGTCAGGAGCTACCGCGGATGGGCCATAAAGCTGTATTCCATCCAGCAGCTCTGGGAAGGCTGCTAGGCTCCGTCATCCGCCTCAAATTCAAACTTGGGTTTGAGTACGGCAGTCTTTTTCCAACTACTGCATCATTTCCTACAACTATCTCCTCCATGTCATTTTTTTAAAATTTTTAATGTTTCTTTTTGAGAGAGAGAATGAGAGAGAGAGGCAGAATGTAAGGGGGTGAGGGGCAGAGAGAGAGAGACACACACAGAATCCGAAGCAGGCTCCAGGCTCTGAGCTGTCAGCACAGAGCCCAACGCGGGGCTCGAACTCACGAACAGTGAGATCATGACCTGATCCAAAGTCGGACCCTTATCCAAGTGAGCCACTCAGATGCCCCCTCTCCATGCCATTCTCAAACACAGTAGTGAAACTGGCATTTCAAAAATCCATCAGCTTATTTTTTTTAATCTTTAATTTCTACTTGTTAGAGTCAACTCGGAAAGAGCCAGTGCTCCAGGGACAAGGTAACATTTTAAACTCTTGTTGACGAACTCTTGGGAGAACCAGCTGAGTGGTGACTGACACAGGGACTTCACAATAGACATTTAAAGAACTGAAGAGGCCACAAGGAGTGGGGGTGAGGTCAGAGACAGGTTCCCCTAATTCCTCACTTCCCTGCGGTCCCAGAAACACCTCTGTTCTCTTGTCCTTTTCCTTCTGCTTCGTTGCCTCTGAAACGCTGCGGACTCAAAGTTGGCAGATGAGCAGTAACTCCAGAGAGCCCTGCAGATGTGAATGTCAGAGTGTCAAGGGCTCACAACCCAGCTCAGTGCTTTGATTTTACAGACTAGGAAATTGAGACTTGTCTGTCTATGGCTACACGGCTAGATGGTATCAGAACCAGTAATAAAACCCAGAAATAGGGTCCTGAGAGAACCGACAGCCCCGAGTCGCTAAAGGAATGGTCCTACATCCAGTTCGCTGGCTTTCCCTGTTTTTTAAAGACCCATTTTTCTTCAGGAGCAACACAGAAATATCCTTCCCACAAAATCATGGAAGTGATGCATGGCAGAAAAACATGGAATGTGTGGTCATGAGCTCCACATTCCAGGTCCAGCTCTGAGACTTGGGATCCATGTTATTCTGGGCAAATCCCATCCTTCCAGACCTCAGCTTCCTCAACTGTCAATTGAAAAAGATCATAAAACCTTTTTCATTGACTTGTTTTGAACATGAGACAAAATAGCGCTTCACACAGTCTCTGGTCCTAGCACACACTCACCAAGCTTTGCGGCTTCATGAACGCTTTGCCATTGCATTTTGATCAGAGGAGAACTGGGGACTCCTGGGGAAGTCAGTTTGATTTTTCACCCCAGATGGATCACCAAGTTATTGCCTTTTTTCTTAATTCATAACATTTACGGTTGTGTTTTCTAGTCCTGTTACTTTGCTTTTCCAACCTCTTGGTTTGGTAAGGTTATCATCCAGAAAGCAGGGGATGATAACAGTCACTTTCCACCTCTGAATTTTCTGGAAGCTCATTTATCACACCCCAGGTTTGTCCTCTTGCAGACGGACCCCTGTTCATCGGAAAGCAATGTGTACAGTCAGCTGCGCAGTCATCTATGCAAGAGCCGAGTCCTATTTTTCATACACTATCAGTTAAAATGCTTATGGTTCTGGTGCTCACTTCTTGATAGATATTACATCTCAACCATCTCTATTTCTCTTTCCCATTCTCCTCTCCTTTCTCTGATACCCTCTGATATCTCTGGTTCCTCTCCTTAACTTCACCCATCAACCACAACATTACTCGGGTTCAATACATAGCCCTCTGCTTTAATTTCTATAACTAGAACAATGGCAACCTTACTCCTTTCTCTCTGTTTGGGAGAAATAAAATTCCCATTTTGGGAACAAAATGGCACCTCAGCAAGGCACTCAATCAAATGTTATTGAAGCAGTCATTGTAAAGTGATGATTGAGTCTTTTGACCTGTAAAGCTTAGAGGTGAATATTAACAGCACAGAAATATCATCAAACACTTTGTATATTTAGAAGACTTTATGGAAATCCATGGATTTGGGGAGTGGCAAAGGTCTAATATGAATATTTGTCATTGCTATTAAAATTAAAGGAACATAGGGGCACCTGGGTGACTGAGTCGGTTGAGCGTCCAGCTTCGGCTCAGGTCATGATCTCGCCGTTCATGGGTTCGAGCCCTGCGTTGGGTTCCCTGCTGCTGGCACAGAGCCTACTTCGGAAGATCTGCCCCTCTCTCTCTGCCCCTCCCCTGCTTGTGCTCTCTCTCTCCCCAAAATAAACAAATTTTTAAAAAATTAAAGTAGCATAATTCCATGTTTCAGTGACCAGACAAAGGAAGTCTCAAGGAGCAAAGAGGAATAAGAATCCAGGGGAAATACAAAGTCAGGAATGGAGGTGACCATTAAAATTTAAGTCCCTGAGATTTTATCTGTATGATGCTAACCATACCAAAGGATTTGTGCTTTTCTTAGAAAGTGGAATAATTATTTAGAACAGCTTCATTTATTTATACAATTTAAATTACAACAGTTTTTAAACAAGCACAGGAATGCATACAACTCCAAAATAAATATGCACTGTTGATATAGTTCTTCAAGGCACTGTCTCTGTCTGTCATCACCGTGTCCCCTTTCTCTGTCTCCAGTATTGACACCTCAATCTTCCCAGTAGCAGGCTTATAACTGGGAAGCATCTTCACTCTCCTTCACCCCCTGCCCCATATCTGCTCCATGTCTAACTCCTGCCAATAACACAGTTGGTAGCCGGGCATGACCGTAGTAGATGTGGTCAGTGTGTTGTCACAATATAACAAGTTTAACCTATGACAATCGAATCCTCCTGCATAAAGAAACAATATATCCCTGTCCCTACTTTTAATCATGTAAATTGGCCAAAACAAATTAGACTGGTGGAACCCTTTCTTCTCAGCCAGTGGCCACAGGACATGTAGACTCCGCCAAGCATTCTTGGACTTCAACTTGCCCCTAGCTCCATAGCTCTTACCCTCTCTCTCATTTCTTCACTACCAGATGCCTGGCATAGTCTCCAATTTATATTGTTATGCCTCCATGCTTCTCTCTCTTAAACCTCTGTTATCTAATATGTTTAGATGTAGATCCAGAGCAACTAAGCCATATATTCACTACTTACCAGTCTCACCTCAAACCAACAAATAGTCATTAATACACTACCACATGTAAACAGGAGGCTAAGCAAGGACTTTTGATCTAAATATTTGAGACACTGGTTCTTGGTCAATACAAAATCTCTTTGCCTCATGAGGACATGTATTTGAGCAGATGTGGGGTGCGGTGAAATGGCTAGAGGAAGCTTTGTTTCATATTTTGGGGAAAAGACTGCTAAAACTATCACTAGGACATCTGGAAATTTACCATGATCTGTACCAGAGACTTGTGATCCAGAAGGCTGGTCACCACCATCTGTGTACCTATCAGCATGTGTATGTAGACAATCACTCCAGGGGAAGAGGGGATTGGGCAGCTGGCTGAATTTACTGAGACATCTTGAACTATTTTTGAATGTTTGGGTTTGGCAAATAAATGCATTATGCCCCAAGAACCTTTTCCCCCTCATTCAAAGGCCATGTGCATGGGAGAGGAAATTTAATCCTTATGTTCCTCATTCACTTACACTTAACCCATCAAAATCCAACATGGTAGGCACAGTTAGATGCCCATGAGCCTTCTGAACCTTGTGTAACAAACCACTTGGAGCCATCTTTTCTATGAGTCTCAGAAACCACAGTGAGGAACTATTTTCAGTAGCTTTAGTTGGGGGAGTAAGATGGGATTTCAATTTTGCCCTCAGATTTCACCACAACTGAAAAATTCTAACTTTGGTCAAACTCATTGCCACGCCTTATATTTAGTTCTTGCCAACAACCTGAAATTCAGAGACCACCGTTTTGTGAAAAATCAACAAATATGGACTGAGATCCAATTCCAACTATGCGCTGAGCACCCTGTGGGTCTCTGGCACTGGGTCCCAATGTCCTCACCAGTGCCTAGCCTCCCCCTCCCCTGATCTCTGAGTGGCTTATTTCCCTCTGCTACAGGCTAAATGTATAGGAAATACTATTCATTTGTAAAGGAAGAATGGAGAATGATGACAAATCAGGAATATCAGGAAATAGAATCCTGTAGAGGCAAACAGTGCATAATAAATGAGGGTATGGATTATGGGGACATTTGCAGAATAGGACCAAGGTTCACACAGTCCATATGTTAACCCATGTTGTTATATCTCTAGACTACTTCAAACCTAACATGGAAATTAAGATCACTTTTGGCCAATTCAATTACCTACCTCAGTCAGCAGTAGATGAAAGAAGAGTCATAGCTAATATGCAAGCAATTATTATCCAAATGGGGCTTTTGATATTTCTCTGTAATAATCATAGGTAAATTCAAACATATAACCCTTTCTCTGCCTGGGCCTGAATCTCACCAACATGTAGGAGACTGAGACAGAGAATAATTTATTTCTAGCCCACCTGCCCCTGCTTTCTTGCCCAACTGGATAAACGGTAGGAGAAGAGGCCAGCCAGGTGGTCCTGACCTGTTCACAGATACCCTGTTCACTCATCAGGAGTTAGTTGTTCTCCCTGTAGTGCGAGTCTGGCTTTAAAATTTCCTGACTCATGCCTACTACATTCCCAACCTGGTGTTTCATTAAGATCAGAGTGCTCATAAACATGATTCCTGGAGCTCGCGTTTCCCCCACCCCCCTCAAGACACATTGTGTCTTTCCCTTGAGCCCCACAACTCACAACATATGGAAGGGAAAAGAAGGGCAAAATGGTGTTTTTCCGCCTTTCCATTGAGATCACTGTGTTATTTATGCCCCTTTATTTCATCCAGAACCCTACTCCGGGCTACCTAGCTATTAAACATTCACTAATTTCAAGACTCATGAAAGTACAGTTTCCAACGGAACAGTGGTTTTGATTGTTTCTCCCTGGTATCTGAGCAACTCAGCGCCAGCAAGAGAAAGCCTGAGTCTTTTCTTGTCAGTTCAGTCCCAAAATGGGGGAAAAAATAATATTTTGGAATCCAGAAAAGAAATAAACATTAGAGTAAGGAGGGAAATTTCTGAGTTGGAAGACTATCTATCTGTCTAGAACGGAAAGGGGATGCAGTGAGGCCAAGTACACGAAGTGCCATCACATAGGTCCCTGGCATGAGCTGTTCAGTCTGCATTTCCTCCAATCAAGGGAGCTGTCATAGGAGAAGTACTTAAGGCTTCGAAATCAGACTGATCTGGATTGAAATCACAGCTCTGTCTTTTACTACCCGTGCTACTCATCTTTATGAACAATAAAATAATAATACCCTTCTTCGAAAGGTTATCATGAATATTGAACAGATCATGTATTTAAAGCATCCAGTGGAGAGCTGGCACAGAGGGGAACGGAGTGCAACGGAAGCTGGAAAATACCTAGTACACACACCTTATTGTTTTTCCAGGAATTTTCACTTATTGCCCTTTCAAGTTAAAGATTGAAAGCTACTGTTAAAAGTCAAATATGTTCAGGTGCCTGGGTGGCTCAGTGGGTGAAGCATCTGACCTTGGCTCCAGTCGAGATCTCACACAGATCTCACCGAAAGTGCAGAGCCTGCTTGGGATTCTCTCTCCTCCCTTCCTATGCCCCTCCCCGCCACTCACACTTTCCCTCTCTCAAAATAAATCAACTTTTTAAAAAATTCAAATATGTTACCTAGCAAAAAATAACAGTAATCTCTTTTAGTGATTACCATCTTGACATGTATTAGTGGTCAGCCTAGCTTTCTGATGCTACAGGGACATGAGATAGGTAGATTTTAATGGCAATAAAAAAAGGTTGGCGGCGGGGGAGGGAACATGGTATGTTAAAAGATAAATTGAGGCATATTAAATTTTTAAGAGTTTATTTGAGCAAAAATAAGTTCTAACTGGGCAACAGGAAGTGGTTAGGAGAACATCACCTGCAGGATCTAGGGGAAAAGACTTTTAGAGAGAAGACAAAGAAGCAAAGTAAGGAAATTATTTGATTGGCTATAGCTTGAGCACTATTTGGGAAAGCCAAGTTGGCTGTTTATGATTGGTGGTCCTTATGTTTACATTTCTTAACCTTGAGCCATTACAGGCTTAGGTTTTGGTTAGCTTACATGAGCCACTAAGGCATTAAAGCCAGCTCAGTCTAATGGCCTCCTTGCTTCATTCATTTAACTCTGGGAAAGCAAACCAAGTGGGTACTAATTGTCGCAGTTCCAAGAATCACCAGTGGGGACCCAGAGCAAAGGGAAATGGAAGAAGGGATGAGAAACTGCATAGGGACAAATTTCAGTTTTGCCTGAGCGCAGAGGATCAAATCCTGCCACCACTAACTTATGCTTATATCACTAGTATACCACCTCCCCCAGGTCTGCCCTTGCCTTCTTGTGCAACTCTGCCTAGAATCTCATTTCCTCATGAGGTCTCTTGTGGCATTGCACATAGTAGGGGTCGGATGAATGTGGCTGGATGATCCAAAACCCTGACAGGAGTTCTAGACACCCATGGATCAATGGACAACAAAATAGTTCTTTTGTGACAAATACAGAGCAGTACAGTCCCCACTCAGAAGCCCTGGGCCAGTCACAGAATATAAAATTACTACTTGAATTCCGCTACTTAAATGATGAACATTCTCTCTCTCTCTCTCTCTCTCTCTCTCTCTCTCTCTCTCTCACACACACACACACACACACACACACACACACACACCTACCTTGTAGAAAGCAGAGAGGAGGCAGTGAGATTCCAGCAGCACAGGGAAGGTTAAAGGGTTTGAGTAAGTGGGAACTTTGTGATTGCTTTCTACAACCCGGTAAACTTGTAGACCACACCAGAGTTCCTCACATACCAAGCCATAAGTTTTCTACCCACAGGCACTTTGGTTTCATGAGAAAGGTATCTGATGGGGGATGCACACATGTCATACTGGTCTTCAATTTTGTGAAGAATTGCTTTATGTAAGATGGTGTCAAGCCACTCTTCTCACCTACTGAGGATAAAAGGAGAATTCTGAGACTGGATACAAAAACGAACATATTTTAAATGGCTAGCATAGAGCTCTGGAAGAGAGGCATTGTGGGCTGTCATACAGACTCTGGTTGTATGTTTTTCTTTTCTCTTTCTTATGAGATCTGATCTGCCAGAGAGAATACTAAGGGAAGAAAATCATTCATCTCAACTTCCTGAAAGGGATGCTGATTTGAAAAAGATTTTCATTAGAGTACAGTAAGGATATTGGGTTAAATAGCAGGTACGAGGGCTACAAGATGTTGAAACTAGGATCATATTAGTGTCTCAAAGACTCAAAAGATTTCTTGACCAACATTATTTATATATTTCCTTTTGACTTACGCGTATCGAAGGAGAACCTGGATATCTTCTATTGAAGCCTAGATAGGTTGCCACTGACTGCTGATCTTGTATTATGTTAAAGACTCACTACTGTCTAGGGTGGGCTAATGATTTACCATTCACCCCCACTCCATTCCGTTTTCTGCCAACTATGCCCTGTCCACTGATAGGATATTAAAAACAGGGGTGCAAGATGATGTCATCAAAATGGTATAGTAAGGACTTCCAAAAAAATTCCCTTCCATAGAAGCAGCCAAAAAACAAAAGTTGCAAAAACTGCAATTTTTTTCAGAACTCTGGAAATTAATCAAAGGCATGTAGCAACCCAGTAACTTTTATTCAAGAAAAACAACCAAATCTCAGTAAAAGCAGCAAGTCTTACCCTAGTCCTATCCTCACTCCCCCAGCTTCATGGCAGCCTTGAGAACACCCTGCCTTCCTTATACCTGACAGAGCAGAATGAAGCTGGAGCTCTTTCAGAAACTCATTCCCAAAGAACAATAATTATATGACCTGTGTCCTTGTTCTCTGGTAGACCCCACTCAAGAAGCTTCCATTTCACGCAAACATCTTCATTCACCTGCCCCAGAATGTCCATAGAGCTGAAAGCCTTTGGTGGTAGAGGCATTTGTGGAAATCATTTATCTGCTAGTGTTTTAATATAGACACTGCTCAAGAGAGTGGGGGAAAA
Source organism: Hyaena hyaena (assembly GCF_003009895.1). Taxonomy (NCBI): domain Eukaryota; kingdom Metazoa; phylum Chordata; class Mammalia; order Carnivora; family Hyaenidae; genus Hyaena; species Hyaena hyaena. The sequence continues at coordinate 1,455,887 of NW_024080704.1, read as the reverse complement.
ATATGCTTAGAAGCATACAAAACAAATGCTTAGAAGAAAAAGCTAGCCAGTGAGTTTGTCTACAAGGGCTTGGAAAATCTAGACACCTATGCATAGAATTAAACATATTCTCATGAAAGACCTGAGTTGGCCCAGCTGAATTTGAGACTCTGTACAAGCAAGAAATTGGTGAAAGTAGCCCAAATATCCATCAGTTAATGGATGGATAATTAAACGTGATATATCTATACAATAGAATATTGTTGATCCATAAAAAGGAACGAAATAGTGATACATACTGCAACATGGATGAAGTTGAAAACATTATGCTAAGTGAAAGAAGAAAGACACAAAAGGCCACATATTGTATGATTTCATTCATCTGAAGGAATGTCCAGAATAGACAAATACATAGAGACAGAAAATGGATTAGTAGTTTCGAGGGGCTGGCAGAAGGAGACAATTGGCAGCTACTGGGTATGGGGTTTCTTTTTGAGATGATGGAAATGTTCTGGAATTGGATAATGATGATGATTATACAACCTTGTTAATATACTAAAAAACCACTGAATTATATGCTTTAAAATGATGAGTTTTATGTTCTATGACATTTTATGTAAATTACATCTCAATTTTCTTTCATGTGAAGGTGAGGAAGTTTGGGATATTTCTTCTCTCCTCTCCTACTTTTCAGTTAGGCCTCTCTGGCATGAGGCATGTTCTTCTTTGCCTAGATTTCCCACTTGGCCATCCCTCCTCCATAGTTCCAACTCACACCAGGTGCCAGAACCATCGTTTCTTCTCTTTGTCCCTTGCTATAAAGGTGGTAATAGTTTCCCAGTCTTGGGGCGCCTGAGTGGCTCGGTCGGTTAAACTTCAGACTCTTGATATCATCTCAGGTCATAATCTCACAAGTTCATGAGATCCAGCCCCACATTGGGCTCTGCGCTGACATCATGGAGGCTGCTTGGGATTCTCTCTCTCTCTCTCTCTCTCTCTCTCTCTCTCGGTCTCTCTCTGCCTATTCCCCACTTGTGTGTGCTCTCTCTCTTTCAAAATAAACAAACATGTTTTTAAGTGCCAAGGATTTCCCACTCTTGCTATTCTGGACTGGGTGTCCCAAATTCTGGGTTTCCTTAGCTCTTCTGACACTATCAGAAGACAGGCCATCTCATTGACTTTTGTTTCCTGGTGGGATTTGACTGATGCACAGGTGTTCCTAACTGACAGTGATTTACCATATTCTCTGAAGCTCTGTTATGCTGGAATGTGTTCCTATGGAGAATGGATAGGACAATTGGATTCTTAAGAAATACACGTTTTCCAATATCCTTTGCTTAGCCCCATTGTCCTCCCTTGCTACTCTCTTGGGAAATTTTATGTCCCACAATGTTTTCAGCTAACACCTCAGACTGGAATTTCTGTCTCTAATTAGATTCCTAAATTTTAGACTAACCTTTCTAATGGTACTATGAAAGTTTCCTCATGAAGGTCTTTTAGATCTCTCAAGTCAGTGTGTACACTTGCCAATTTCAGTGAATGTCATTACCATCCATCCATTCACTCAAATTAAGACATTATCTTCAAGTCCACTCTCTCTCATTGTCCAAACAAACCTCAAATCCCACTGACACTTTAGAGATATTTAGGGGTATTAGGTCTTTCATCACCTTATGTTCCTTCTAAATAACCTCTCCAGTACCAGTTTTTTCTTTGTGGGACATTCTTCTACATATCCACAATGCCGTGATCACAATCAAGAAACTTAACACTGATGCCATAATATTATCTAATATACAATAAATATTCAAATTTTCCCAGTTATCCTGACAATGCCTTTAATGGTTAATTATTTTTAATCAAAGGTCAAATCTATTATCATAGACTATGGTTATTTGTCATGTCCATTTATTTTTCATTAAAAATACTTTTTTTCCTTGTCTTTCATTGAGAGTAAGATTTTTGCAATACCCAGACAAAGTCCCACAGATAGGACTTTTCTGATTGTTTTCTCATGTTTAAATTATAAGTAGGCATATTAAGCAAGGCTATAACATAGATGGTGTTGAGCTTTCTAAGTGCATCACATCAGGAAGCAATAATGTCATATTATCCCATTATGGGTAATGCTGTTTGATTACTGGTTAAAATGATATCTAACAAAATTTTTTTCAAAGTAGAAATAACTTTTTTTTTTAATTAGTAAGTAACTTGCAAGGTTAAGCTTTAGAACTATGAATATCTTGTTACTCAAGAAACTTTCCTCAAAAGATATTAGTACCCATTGCTATCACTTGTGTGAATTAACCATTACATCAAGGGTGACAAAGTGGCCATTTTCTGTTATTCCTTCTGCATTGCACTCGCATTCTTATGTAAAGAACCCCTCTTCACCCTCTCATCTCATTTTGTTTTGTTTTTAAGTTCAATTTAATAAAAGGCATTATTATCATTGTTTTTGGGATACTCAGTTTTTCCCTAATTTGGCCAGTGGGAACTTTTTCAATCTGACTCCTGTGTTCATTTGATATGTCCTCACTGGCTTTCAAACTCTTTGTTTTCAGGGAATAAAATATTTCATATTCAACTGGTACTTTTCTTTTCTCATACCCCATTGAACAGACCTAAGAAATATGTGATGAAATCATGAGTTCATTCTGATTCTTTCAAATCCAATAGAGAGACCCCTTTGTCTCCTCCTGGCCCCTATTTGTAGCTCTCTTCTTTCACAATAAAATCTGGTTCTTAACAACACCCAATGCTGACTCATTTGCTCTATCCTACAATTTGCATAAAGTAGCATGGGAAATGTAATGCCAGTACCACTATGGTAGAGTCCCCTCCCTAAGATAAATAGACCCCAAGATAAGGGAAGGCAACCTGTCCAGTGACTGGCCCTCCTATGACTTCCCTCAGGCCCTCTAACATGAGACCACCCAATCAGACGGTATGCCTATACATTACCCATATATGGGAGACAAACAGATATACAAAAGACTACACCATGTGGTGTTCAGGGTTCAGTTTTTCAGGTACAAACCCAACTGAGCCAGTGCGGGCACAAATAAAGTTGCTTCCTAGAAAGAAAGCCTCAGTGTTATGACTCTCTGTGCGAGAAAACTGCTACACCACAAGCAACAGCAAACCTACCCCATAAAGCCTAAATTTCTTTGCAATTCTTTTTTGCCCTTCAACTATATTCCAGTAGGCATGTGCAGCCAGAGTTTTGGTTCAATTAGTTAAGCTAATCCTTTCTTTCTGTGAGGCTCTGTTATCAGCTGGTTGTACAGTAGGGCTCACTTCTTTCTCTTTTTGTTCCCATTAGGGGTTTGGGCCCTTGTTTATTTAATTTTATTTTTGAATATGCAACATGTTATGATGATTTAAAAGTCAAAGCTACGTGAGAATGCAAACTCAGAAAAGTGTCACTGCTTTCTCCTCCCCTCTACCCTTTTCTCACTCCTGCCTTACATCTGTCTTGTGGGCAACCATTTCATTAGCTTCAGATATATTCTTCCCAAGCTTCTTTTTGCAAAAACAAGTGTGTGTGTGTGTGTGTGTGTGTGTGTGTGTGTGTGTTCTTTTTTCTTCTTTCCTCTCCTTTCTTATATAAAAAGCAGCTACTATATGTTCTCTTCTTTACTTTGTAGTTTTTATTTGAAACTTATCCTGAAAATAACTGAACAATTACTACAGATCTTCCCTATTCTTTTTATACTTGAGTAGTTAGTCTAGTGTGTGTATGTACCACAGCTTATTTAACCAATATTTCATGTATCGGCATTCAGGTTGTTTCCATTATTTTACTCCTACAAATCACATTTTGATGAATAATTTTGTGCATATGCTTTTTGCTTGCTTATTTGTTTTGCAGGGTTAGCTTCAGGGCAAAGGGTCAGATTGCTGGGTCAAAGGGTAAATGTTGCATAGATAATTTTTTAGGTATTGCCATAACTTCCTCCAATTGGATTATACCACTTAAACTTCTATCAGCAATATATGTGCCTGTGATATGGGCTGAATTGTCACCCCCTCAAATTCATATGTTGAAGCCCTAATCCCTGGTACCTTAGGATGTGACTATATTAAAGAGGTGGTTATGTTAAAAGAAAGCCATTAGGGGCACCTAGGTGGCTCAGTTGATTAAACATCTGACTCCTGATTTTGGCTCAGGTCATGATTTCAGGGTTCATGAGTTCAAGCCAATGTGGGGTTCTGTGCTGATGATGTGGAACCTGTTTGAGATTCTCCCTCTCTCTGCCCTTCCTCCACTCACACTCTCTCTGTCTCTCTCAAAATAAATAAAATAAAATAAAATAATAAAATAAAATAAGGCCATTGAAGTAAACCCTAGTCCAATCTGACTGATGTCATAGAAGAGGAAATTTGGACACACACAGTGATACCGGGGATGAGCTTGCACAGAGGAAAGACTGTGTGAGGACACAGTGAGATGACAGCTATCTGAAAGCGAAGGACAGAGACCTCAGAAGAAATCAAACCTACCAACAACCTGGTCTTGGACTTCTAGCCTTCAGAACATGAGAGAATAAATTTCTGTGTTTAAGTCACCAGTTTGTGGTAGCTTTTTAAGCAGCCCCAGCGAAGTAATGCAGCCTGTTCCTTCACTGTCTCACTCAGCAATGTACTCCAACTTGTGGGTTTTTTTCCACTTTGGTCAGTGAAAAAAAGTAGTTTTAATCAGCATTACTTTCGAGTCCAATTGAGCACATTTTCATGTATTTAAAGATCATTTTCTTATATTTTTGTGGAAATGGGTGATTTGGGGATTTTTCTCAACTTTTAAAAAACTTTTAGACATTAAGGAGATAATCGTTTGTCTCCAACACATCACGTTGCAAATATTTTCTCCCTGAGATTCACTTTTCTTTTGATTTTGCTTATTGTTTGCCAAGAAATTTTTTTCTTAATTTTATGTAGTAGAAATTATCAATCACTTTTTTTTGGCATATGGATTTTGAGTCACATTTAGAAAACTTTTTCCCACCCTCAAGTTATAAAAACAGTCATCCATGTTTTCTTCTAGTACTTGTGTGATTTGTTTATTTTTGTAATTTTTGCATTCAGATTTCCCAACCCTTTTAGTTTATGACACATGGCGTAAGGTATAAATCCAGTTTTATCCTTTTCCCAGTGACTCTCCAGCTGTCTCTTTTAAAAGTCAACCTTTTCTCCAGTCATTTGAAATGCCACCTTTACCAAATAATACATTTTTGTGCATACTTGAATCCATTGCTGGACTTTCTTCCCAGTTTCTCTGGTCTCTCTATTCATGTGCCAGGGCCGCACTGTATTAGCCATCAACCAGTTATGGTATGTCCTGCTCTTGGGTAAGATCATTCTCCCTCATTGCTTCCCCTTCCTCCCTGTCCAAAGTTTCCTAGCTCTTCTTGTATGTTTCTTTTTCTTTTTTCCCCCTTAAATACTTTATTGTCAGGTTGGTTTCCATATAACACCCAGTGCTCATCCTCACAAATTCCCTCCTCCATGCCCATCACCCCCTTTCCCCTCTCCTCCACCCCCATCAGCCCTCAGTTTGTTCTCAGCATTCAAGAGTCTCTCTCATGGTTTGCCTCTCTCCATCTCCCACACTATTTTTCCCCTTCTTATCCCCCATGGTCCTCCATTAAGTTCCTACTAATCCACCTATATGTGCAAACATATGGTATCTGTCCTTCTCTGCCTGACTTATTTCGCTCCACCATAACTAGAGATGGACCCTCTAGTTCCATCCATGTTGCTACATATGGCCAGATTTCATTCTTTCTCATTGCCATGTAGTATTCCATTGTATAGATAAACCACATCTTCCTAACCCATTAATCAGTTGATGGACACTTAGGCTCTTTCCATGATTTGGCTATTGTTGAGAGTGCTGCTATGTACATTGGGGTACATGTGCCCCTATGCATCAGCACTCCTGTAAAAGTGTATGTTTATTTTTTGACATGACTTTAGAATCAACTTTTAGAATCAACTTATTTATTTAAAAAAAAAAGCTTGCTGGTATTTTTTTTGCAATTGGGTTACATCTATATATTAACTGGAGAAGAACTGACAGCTGAATGATGTCAAGTAGTTCTCTCTAAGAGCAATGGATGTTGTTTTATTTGCTCAAGTCTACTTTCATGTTTTTCAGAAGCATTTAAAATCTTTCTTATTTAGATTATATATATATTTTTTTATTTGAGTATAGTTGGCACACGATACTACATTAGATTCAGGTATACAACACAGTGATTCAACATCTCCATACACTGTGCTGTGTTTTCACAGTTGTAGCTATCATCTGTCACCATACAACACTGCCACACTACCATTGACTAGATTCCTTATGCTCTACCTTTCCACCCCATGACCTATTATTCTGTAACTATAAGCCCATATCTCCCACTCCTCTTCACCCATTTTTCCCACATCCCATCCCCAAAAAGATATTATATGTATGCACATATACACACAATGGAATATTACTCAGCCATAAAAAAGTATGATACCTTGCCATTTGCAACAACATGGATAGATCTAGAGAGTATAATGCTGAGTGAAATAAGTTGGACTGAGAAAGACAAATACCACATGATCTCATTCATATGTGGAATCTAAAATACATATTTCTTTTTAAGTTTCACCTTTTTGTTGCAACTGTGAGTTTTTCCTCTTATGTTGTACCTTGTAATTAGCTATTTTTGTATACATGAAGGCTATTGATTTTTATAAGTTCATTTTAAATCCTACCATTCTAATAAATTCCTTATCTAATTTCCCTTTGTTTGATCACTAATTCTTGGGTTTTCAAGGTTCACTATCATTTCTCCTACTGTAGAGATAGTACTTCTTTTCAAATTTTTTTGAATAGTTTATTGTCAAATTGGTTTCCATATAAAACCCAATGCTCATCCCCACAAGTGCCCTCCTCCATGCCCATCACCCCCCGCCCACTCCCCCCACCCCATCTGCCCTCAGTTTGTTCTCAGCATTCAAGAGTCTCTCTCATGGTTTGCCTCCCTCCCTCTCCCACACTATTTTTCCCCCTCTTCTCCCCCATGGTCCTTCTCTAGGTTCCTCCTAACCCTCCTATACATGTAAACATATGGTATCTGTCCTTCTCTGCCTGACTTATTTCTCTCAGCATAACACCCTCAAGGTCCATCCATGTTGCTACACATGGCCAGATTTCATTCTTTCTCATTGCCATGTAGTATTCCATTGTATAGATAAACCACATCTTCTTGACCCGTTCATCAGTTGATGGACACTTAGGCTCTTTCCATGCTTTGGCTCTTGTTGAGAGTGCTGCTATGAACATTGGGGTGCATGTGCCCCTGTGCATCAGCACTCCTGTATCCCTTGGGTAAATTCCTAGCAGTGCTATTGCTGGGTCATAGGGGAGTTCTATTGTTAGTTGTCTGAGGAACCTCCACACTGTTTTCCAGAGGGGCTGCACCAGTTTACATTCCCACCAACAGTGTGGAAGGGTGCCCATTTCTCCACATCCTTGCCAGCATCTAGAGTTCTCTGATTTGCTCATTTTAGCCACTCTGGCTGGCGTGAGGTGGTATCTCAGTGTGGTTTTGATTTGTATTTCCCTGATGAGGAGGGATGCTGAGCATCATTTCATGTGTCTGTTGGCCATCTGGATGTCCTCTTTGGAGAAGTGTTTGTTCATATCTCCTGCCCATTTCTTCACTGGGTTGTTTGTTTTTCGGGTGTGGAATTTGGTGAGTTCCTTATAGATTTTGGATACTAGCCCTTTATCTGATATGTCATTTGCAACTATCTTTTCCCATTCCATCAGTTGTCTATTAGTTTTATGGATTGTTTCCTTTGCCATGCAGAAGCTTTTAATCTTGATGAGGTCCCAATAGTTCAATTTTGCTCTTGAATCTTTTGCCTTTGGGGATGTGTCAAGTAAGAAATTGCTGCGGTTAAGGTCAAGGAGGTTGTTTCCGGCTTTCTCCTCTAGGGTTTTGATGGTTTCCTGTCTCACATTCAGGTCCTTTATCCATTTGAGTTTATTTTTGTGTATGGTGTGAGAAAATGATTTAGTTTCATTCTTCTGTATGTTGCTGTCCAGTTCTCCCAGCACCACCTGTTAAAGAGGCTGTCTTTTTTCCATTGGATCTTCGTTCCTGCTTTGTCAAAGGTTAGCTGGCTGTATACTTTTGGGTCCAATTCTGAGTTCTCTATTCTATTCCATTGGTCTATGTGTCTGTCTTTGTGCCAATACCATACTGTCTTGATGATGACAGCTTTGTAGTAGAGGCTAAAGTCTGGAATGGTGATGCCTCCCATTTTGGTTTTATTCTTCAATCTTACTTTGGCTATTCAGGATCTTTTGTGGTTCCATACAAATTTTAGGATAGTTTGTTCTAGTTTTGAGAAGAATGCTGGTGTAATTTTAATTGGGATTGCATTGATTGTGTAGATTGCTTTTCTTTTCAAAATTTTATGCCTTTATCTAAGGGTATTGATTAAAAGTTCCAAAACAGTGTTACATGGTAATAGAGAGGGAGGGCATCTTTACCTTATTTCTAGTCTCAGCCAGTCATGCTTCCCAATTAAATAAGATACTAAGTTTAGGACACATGTGCACATATAAATATAAATTGTGTGTGTGTGTGTGTGTGTGTGTGTGTGAATTCTGTAAAGAAAGTAACCTTTAATTCTTATTTTACTGAGTGCATTTTTCAGGAATGGGTTTTAAATATTGTTGAAATTCTTTCCGAAGCCATGAGGATAACAATAAGGTTTCTTCCCCTTAAATCTATAAATAAGAATTATACTAATGGATTTTTTGATATTGAAATCCCTTGCATTCCTGAAATTTGGCACTGGTGTTTTATTTTTTCATGGTGATTTGAGGGTTGTTGTTGGGTATTTTTTGCTAAAAGTTTACTTAGTTTTTGTATCTGTGTTTATAAAGGAAATTAGTCTGTAGTTTCCTATAAACTACATCACTATCATCATTATTGCTATTATTAATCTTTCTTAGGTTTAGATATCAATGTTATACTTACTTCTTGGAAGGAATTTGGAAGTTCTCCTTCATTTTCTATACTCTGGAACAATTTATGGAACAATTTACAGAGCATTAAGATTATCTGATCTTGGAAGGTTTGTAGAATTCTCCTGTGCAAACATCTGGGGTCTGGTGTTTCTATATAATAATTTGTTGATAACTCTCCATCTTTTTTCCACTCCAGAGAGCGGTCGATTTGAGCTTCCTATGTCAAATGGGGTCTGTTTTGGTAAATTACATTTTTACAGAAAATAATCAATTTCATAGTTTTTTAATGTATTTGCATGGCTTTGCAAATTAGTCTATTTATGATTTATTTTCATTTTTACAATGGTTGCTTCCCATTAGTCTTACCTTATTTTGTATGCTTGTGTTTTCCTTCTTTTCTTGACTGGTTATTGGTATGTCTGTTTTACTTTTTTTCCCCAAATAACCAGAATTTGATTCATTTGTTGGCCCTGTTCTTTCAACTATTTTCCACCACATTAATTTCTTCTTTTATCTGTATTATTTCCTTCCTTGTGTTTTCTTTTGACTTATCTTTTGATATTTCTATATTTTTATGTTGATAGTTAAATTTATTTTAAATGTTTTATTGATTTAAGTATTTAAGACGTTGGATTTTCCTCAGATCACTGCTTTAACTGTGTCTCACAAACTCTAATGTACATATTTTTAATTCTAATTATTGGTTTTTTTCAAATTCTGCAACTTCAGTTCATATATCCCCTTTCACCCAATAGTATTTTAATAGTTACTATTGTTGTTTGAATTCCAGATAGAAGAACCTTTTTAAGTTGTGTTATTAACTTCTACTTCTTGGTACTTGCTAGGACTTCCTTTGTGAACTGGTATGTGGTCCATTTTTATGAACATTTTGCTCATGCTTTGAGAAGAGAGTGTATTCTCCATATTACCAAAACTTGAGATTTACTATCTATCCAACATGCTCACTTTATTAACTATGTTGACTAGGTCTTTATACCCTTATTTATTTTACTGTTTCCATTTTTCTGGAATATCTTTGTTAGTCCTTCTATTCTTTGTCTTTCTGAACCACTTTATCATAGATGTGTCTTATGTATTTCATAGAATTAAGTTTTGCAGTAAGTCAATTAGAACATAATTGATGAGAGTATTTTGTAATTTATTAATAAGCTTAATAATATGCTATAATGATTTAACAAATATAATTTATTAATATGACTGATATACTAAGTCTCAACTCACATTTTATGTAAAACTGACTGTACATATTGCTTTTCTCTCTATGCAGTTTGTTTCCTCTGCCCATTTTAAATTTCTTTTGGTGTTTATGAGGCTTAGAATTTTTGCTGTAGTGGTTAGCTCTTCACCAATACCTATCATAGTACCCTTAGTCCATTTGTTCTTATTTACCCTCTACTTACCTGTAGAGGTAAGAGGTACCTCACTACCTGGCTGTTTTAAGTACTATCCTTCACTCTCACCTGTTATCTATATAACAATGTATTGTTTTTGTATTGTTTCCTTTCAGAACATGTACCATTATACTGTTCTTCTCCCTTTGTCTCATCTTTGCTTAACTACAGATTTACACGGAAATATACTTGATGCTCAATTTCCATTCACGTTCACATGCCAAAGTTTCCCTGTCCTGCTCCAATTTTTGGCTGAATAATGTTCACCCTCTAGTAGATCCCTTACAGAACAGTATCGAGTGATCTCTGAGTTTTTATACATAGAAAACTGCTTCTCACAGTCTTAATCCTTGGAGGTGAGCTCATCTAGAAAGAGAATGTTCCTATTGCACTTCCTTTAATTTCTTGAAAATGCAGCTCCATTGTTCCCTTATTTTACACGAGAAGTCTAGATGCTTACTTGATCCTCTTTTCTGTGTAAGTGATTTGGTCTTTTTGTCAAGAGACCTAGAGAGTTTTTTCTTTGTCTTTAAAGTCTGATATTTTCCTGGTATTTGTCCTGGACTTCACCACTTCAGGTTAACTTTCCTAAAAGCACAACGGGTCTTTTAAACATGCAGATTCAAGTCTTCCTTTAACTTTGGAAACTTGTCTTAGCTCACAGTGTGAAATAGTAATTGTTTTCCATGGGAATTTTTTTCTTTCTCAGACTCTCCCAAGCCTATCTTCTATCAATTACATTGTCTGTGTTCTTTTTTGGCTTCATTCCTTATTTGTCATCCCCTCTTCAAACTCTCCTCAGTGTCTCCCAGATTTTCAGGGAAATCTAGTGTCCTTTGAGTGCCTTGTAATTTAGCCTTTATCTTTAAAATGATTTTGTGTTTTCCTTCATCCTTTCCTGAGTTCATTCAACTCTTACCTCACATTTTCCCTGGCTTTTTGACTGTTTCTGTTCTAAACTTTGAAACTTCTGATTTAGGATGTTGATTTTATGTTTTCCCATGCTTGTTTTTGGATATTTAATACAGTTTGGGTGTTGTTTTCTTCTACTTCATGTTTGATTTTGATAGGAGCATTTGCATCTGTTGAAATGTTCGGATTCTCATATTTTGTTTCCTTATTAGCCTTGTGTTGGTGTTGTTTGACATTTTCTGTTCATTCTTTTTTTTTTTTTTTTTTTTTTTTTTTACAAATAGTTTATTGTCAAATTAGTTTCTACATAACACTCAGTGCTCATCCCCAAAGTGCCCTCATTTTCTGTTCATTCTTAAGAGTTTAGATACAGTTGTATGTAGGCACAGTTGTGGTGGTTGCTTGGCTGATAGTGTTTTTTAGTTCAAGAGCACCCTCTTCTGTCGGTATGGAGAAGCGTACTTTCTTCCTGAGGGGAGGCACTGATAAATCATCTCCTGATTTTTGAGAATCCCTTTTGTCTGGCACAACACTCTCATTTCCTTATTTCCGTTCATTAACAAGCTTCCAAAAACACCCCTGCCCAGTGACCTCCTCTCCTCCGGAAGTGACTCCTGTCCCCACACTGCCAGCCCCTGTTGCATGTACCACTAAGCGTTTCCGTTCAACTGTCAGGCTACCTGTCTCCAAGTTGCTCTCATTAGTTCTCATTCAAGTGCAAACTTCTCTTTCTGGAGGTTATTCTACCTGCAGACCTGCTACACCAAAGTCCCCACATCCCCCTCTTCTCTGCCATACTCTTCCTGGTTCTTTGTTCCAGACAACACAGTCTGGAGTTGGCTCTCTGATAATGTAACTTGAAGTTGGGTATTCTCTCTTAGTTATGGGGTGTGTGTGTGTGTGTGTGTGTGTGTGTTAGAAACGAGCAAACAGACAGACAGAGAAAGAATCTGGAAGTCTTTATGGACTCCATGAATTCTTAAAACTGCTTTGACCATAAGGAAACTAATTTTTAAGATATCTAAATAAGGCCTTATTAAAATGAGGTCCCTTGGCACGCAGGCCAGTTTTACCACTAGTGCTCTATGCGGCCTTGGACAAATCACTTAAATCTGTAAGCCAGTTTTCTTTGAGTGAAAGAGTACCTGCAAGTTGTCTTTCCATTGATACTCAATAAGCTTTAACCTCCTGCATTCCTCTTACCATCCTTGTCTCCCCTTCCCATAGTAGGCATGCAAGTGAAATTAACTTGCGTCTTACAACTTAGGCCTCGGCATCACAAAAAAGACTAGTCCCATGTAAACTGAGTCTTAACAACATATAAATATAAATTTACTTCCCTGGCTGTTTTAAAAAGAACTGAGATCTCTGTTAATTCAAATTGCAGCCCTCTCATGAGTGAAGGCCCATTTGGGAGCCGCCGCGTGTCTGTGCCGGGTTTCTTTTACAAGGTCAGGATGTTCCCTCTCAAGCACACACAGTCCTCACCAGGTCCAGGGAGAAGCCACCACCACAGCCTCCCTCCCTTTCCTCCATGCTCTTCTGGGCTCAAAGCCCTGCCTTTATCCCAGCTCCCACTCTCTAAAATACCTCCACTCCTAAAGGAGACCATAACTTAAAGGAACCAAAGAAGTGAAAGACCAGAGAATTGTAAGGGTAAATGTGAAAACATACCAAGTCACCATAACCACTCTTGCTCATTAACACAAATTTATGTAGTGTTCTGTTTTCATATGGCTACAATCATAATACACACTCCGCACTCATGGTGGCTGAAGAAACAACATCACAGGTGATTCTTCCCAGAACCACTCTCCAGGTCACCTTGGCAATGCCCTTGCCTCCCATCAAAATGACCCTCACTTATTGTAAACAAATGCAAGTATCAAGTGGGTAGAGAGATCCTCGTATTCCTAAAGCTGTCAGGGTCACAGGGTGAGTCTGCCCCCTCAGTCACCTGCTCACGCGTTCCCACCTCTTTGACATTCAGGAAACCAAGCAGAAATAGACTTCCTTTACGAGCATCCAGTCTCCAGCCCTATTCATTCCAAAACTATACCCACTGTCACTCGTAGGCTTTCTATCTCTCTCCATCTGTGTCCGGGACACTTGCTGCAATGGTGACAACAATAGTGGGTCAGCACAAACACACACACACGGGTACACACATGCACACACACAAAGACACGTACACACATGTGCAACCATGTAGTTAGGGATGTTGGAAGATATGTTGAACTGAAACATATCCTCAGGGAAAGGACTGGGAAACCAGAGACTGAAAGGAGAGACTCCCAAGCCCCTGAGCACCCCAAAATATTGCAGTGCTTCCTCATCTACCTTAACTGTCTCTACCAATTCGTTCCAGAGGTCAGGAAATTATCTTTCTGATCTCACCCTCTGTCTGACTCTCTCTGGCCAGGCTCCTTGCATGGGAAAACAGAACAACATTCAGACGTGAATGTGACCCTTAGTCTGCTGCTTAGATCCTTCAATGTTTTCTCATTTCTAAGCTCAGCTAAGCTAAGACATGTCGGCACACATCTACACTACCAAGTGGAACGTGCCAAGTGTGATAAACAGTTAAAGGTGGAATTCGGGGAATGGGAGATCTGTTCCAGCTACAGATGGAGATGAAGCTCCACTGGGAAGGTGATGCTTTACCAAGTACTGACAAAGAGATGTAGAGACCTTTGGGATCAATTTCTAGGAAACACATCTGGAAGACAGTGAGCGATTAAATCGGGCTATAATGAAGCGAGTGTACAAGGAGGGAGCAGGAGATATTTGCTATTGGAGAGGTGGGCTGGGGCCATGTCAGGGAGCCTCTGGAATTTCAAACCTCTCATGACCTTTTTGGCCTCGGTTCCTCCCCTGATGTCTCTACGCTTGATATCTATACACCTCGTAATGTTTCATGCGCTGAGATTCACAGTGCTTAGAACATACTCTTTTGAATTAGAAGATAAAAATAACAAAGAGAGTTTTACCTTTGACAGTAGTATGGCTGATGTGTCTCATCTAACCTTGGAGTCAGCCATTCCATAAGCTTCATGTGACCCAAAGAGTTTTCTGGCCCTAAGGGAATAGAGCGAGCTCAAATGAAGATGGCCATAACAGGAAGGTCCCTGTGAAAAGAGGAAGAATATAGGCAAGCTAAAACATGGCAAGGCAGTCTGCAAATGACCACCTTGTAGAAGCACCTAAGTCCACTTGTGACCTAGTTTGAATTAAAACTGGAATTAGTTGGAAATGAACAGGAGATCTAGTATAACATAATAGTCAATATCATCAACTCAAGTACCAGGGAGAAAATGACAAGATTAGGGCTCAAAGTCTAATTCTGCAAACTGGGTGGTAAGGTTACTTCTCCATATCTCTGTGTCCTTGTCTGTAAAATAGAGACATGAAGAGTAGCTACTTTAGAGTTACTTCGAGGATTAAATGTGATAATATACACAGAGCTCTTAACATCATTTTGGTATATAGATAGGGCTCAGTTAGGATTCAGTGATTGTTGTTGAGCAAATACATATTCAATAAATATTAGTAAGGAAAAAGGAAGCCCTATAAATATAGTCAGCTGATACTTAACAAAGGAGCAGAGACAATACAATGGAGCAAAGATAGTCTCTTCAACAAATGGCATTTAAACAATCGGACATCCATGCAGAAAAAAGAATCTAGACACAGATTTTACACCCTTCACAAAAAATTAACTCAAAATGGATCATAGACCTAAATGTAAAATGAAAAACCATAAAACTCTTAGAAGGTAATATAGGAAAGGACCCTGCACAACCTTGGGGAATGGTAGTGCCTTTTCAGACACAGCACCAAAGGCACAATCCATGAAAGAAATCATTGATAAGCTGGACTTCACAAGAATTAAAAATTTCTGCTCTGCAAAGGACAATATGAAGAGAATTAGAAGACAAGACCCACTTGGAAAACATGTTTGCCAAAGACATACCCGATAAGGGATTGTCATTCAAAATACGCAAAGAACTCTTGACACTCAACAATAAGAAAACAACCTGATTTTTAAAATGAGCCAAAGACTTTAACAGACACCTCTTCAGAGATATACAGATGGCATATAAGCACGTGAAAAGACATTCCATGTCATAAACTATTATACACCTACTTAGAATGGCCAAAATCTGGGCCATGGACAACACCAAACACTGACAAGGATGTGGGGTGACAGGAAACTTCATCATTGCTGGCGGGAATGCAATACGGTACAACCACTTTGGAAGACAGTGAGGCAGTTTCTTACAAAACTGAACATACTCTTAGCATACATTCCAGCAGTCACGTTCCTTCATATTCACCCAAGGAATTGAAAACTTATGTCTGCACAAAAGCCTGCACACAGATGTTTACAGCAACTTTAGTAGCCATAACTGGCAAAACTTGAAGGAAGCCAAGACGTCTTTCAGCAGGTAAATGGGTAAATGAACTGTGGTACATCTAGGCAATGGAATATTATTCTGTACTCAAAACAAATGAGCTCTCAAACCATGAAAAGACATGGAGTCAACTTAAATGAATATTACTATGTGAAAGAAGTAGCGAATCTGAAAAGGCTACATATGTCTGTATGTATATATGTCCAACATATATAACATTCTAGAAAAGGAAAAACTATGAAAACAGTGAAGGAATCCGTGGTTGCTACGGGTGAGGGAGAGACATGAATGGGCAGAGCACAGAGGATAATTAGGGCAGTGAAAATAGTCTGTAGTCACGATGGATACAGATTTTTGTTCGAATTCATAGAATGCACAATATTGAGAGTGAACCCAAAGGTAAACTATGGACTACGGATTTGGGATGATTATGATGTGTCAATGGAGGTTCGCCCTCAGTAAAAAACATGCCATTCTGGTGAATGATGTTGATAAGGGAGGAGGCTGTACATGTGTGGGGGCAGAAAGTACATGGGAAATCTCTAGACCTCTCAATTTTCCTATAAGCCTAAAATCACTCTAAAAAACATAAGAATCCATCAATAGATAAAGAAGGTGTGCTATATATATAATATATATATATATAATGGAATATTATTCAGCCGCAGAAAGAATGAGATCTTGCTATTTGCAACAATATGGATGGATCTAGAGGGCATTATGCTAAGTGAAATAAACCAGATAGAGAAACAAAAACACTGTATGATTTCACTTATAGGTGCAATCTAAAAAACAAGACAAATGAAGAAAGAAACAAGCATAGAAACAGAATCATAAATACAGAGAACAAACTGGTTGCCAGAGAGGAGGCAGGTAGAGAGATGGGTAGACTAAGTGACGAGGATTAAGAGGTACAAACTTCCAGCTGTAAAGTAGGTAAGTCATGGGGATTAACAGTACAGCATGGGGGTAGTCAATAATATCGTAATAATGTAGTATGGTGACAGATGGGACTACACTTACAGTGAGCACTGGGTCACGCATCGCATTGTCAAACCACTATATGGTACACCTGGAACTATTATTAACACTGTATGTCAACTATGCGTCTACAAAAAGTCTTAATTTTAAAAAGAATTAAAAGTAACTGGCTGAAAAAAAAAATAAAAGAAAAAGGAGGACATATAGATGATACTACTCTGCATGGCTCATTATCCCGATCAGGGGTAAGGATAGCTGTTTAGAAGAGAAAAAAGAAAAGCAAAACTTACAAAAGCAATGAAATTGGTAGAACTGGAGAGCACAGCAGGGAGCAGGTGTAGGAGGTGGGGAGAGGGAGGGTGAATTCCACTGAATGGCCTGGGACTAGTAAGAATGACTTGTATAGCCTGGTCCAGACTCTGACATGAATCAATGTGCAGTTTTAGACAATAATAGTTCCCCTATCCTCAGGGTTGTTTTTTTTTTTTTGTTAAGATTTTTTAAAGTTTATTTATCTACTTTTGAGAGAAACAGGATGAATGGAAGAGGGGCAGAAGGGGGGTGGGGACAGAGGATCCAAACAGGTTCTATGCTGACAGCAGAGAGCTTGATGTGGGCCTCAAACTCACGAACCATGAGATCATGACCTGAGCCGAAGTCAGAAGCTCAACCAACTGAACCACTCAGGTGCCCCTCCAATCCTCAGGTTTTTGTTTTGTTTTTTTTAAATTTTTAAAATGTTTATTCATTTTTGAAAGAGAAAGAGAGACAGAGCACAAGCGGAGGGGGGGGGCGTTGGGCAGAGAGAGAAGAGTCTGAAGCAGGCTCCAGGCTCAGAGCTGTCAACACAGAGCCCAATGCGGGGCTCAAACTCACAGACCTCCTGAGCCAAAGTCAGACACTTAACCGACTGAGCCACCCAGGCACCCCAATCCAATCCTCAGGTGTTTTAACTTTAGAACTGCCACACTGAACTGACTGGCCTCTGAGATGCTTCAGCTCTGACTTTCTCTGAGGCCATGATGTGGAGACTGACCATGTCTAAAGACCCTTGAAACTCAACCTAAGTGCCCTGCAGGAAAAGTTTGGTTATAGCCCTACAGTTGAGGTAGGAAACTGAACTAGAGACCGAACTGGATCCAGATGGACATCCTTTTCATCCCAAGAGTCAATGCTTCTGGAAGAACTGAAGCCATGTTTGTTTCAGGAGGGTCCAGCACAGTAAGGGCCTTCCACAGAGACTAGGGACTCCACTCGTGGGGTACCTCCAACAGGCGTGACCACTTCTCACTCCTCCCCGCTCTTTGTCCCTCAAGTCAGATCACAGAGAAGAAGATAGGTTTAAAATGCCTCTCTCCTCCTCCTCACATTTCCAAAGCCTCCCAGAGATGCCCTGGAAGCAGTTTAATGTTCTTTCATGGACCTAGAGGTTACAGTTCTGGTCTTCTCCCCTCGGTGCAGGGACGTCTCCCATTTGGAGCTCTTATCTTTGAACTCTTGCAAGGGACCTGCACGGGTGATTCACAATCGTGCTCAATGTGATTTGGCTTCATGACCTGAGAGATTGTCCAGGAGTAAATTGCACAGAGCCCGTAGGCCAGACACAGCAGGCTTGTATTTAAACCACCTGGTCCAATCCCTTGGCTCTCCTGCTCCAGGGAACGTAGGCAGGACTGCCTTGTGTGCAAGTCCCAACATTATCCGTGATCTCAGTCTGTTTCTAGCGGGGCTTTGGGAGGCCGTCCTCTTAAACTCCAGTCGTTTGGAGCCAATTCCTCTTCCCTCATCCAGAGAAACAAAAGATAGCTCTGGCATTTAAGAAAATGTTCTCAAATATGTCAAAATGAACTGAAGCAAATCCCTTCCATCCACTGCCCGCTTCAGGGCCTACCATCCCTGGCTGGGGGGATCTTTCTGGTACCAGCTAGATGGATCCACAGTGCTTTGACTCGGAATCTGCACCCTCTCCCCACCCCCACCCCGACCCAACCAAGCAACCCAGAGCCTGTATTTTCCAGACCTGAAATTGACAAGAGCAAATGAGCTATATTAGGTCCAGGTCACACATGGGGGCAGATGAGGTGAGCCCAGCCAGTAACCTCCCCAAGGAACAGGAGTTTAGAAGTCCCTGAGGAGGAGCTATCTGGTGGCTCCCTGATGCCGGTGCTCTTTTTAAAACTGCTCCGCATATGCTGGGGTCATGTGGCTTCTCAGATCCCTAGGCTCAAGGATTCATGTCTCATTTATACTTCCTGGAAAGTGTTGGGAGCTATTTCCAAATAGACAACTGGTGGGGAAAGATACTTGCCAAGGGCAGCGCGACCGCAGTCTCCTAGCCTGAGTCCTCGTGGGGTACGCAAAGCTAGGATGTCACTGGTGACAAGAATGTTTGCGGTGTTCGGTTTCTATCTCAGTGGCTCCTCTGCCACTTTTTCCAGACACAGGCCGAGGGAGTGTCCAGCCTCTCTGCAGAGACGGTTGCAGCGTCTGGAGGAGAAAAGCTTCCAGACAAGACCTTCAGGAATCCTCTCTTGATCACTGTCCCTGCCCAAGTTTCCTTTCCGCTCAGCTTCATGCAGACTTAATGATGAACTTCCCTTTCAGATAAAATGTGCTGTTGTCTCTGGACCATCTGGGAAGAAATCAAGGTTTATACAACTGGGTCTGCTAGGAAGGAACAAGCACAGGATGGCACCTTCAACAGCTGAATTCAGAGCTGTTACAAGGTCCAAAGATCAGCTAGTCTGCGAGGCACTGAGGGGTAGGGACATGGCCAGGGAGAGTGTCTTAGTCCATTCAGGCTGCTGTAACAAAACAGCACAGACTGGATGGCTTGTAGGCAACAGACCTTTATTTCTCACAGTCTGGAAGCTGGAAGTCCACCACCGGGGAGCTGACATGGTCAGGTCCTGGTGAAGATCCTTTCCCAGGTTGCAGACCACTGACTTCTCATGATGGCCTCACAAGGTAGAAGGAACAAGGGGGCTCTCTGGGACCTACTTATAAGAGCATGAATCCGATGCATAAGGCCTCCAGCCTATGACCTAATCACCTCCCAAAGGCCCAACCTCCTAATACCATCACATTGGGAATCAGGGTTTCAACATATGAATTTGGGGGGATACAAACATCACCATACCAGGGGTAAAATTAAAGATGAGGGATTGGGGCCCAATATAAGGAGTATAGTCATCAAACACACCAAAGGGCCAAGCTTTTACATACATAGCTATGTAGTCCTTGCAATAAATCTATGGAGCAAGAATTAGGACATGTCAGGAAACAGGCTGAAATGCGTGAAGAAGTTTGCCCAAGGTCACACCCAATGAATGTCAGAGACTCAGTCTGACTCCAGAGCGGTATGTCCCAAAGCCCATGTTCTTCTCATGACATCAGTGAAGCTACTTTCCAGGAACACCAAAGTGAGACGGTAAGTTCTCAAGGTCCTGCAACATTCAGAGGGTATATGGTATAAAATGTAAAGGAAAGTTCTAGATTGGATGGGAGAGTAGATCAGAAGTTCTCAGCCAGGGATGATTTTACTACCCTTTTCCCAGGAGATATTTAGCAACATCTGTGGACATTTTTAATTGTCACAGCTTAAGTAGCGGCTGGTGCACAGAGCCCAGAGATTCTGCTAAACATCCTTCTGTGCTCAGGAAAGCCTCTACAATACAGAATTATCTGTTCTAAAATGTCAGCAGTGTAGCATCTAGGAAACTCTAGACAAGGTGATCGTGGGTCTCTTCCTCTCCAGGACTAAATGAGGGACTTTAATGTTTCCTTCTAGCTGCAGGAATGGAATTCGGTTTTGTAATTCCTCAGTTTTCAAGGCAGAGCCAGGGAAGGGATAAGGAAACCATATTTATATCACCAAACCCTTCTAAACCCTGAATTTCTGCATGCTAAAGGCTCCAAAGAAATTACATAGTTACATTATGTGGCCATTACGTGCTCTCAATGAATCTGCACCCCTCAGAATTCTAGCTAGTTAGAGATTGGTAGGGGCTTGGTGAGGAGAATAGAGGATTCTACAATAATCCAGAAATGGGGGTGGAAAAGGGTAGAACCCATGAGTTCAGTTCAATCCATCATTTCAGGGAATGCCCAATTGGTAAAAGCTCATTCTCCAAAAAATCAATTTGCTAAAAGCAAAATCCCAGGAAGCCATTTCTTAGAAACATCAATTTGCCAAATTACCAATTCACTAAATTGTCCAAATTCACATGTTGTGATGTTTAATGGAAATATTTATCCACTAAAATCTCAGTGTGATAATAATAATATGATCTCCAGCATCTTACAATTTTTAACTAGATATCTTCCAGCTAATTCTGATATTCTTTTGAATGGTTTTGCTGTGGAATTCAATTTTAAATTATAAGTTAATGTCATCTGAAATTCCACTTT
Source organism: Hyaena hyaena (assembly GCF_003009895.1). Taxonomy (NCBI): domain Eukaryota; kingdom Metazoa; phylum Chordata; class Mammalia; order Carnivora; family Hyaenidae; genus Hyaena; species Hyaena hyaena. The sequence continues at coordinate 1,434,747 of NW_024080704.1, read as the reverse complement.
ACTTTGCTTGATGTTTAAAGTTAACTTATTTTCATTTTAATTTAGTTAAGATTTTACATCAGCTTGCCAGCAGTTTAATGAAAGGTGCAAGAGGCAGGGGCACGCCAGAATAGTAGAAGGACTTTGAAGATGGCCAGAAGAGATTTGTCACACTCCTCATGTGCCAAGAACCATGAGTCAAAGAAGAATCAATTCAGAAAGAGCAAGAGTAATCACTTTGCATTTTTAAATGTGGCTGCTAATGACCTGAAATAATAAATCAAGGTAGATTGACTATCTGCAAAATATTCGAAATGAATGAAGATTGGCAAAAACGAAAATTGACATTTAAAATAATTTTCTAGTTGCTTAGCTGATTTACCAAAAAGAGACAGTGTCCCTAACCATAAGATACAGCTTCTTTCTGAGAATAGCTACAAAATCAATAGACCTCAATTTCTCCTTATTAGGTGCCACATATCAACATTGTGTGGGTAATGGGTTTTTTCTAACCACTTCTAATTTGTAACGTGCCACAACATCATTTTCAATTTTTCTAAACATCAGACACTTTTCAGTTCATACCTTCCTTAATTTTGTATTCCTGATAATTTGACATTTAAGTTTATTATTATATTCAAACTAAAAAGCACTGGAAAATACATCAGTATTTTCAATTAAGTTTAAATTTAAACTAAGTCTCCAATAAAAAGAAAATCCAAAATTTAATTTAAAATTAGAAAACATGCAAGGTGAGTCAGTTTTAAACTAGACCAAATTAAAATTTATAGTCCAAAGCACTCAAAGAAAATCAAAAGTAGCCATCCATTAAAACAATTGCACAGAAATATTAGCATAAACTGAAAATTTCCCATGTGATATGCTGAAATGGCATTACTAATGATAAAATATGTCCAGGTAGCATCACTGGTAACAAAAATGAGACATTGACATTAATTTTAAAACTTTCCTGTTAAATGGCTAAATATTGTAGTCAAAGATGACAAACTCTTTAATTTGGTAAATTTGGTACATTAGTCAATAGGTGAATTGATCGTTTGGCAAATTGGCCTTCAGATAATTGCTTTTCAGGGAATTTGCCTCAGACTCAAGAGTATGTAAAAGTGGGAAAGCAGAGTCATTCACAGAGCAAGGGCTTCATGACAGCGGGGCAGGCTGTGGCTTCGCTCCCCACATTCCCTTTGAGGCTGCGATGTGCCGTGGGGGAAGGGGCCAGGGAGCTGAGTCACCCAATAACTAGCACCTTCAGGGGACTGTGGTGCTGGTGGCTATGCACAGTTCCAGAGGCTTAAGAAGTGTTCCTGTCACTCAAGACAAGCATCTTCCTTGTGAAGGAAACCTAATGCTTTAATTATTCAAAACTACTAAGCCCAGCCAATGTAAGGGATCCTTGGTTTTTCATGGTGGCAAAGGATCAGTAGGGACTATATACACTGCAGCCGAAGAGGAGCTGCGGGCAGACCAGTAAGTCAAAGTCAGGCCACTGGATCTCCTGGGGAGAGAATTCATTCAGATCTGGTTTTCCATCTAGGTTGAATTTATGGGCATTTTTTGTTTTAATCTGGAAATGATATAAACTGCCCACCAACTGGTAAATTTCTGATGGCATTTTATTTGGAGTGTCCAAATTTGTTGATGAATTGTGTCACCCAGGAAAGAGAACTGTTCCAGAAGCAGGCAGATCTGAGATGCAATGATGACTGGGGGTCTAGTACAGAGGCTGGACTGCTCCAAAGCTCCATGGAGGGAAGGGGACAGGAGACATTTGTATACTGAGCCCTTCGCGCATGTGGAGCCCTTCAAGTATGGCCTGTGCCTCACCCTGTACAGATCCTGTCTCCTTTGCTTTCCAACTATGAGTGGACAGCTCATGAATTCATATCCCCTGTCTTCCTTACTCCAGACCTACACCCCCAATGTCCGGCTGGCAAATGTGTGATCATGCCCATGCAATATCTCCGCCACAGTGGCCTTCCCAGAGCCCCCATTACAGACAAGTGTGGCACCCGGGGCCTCTGCTTCACAGACTCTGTACTTTCTGTGATGATGGATTCAGCACACAGCATATCAGACGGACAATTTCTGTGTTTACTTGCCATTAATCTCGAGCACCTAGCACAAAATCCAATATGTAAAGAGACAGCGGAAATAATGTTCACTGAATGACAAAATCAATGAAAAATTGAACCTTTTATGACAAGTATTGTGATCTTCATCTGAAAGAGGATAAAATTGAGGCAAAGTAAGATTAAGTCAGGAGCTAAAATAGTGCTAGATCCAGGATCTGAACCCCAGTCCACTGACCTAGGGAGACTCCACTGTGACATTTGAAGATGAACTGAACATCTACTGTGTCTAGGTGCTGTCCTGGCCACTTCTTAACCTGTCACCCATTTAGTTCTCTCTCTACTCCTGGGAAAGAATTACTATTATTTGCAATTTAGAGATGAAACACTGAGACTCAAAGAGGTCCCAAAATAGGGCTAGAAAGTGTTGGAAGTAGAGTTTGAACCCAGGCTTGTTTGACCTTTTTCTTCCCACCACCTTGTTCTATAATAAATAATAATAATAATAATAATAGCAGCAGTGTTACTACTGTGTAACCCACGTTTATACAACCTACAAATTATTCTAGAACTTACCACTGCCCCAAGCCAATAACCCTGTTAAACAGAAAGAGTTATCCTTCACCTTTGTTTTTTCTTTAATAGTGAGACAGCTCAGGTTCTGAGAGACTAAATGGCCAATTCAAATTCACACCGCTTGACAGTGGCAGATCTTAGAGATTATTTATCCGAGCTGTCCAAGATAGTAGCCATTTGCCATACATTGAAGCTTCAATTAATTAAAATTAATAAAATGTATAAGTCACTTCCCTGGACTCACTAGCCACAGTTTGAGTGTTCAATGCCCACCTTGGCTAGTGGCTACCATATTAGAGAGCTCAGATAATGGTCATTTCTAAAGCTGCAGAAAGTTCTATACAACAGCACTGAAACCTTGCACTCTAGCATGGCAGCAAAAGCATCACCTGGGAGCTTATTAGAAATGTCGAGTCTAAGCCCCCACCCCAAACCTATGGAATCAGAATCTATATTTTAGCAAGATCCCCAGATTTGGGTAGAGTTTGAGAAGCACTGACCTAAACCACACACCCCCCCCCTTCATTCTGCAGTTGAAAAACTGAAGTCCTGTAGAGATGAACTGACATGACCATTGTCACGTACAAGGTTGGGAGTAGAGCTGGAGCCAGCAGCCAGGTCTCAGGCATCTGCCACTCAGCCTTGGAGTGGGCTCAGGGCCCTAGAGACCTCGGTGGCATCTGGCAATGGAAAAGGGAAAGGGGTGCCAATGTCTCTCTCCCTGCTGCAGCAGGCAAGAGGCAGTAATGTTGGCCCAAAGAGTGCAGGGGGAGGCTGACGTATCTAAGAGGCCCTTGAAGGGAGGACCCCTGTCCAAGATGGAAGGTGACACCATAGAGCCACCCAGCTGAAGAATAGGAGATGGGAGCCTCCTGACGGGCCAGGACTGCAGCCAAAGGAACACTAGTTATACAATCGTGTCTACTACAATGAGAGTATGGGGAGCCTCCCTTCCCTGACAGGGGCTAAACCCTCCCTCCCTCTGAAGCGAGTTCCCCCAGTGTTGCTAAAAGTTTATCCCCTATGTCTTCCCCATCCCCAGCAGGGACCCCACAGAGAGTCAGCTAGACAAGTACACAGGCAAAAACAAGAGATCTGTTCAGTGCTTTGAGATGTGCTTTGAGCCTCTGGAGACAACATCCCAGTTCACTGCGTCTTTCCTGGGGAAAATTCCAGGCCTGGCCAACAGAAGAGGAGGGCTCTAGATTAGGATTCAACTCTATGCCAGACTAGGCTGATCATGCCTCTAGAACAGCATTATTCAAGAGAACTTTCTGCAACAATAGGAATGCCTTGTATCTGTGCTGTCCGATACAGCAGCCACCAGCCGCATGTAGCTGTAGAGCACTTGACCAAGGAACTACATTTTAAATTTTAGTTCATTTCCATTTAAATAGCTCCATGTGGCCTAGTGGCTGCCATATTGAACCACACAGCTCTGGACAAGTCTATCCTCCTCTCTGGGCCTCAGCCTTCACAGCTGTAAAATGGAAGATCTTGGCTAGGTGGGCTGATTCTGAATCTGAACCATAGCCAAGGTGGCAGAGATCTTTGGTTTCCTTTCAGTCAACATCCCACAGGAGGATGGTGCTCACTCGATCTTCTGTTCTGGGCTGATACCCTTCCTGCTGTGTCGCCGTGGTGATGAGGAAGAAGATGCCTTCTGGCAAATAAAGGCCCAAATATTTTCCATCTCAACCTTTTCTGTTAAGTTAACTTAAAATGAAGTCGAAGAAAAATATGACAGGGGCATTTTCCTTGGGATATGTTTGATTTGAAGTGCTCAACCCACTGTCTTACTGACATAGAGTTTTAATGCATATAGTGGTTTTTAAAATGATGCCATGAATTATTTCCCAGTCCTCTATTGAGAAGTGGAGGAGTCTGTGTCCCCTCCCCTTAGCCATGAGCAAGTCTGAGCTATCCAGGCCAATGGTGGATAACAGAAAGGACCAGGTGATATCCAAGGCTGGTTATAAAGGGATGTAGCTCCTCCTTCACTGGGGGCACTCACTCTCAGAACCTTGAGTCTCCATGGAAGAATTCCCTCCATGCCACAGCCATGATCCAAAAATGGGCCACAAGTCCATGCCCCAGGTGACGACCATCTCAGCCAAGGCACCAGATCTGAGAGTGAAGAGACCATCTTGGAAGTGAATCCCCCAGCCGAGCTATTCCAACCCGCAGCCATCAAAGCTGAGGCCCAAGACATCCTGGAAAGGCGAGAGCTGGTTGTACTGTGCCCTCTCTGAACTTCTCACCCTCACAATTGGAAAGCAAGGCCTATATTCAAGGAGTGGTGTGCCTTGCAGTAAAAAATAACAGACCAGGATGTAACTAGATGGGAACTCTGTCATGTGATGGGTAGGTTCTCAGAAGGAGGGGCTCTCCAACAGTCAGGTTCAAAGCACAGTTCTGAGGACCAGGGTGCTCAGGTTTGAACCCCAGTGCTGCCCCTTGGTGATTCTCTGGGTGTGAGCAGATTGCTTAACTCTCAGATTCTTCCACCAAATAGATTGTTTGTGGTGATTAACACAAGACAATGCTCAAAAACACCCTTCAGTGAATGCATCACGAAGAGAGGCAGTGACTGTGTATGCGGCCAGCTTTGCGGTTCTAGTTCTAGGTTCACAGCTATGGGCAAAAAGGGTTCCTAAAGCGTGTGCTCATGAAATCACCACTACGCAGTCTGGATTTGGGAGATTTGAAATTATGTGAATTTAAGAGGTTAGAAAAACATTTGAGCCAGGAGCTCCGCTCTGGTGTATGAATTTGCTACCATGGCCTGAGAGATAAAGTAGTTTGCCTGTTTAGATGAGTAATACTAGAATCGAAAAGGAAGAGACACTGATTCCAGAATGTACTCTGCTCTAGAGGATGCCTTCAGGCTCTGAGGTCCTAGCTGTGGCCTGGGCCTTATTTGATCCCCATTAAGCCACCTGGTCCAGAAGCTACCTTCTGGGTGTACCCCCTTCCTCTGAGTTCCCCCCCGAGCTGAGACTTTTATTAGAAGTGATCTTCTTTTTCTTCCAGCTCTATCCCTAGTGTCATACCCCTCCCAAGGTGGAAGTTCTTCTTGATGTCTGACTTCAGTTATCATCCTTCTCTCTTACACACACACACACACACACACACACACACACACACACACACACATCTCTCATCTTAGGTCAATCCTCAGAGAAGGAACAGAGGCCATCAATTTCTCAGAATTAAAGCACCTTTTCCCTGTTCAGTAGTGGCTCCTTAGCTACTATTTCTCCTACCACAATTCAGGTGGGAAAATGCCATGAGTGGCAGATAAAGAGGAGAAACTAAAAGCAACAGGCATTTTCCAGAACTGAGCACCATGAGTGTAGCTTCTGGGCTGCCCCAAGGAGCATCTTCCATATTGCCCTCTTGAAGGTCCCCCTCCACCCCCTCCCAAAGACTCAAATCAGTAGGTTCCATTAGTAAGAACCAATGGTGGGGAGAGGGAGAGAACATTATCTCTGGAATTCCACCTTCTCAGTGATCCAGAAACCTTAGAAAGGGCAGGGCACTCCACTTATCTCCCCAGATGGGGCTCAGGTACCTGACACAACCTGGCAGCCCATGGTCCTCCTCTGATTTCCCTGTCGCCAGGAGCTTGGCAAGTCTAGGAGCCAAGGCGTGGCTCCGGGTGGGGCAGCAGCAGGGAGCGGGGAGAGGGCATTCTGGCCCTGGAGCAGGGAGGTGAGCAGTCATCACTCCCAGCTGTAGATAGAGGGGTAGAGTGGAGGGAAGGGGGGTGTTCCCACCAGGAATGCAGCACGGGCCTGAGGACAGTCTTTCATGTCTGATCTCTCAGGATGAACATTGTTTAAGTCAGAAGGAGTGCAGTAAGATAGAAGGGAAGAACAGGGATGGTGAAGCTGGCTCCATTCTCCTTCTGGCTTTGACTCATTCTTGCCCTTACTTTTCAACCCAAGAAGAGGTCTTAAAGAGCAGAAACAGCCCAGCCTCCGGGCTCCATTAACAGCAGCTTTGGCCATGTGATCTTGACCGTGTCACTTAACTCCTCTGAGCCCCACTTTCTCTGTCTGTAAATCGAGTGATACAATTCAATAAGGAAACACAGATGAAGTGCCTTGACAAAGCACTGCACCAGTTCAGAGACCCTCCAAACATTAGTCCCCTCTTCCCCATTATGCCTTCCCACCATCCACCTTAATGACAGAGAAGCAATTATCAGCCACAAAGTAACCAGAGAGAAGGCCACAATCACAGGGGCAGGTTGCTGCAACGCTGGTTCAAGGCGTGTAATCATCATGAGGTCAACCTTAATAGCTTCTATTTATTTTGCACCTGTCTTTAAAGAGCTCTGTCCCCTTGAGCCACTGGATGAGGTCAGTCACCTTCATGAACAACTGAGTGAGGTCAGGGTAAAAAACACATGTTATGCCTGGCTCAGGTTGGGAAGCTCAATCCAGGGAGGGATTTGCCCAATGCTGTTCAGGTGGAACAGAGACAGCACTGAGGCTGGCAGATCATAGATGACTTTAATAATGACCAGGTTCTCCACATGTTCTTCCTCCTCCTGAGCAAGAACAGGGTCATGTGCACTCTTTCCCCCTCCCTCGGGCCATCCTGAAGGTGAGGACCCAGGGTCCTACAGGCCTTGCAAAAATATGGCTAGCTCTCAAAGCTCCATATACCTGGTGAGTCAGAGTATTAGGGAGAATGTGCCCCAAGGCAGAAGCTCTCCAGGGATGCAATTTTCATCCACCCAAGAACCACTTCCCTCCAGCCTAGATATTAGACAATGGCATGCATGTGGAATGCCCAAGTGCCTATAAAAGAATTATTACTAAGTAAGAGTGGATGATGATAATTAATTACCCTCCATTAAAGAGAAAGTCCCTACAGCAAAAGCATCAAAGGCAACATTTTACTGAGTTGGCAATTTCTTTGGCTCTGGAACAAGATGACTCCTTAGTCTGCATCTTAGGTCTGTTCCTTTCTCTCGCATTCTGACTTGGAGAATACGCGTTTTGACATTAGAAAATTTCTTTTAATTCCCACCTTTCTCTCCATCCCTGATCCAGTAATCATTATTATTAAAACTTCACACCAGGGCCACAGACATATTTTATAGCTACTTTTGATGGATTAATTCACAGTAGCTCACTTTCTTTACTAAAGTCTAAATCAAAGAAAATGCACTTAGAATGGAAAACAAAACCTCCCTGGCAGCCAACAAGGAAAGACCATAGAAAATAGACTTCCAGAGGATGACAGCATCTATCTCCTCCTCAACAAATATGCTAACAGGGAGGAGTGGATGAAGTAGGAAGGTATGCTATAGACCCAAAAGAACACAAGGGACCATTCCAGATTTCCTCCAAACTCTGTCCTGTGTCAGACTCTACAGGCTGTATACCTGTGTCTCGTGTCTCCAAGAAACATACTTACTTCATGATTCTTGGGAAACACCTCCTCTACAAAAATCTGAATCAGTTACCCTGTGACCAGTAGGAAAGGTCTCTGTGAACTGGAAAAAAACTGACCATGGAGAGAACATCCCAAGAATCTCATGGAACTAATCTGGGAAGGAATCTTGGAATATCCATGTATAGTGAAAAGAGTATAGAAGCTAGGGAGTCTGAGCGCTAAAATCTCTGCACTTCCAAGACATGCGACTGGGAGGCTCTCCGGAAGTTAGACTCCTAATCTGTAAAAGCAAACAGAGGAAGAATTCTTATCTAATGCATTCTTGAGACATTGGAGAAGATCTTTGACATGGTTCAGCACCTAGCTCAGTTCCTGGGTAGGTGCCTTCCATCATGTTATATAATCACCATCTTGGGAGGGTGGGAGCAGGGCCCTGAAGGAGGCCAAATGCCACTGTAAATGCCAGCCCCCAGAGGACCATCTGGACCTCTGTAGGCACCTAGTAAGTATTTGTTGAATGAACCAATGCAGTCATATCCGTTTGTTATGGCCAGTGCAGCAAGAATGTTGATAAACTCAGCAAGACCTCTCTGGGCATTGAGGGAGTGTCTTCCAATCATCAAGCTGCACAGACCTCAGCAACCCAGAGATGTCCTTTTGGGATTGGTTAATACTCAAGGCTCTTATAAAAGTACCTTGCAAAAACTTGTGGAGACCTTGCAGGACTAGTCAGAGACAGGTTTCCATCAGCCTATTCTGGAGAAGCAGTTACTTGCTAGAATACTCACCCTGGAAACAAACAGCCCAACACCAACCTATTAGGATAATTACTGCTAGTGGTTGGCACAGGCCAACTACCAGTCTTGATGTCATCATACAACAAAAAATTTAATTCTCACTGACTGGAAGTCCAAAGTGGTTTGGTAGTGGTCTTCCTCCAACCAATGACTCAGGGATCTAATTGCCTCTCCATCTCAGCATATTCCCTTAGAAGTTGCCCCAGCAGAGGAAAAAGAGATGGGGCTGGCACAGTGCCTCTTTATTGCATTGGCCCAGAAGTAGCACAGATCATTTCTGATGACAGCCATTGGCCAGAACTACTCACATGGCTCCAATCCAACTACAAAGGAGCGCATGAATATTAAGTGAGTACTGAACGTCTCTACCACCCATGAGGACCCAGTTGATGGGGACCCAGTGGATGACGACTCACCGCTCTGACAGCCAGGACGCTCTGGATCCCCTCCCTCTGCCATTTAACACTTTAACTAGAGGTACAAAAGGAGGCTTTTAGGCAAGATCCTCAAACACAGGAGCCAGGGTCCCAGCCTTGGGAAACATTCTCTACTGTTGATTACTCATCCTTTTCCCCTCTCATTCTGATGAGTGAGTTTCAGAGAGGATTACTGAGGCAATCACCTCGGTATCTTTGTAGCAGATTCCCTCCCCAGCAACTCAGCTGAGAGCAGAAAACCTGGTACTCCTGTCCTCTCGCCAGCTCCTGGAGAACATATACCCTCCCCTCTCTGGAATGTATGGAAGCCGCCAGTCACAACATAATTCTGTCAGGGTCAGTGGCGTCCGCCAGCAGCAGAGGCTGCTCCTGAGAGGCTGACAGCCTAAGAGGCCTTCATAACTATTCAGGGGGCCAGAGCCTGCAGGTGAAAGTCCAGTTCTCTCCGCCAGCCAGCCTAGGGCTCTCTGAAAGAGAGATTAAAGCTAGCCTGAGGCTTCCAGGGGAAGGAAACATATGCAGCTTGAGGCCCTAGAGGCTAAAAAGCTAGGACTATATATTTCGGGCTGTAGCTTTGCCAAGTTTTTTTTCCCAAAGCACAAGGCTGTGGAAATTCTAAATTGTCCAATCACTGGCCGTGGTCCAAGCCACACTTCCCTTTACCTTCCCAATGCACCCCTCAGCACCCCAACTCCCTAACTGCCTCCAGGAGCCTCCGCATTCTTCTCCAGCAAACACTTTGACAGTCTTATAAAAACTGCATGCAGGGAGAAGAAAAGGAGAGACCAGGCTTATTAAACTCCCCTTCAGCTGGCTGCGTGGATTCTTTTAAGTCCACTGTTGGATTTCTTTGAGGCGTCAGTACGTGCTGATTTGCATGGCTGGCTTAGCGGATGGGGAGAGGAGGTAAGACAAGCTTTGCACTGGACAAATAAAAACCTCTTTGTTAATTAAGGAGCCACCGACAAGGCCATGGCCTATGTCAGGCAGCCTACATAGAAGGTTGGATTCTTCTGGAACTGAAAACAAGGAAATAGAGAAACTCCCCCCACCCACCCACCCACACCGCATAACTTTGTTCAAGGGCTGCTAATTTATTCCCTGCTACTACATCAGCTGTGAGAGGCCTGTGAAAAACATGCTGGGGTTAAAATAAAACTCAGGCCCCTCAAGCATATAAAGAAAAGGATGTGTGAAGTTATCTAAAACAGTTTGGCTCCCATCTTCTCTCTGAAAAATCACTAATTTTCTATACAGACTTTGTATGCCCTCCTGTCATGTCCAGACAGACTAATCTGAATGCAGGATATGAATAACCCACCCAAGCTGGCCTGAGAATGTTGAGTGGAAAAATGATGTCAGGTGATTCACCCCAAATCAAGGACCCACAAGACCTTACAAAAGGCTAGCCCTTCTTAAGGGTGATTTTTAGCAAAAGCTCTTTGCATGCCAAAGGTTATATGGTGACAGGACACCTGGCTACACCTCTGTCTCCACAACCCTTGCTGAGCCATCCTGACCTGAGCTTGTGAAGGCGAGAGTCTAAGGTCAGACCTCCAAGCCTGTTCCTCTCAAAGACAGGTCACACAACCTGTTCTCAGGGCAAGGAGACTGGGGAGGTTAAATGTGACCATATGTGATCACCCTAGGCACCCATACACCCTAGGCATCCGATAAATAACGCAGAAATCATAGCATCATACGATCACATTGTTGCTGTCATTACCACCTCCTCTCACTCTTTTTGCCCTTCCCTGGAACACAGTCAGTCTACCTTAAAGGCAGAATAGCCATTTCCATGGAATTTCAGGGATTAATTGGGTTGATCAAACTTTTCCAAGAGATGTGAATAGGGCAGAAAGGAATACAACAGCCTGAAGTCACGACAAGCTCAAATTAATACCCTGACTGCCTAAGAGTTTACTTATCCTCAATTACTTCCATCTACTGAACATTTTTATATGGTCAGCCCTGCGCTGACTCTTTGCCTCTATGGCCTCACTGGACCATCCCTACAGCTCTGTTGTAGGGCCCTGTGCCCTAGCTTCCACACTGCTCACAGTCTCCCCTCGCAGACGTGGCCACCATCCCGCTATAAAAACCTCTTGTAGCGTCTCTGTCCTCCAGTTGGAGCCCAGAGCCTCTGATCTTTTGGGCAGACACCATGAGACAGGCCTGGATTTGAAATCTTGCTTCAATCACTCATTAGAGATTACTTGCCACTAATCCTTAACTACGCAGTCTCCACAACTAGGAACTGGAAACAATAATGTCTTCTGCACAAGGGCTCTGGGGATGTTAGAAACCCAGCTAAACACTGCCTAACAGCTCAGACAATAGTCACCTTTGCATTAATTCAGGGTCTGCTGTGTGTTACACTACCAGCCAATTCTCATCTTTGCCTATTTATGGCCAAAATAACACCAAATAACACCATTCATACTTTACAGGTGTCAGTGTTCAGGATTATTTAACATGCCCAATTGTAAGTGGCAGAGCTTGGATTTAAACGCAAGCCAACCAGACTTCCAAGTCCATGCTGTCTTAGACAACTCCACACCTTTTTTCATTTGTCTCATTGCACAACTCACCTACCCCACATTCTTCTTACCATGGTCATTTCCTAAGAAAACAACCTGGACATTTGCTCTGAAGATTGCATGGCCTCTCACCCATGTTCTAAAGAACAAGTGTGTTCATCCCAAGAAGATGAAATTCAATGGTGGGAAATATAAAGTTCCATATGTTAGTTCAACCCAAAAGTTATATGGAGAGATTTTAGAGCAACTCGGTTCAGACTGGTCAAGGGAAGGGGCAGTAATGGAGAGAGTAGTTGCCATTGACACTTCATTATTGGCTCAACAAGTGGAGCATGACACTTGTCTTACTACTGAACTCCACACAATTTCACGTGAGTCACGGGATGAAGTTCCTTGAGAAGCAAACGTCTCAGGATTGTCAGACTAGATGTACAGTGTACCTTAAGGAGGCGCTAGTCTTGCCCAACGGCCTAACAGCTTAAGAGGGCTATTTTCAATCCTCTACCTGTTTCAAGAAGTTTCCTGACAAGAAGAAGGCATTTGAGAAGGTGTGCTTCAGATGATCACAAATCCACCCATCAGTGTAAGAAACTTTATTCATCCCCTTACAAGTCAGACACTGTCATATGAGCTGAGGATACAGCCAAGTCTCCACCCTCTTGGGGACCGTAAACATCTCCTTCTTGTATGTGGCTTCCAAAAGAGTCCCAATTTTGTACCACGGTCTTCTAGGCCCTAGCAGCCCAGCCTCTGGCTTTCTCTGACCTCATTTCCTACTATTCTCTGACAGTGCCCCCGGAACATTTCCCTCCTTGCTTTCCCTTGTATACTCCAAGACTTCAGCATTTGCATTTTGTAGTTGCCAAAGATTGTAAGAGTCTGTTGTTTTATTCCAAGGTTCTTCAGAGATTATGCTGCCTATCATTCCTTTTATATTTTTAATTTTTTCCACCTTCTTTCAATGGATTATATCAGTGTTCCAATCCCGATTTAAAGAGTTTTAAATGGTGGGGATTGTAATTAACAAGATTTGTTTGAAGAAATTTGATATTTACCCTAAGAAGATAATAATTGCAATGACTTTGTTTTTTGACATAGCCGCAGTGCCTAAGGCAGCGCCTGGGACACCATGGGACTGAATAAGTCACTGGGCGATGCCTGAACACTGGAAGCAGCATGAACAAAAATACAAATGCTGACAACTCCTACATCTTCTTTTGTTCTCCTTGAAAGAGGAGAAAGAAAGAAAGAAAGAAAGAAAGAAAGAAAGAAAGGAAGGAAGGAAGGAAGGAAGGAAGGAAGGAAGGAAGGAAGGAAGGAAAGAGAAAAGAGAAGAAAACAGAAGAGAAGAGAAGAAAAGAGAAAAGAAAAGAGAAAAGAAAAGGAAAAGAAAGAAAAGAAAAGAAAAGAAAAATAAAAAGAAAAGAAAAGAAAAGAAAAGAAAAGAAAAGAAAAGAAAAGAAAAGAAAAGAAAAGAAAAGAAATAACAGCTGTCCCCGCAGCCTACACTCTTCCAGGTGGGTTCTGCCTTGGAATTTTATGGTCCTGATGATGCTTTGGTTCCAAGAGAGGTCATCTCGTATCTGGTGGCTTCACTCCAGTTTATGGATATTTTATTAAAAGCTGCATCCGGTAGACCCTCCAAAACGTCCAGCAGAAATGTCTTCCACTAAAGGTAAGGAAATGAATAACAGCATTCAGGTCTCAGAGGAGTTATTATATGTAGAGCAGAGGCCAGCTGTTCTCCATCTTTTCTGAAGGTGTATCAAGAGGAAACACACTGAAATCGCAGCAGGCAAGATGTAAGTTGCACAGGTAGAAAAGCATGCTTAAGACAAAGGATTGGGAAGTAATGGAAGAAGAAAGGTTGAAGGATTTTCTTCCTCTAGAGAATTTGAAGTTGAATGAGGCCATGCATCAGTCTGGGTTGATTTAGCCATGGGCCACTGGGAGGACAGAACATACACTGCAAAGTGACCTAACTCTCCCAGAGTGACTTTAGACACTGGAGGGTTTCCATCAAAACATAAGGATCATTTTGCATGTGAAGAAAGGTTTTTGTCTTTTTTACAATAAATTGTACATTTTACCACAGGAAAAGGAGTCAGAGGGAGAGGGGGATGCTCAATGATTATGCCAATTTAGGAGGTAACATTCAAAAGTTGATTTTTCTTATACTAAGTATACCAAAGAGCAAATGACCAAAGAAACTCTTATATGAAAATCCTGGACATCTACTAATATCTCATTTTCCAAATATTAAATATGTTTTACAGCTGTCATCATAAATGGGAAAAGAGTTTAGCAATCTAAATGCACACTGCTCCCTGAAAAAAGATGGGGTTTTAGAAGAATACTCCTCTTAATCAAATGCACAGTAATGAGAGACAGACCCATATGACATGAGGAAACAAAGACTGGTCTCAGAGTCAAGAGTCATTCTGCAGTGTCAAGAATCACTTTCTGTGCCTTTCTTCCATCGATGACTTTTACAAAAGGACAAAAGAAGTTGGCTTCCAGTTTCACCTCCCAACAAAACCTAAACTATTCAGATTGTTCTAGCTCCCACCATTGTAAATCCCCATGCCCTGTTTCTTGATAGCATTATTTGGGGATAGTGTGCAAAAGCTCAGAATGGATAGCTGTGAGTGCACCAAAGGGACTCAGTCCATGTGCAATGGGTGTCCAGCCTCCACAAAGTCGCCATGGTCTAAGTGTGACACAGACAAGCAGAGTGACACAGACAAGAAGAGCCACCAGAATTTGATAAGCAGCACTAACAAATGTAGATCATTGCTCATGACTAGAAGGGCTCTCCCAAAGTTTGGGTGCTCATAAGACCTTGGCAGCTTCCTGTTTGGGACTGGCCAGGATATCAGAGTAAATTTCCAAATAACCTGAAGAGATGAGGAATCATAGTTGCAGTTTTGCTGATTTAAAGAAAATAAATGCAGTATTTTTTGCACAGCTGAGTTGGTGGGCTAAGAATGACACCTATAACCAATAGCACACTCAGAAGCACATGCTCAGCCCTACACACAATGGGCCTGGAAATCTCCTGAGATGATGTCTAGAGGTAAAATTATGTCTGGAAGTCTAGGAAGGCTCCAGGGAGACATAATTCTGAAAGATGTCTTATCAGAGAAGAAAGAGTTGAGAACTGAGGAAATTGTGCATGAAGTAGGTCTCAGGCAGAAGGAATGAAGCAAGGGGCACTGAGCTAGTCTCCATATACTTGACCTGTTTGGACATAGCCATGAAGCAGTGACTTGTGAGAAACCTCTCATGCAGAGCCTGACACTTTGTCTCTCAAATGAGCCCCATGAATTGGGTCTTTGCCTTTCCTCACTATTTACTACCTTTACTTTGTGTTTTATGTTGCCTTCATTTCTTCCATCAGGGATCAGTGCACTTGATATAATTCATGTTAAATTGTTAAATGATAATGATATCCAAAAAAATCAAGAAGTAGATAAATAAATCCATCTGGTAATGATATTTCATGCATTACAATATCAATAAGAAACTAATTTGGTTACATTGGGCTCCTGAAGGAGTCACCTGTATGACCTATTCCTAGACCACTCTTTGCCAAAGTGATTTGAAGATCCTCTCCAATATAAAAACTCAGGGCATTTATTAAAACACAGATCCCTGGCTCCTACCTTAAATGTAACTAATCTCTAAGACTGGAGCCAAGGCATAAAAATTTTAAACAAGCTTCACAAGTGATCTTTATGCACAATCAACTTTGAGGACCCTTACCTGGCAAGGCAGTGAACAGCGTCTCCTCCCTGACCCTTAGCATCTTGACCATATCTCTATTTGGTACGTATTTCATAGCATAATAATCTATTGCATGTATGTGTCATTCACATGAACACCACAAGAGATAAGACATTGAAAATGGGACCAGGTGTAAGAAGCAGCAGATCTCTAGAAGGTAATATAAAACCATCAATAATACCTTATAGGATGTTGGTGAGAATTTAATGACTTTAATATAGCATACAAAGTGCCCAACACAAGTGTTAGTTTTATTCCTTTATACTTCGCATGAATACACTAGAATATGAATTCTTAAGGGAAGGGACATTTCCTTGTCATATTCATCCTTGCCATCCTGGAACTTTGAATTGGGACTAGCAAATAGTTGGTTCTCAGACGTTGTTTGCTGCATGGTCAGCTTCATGAATGAGTTCACGTATAGTCACAATAGGGGCTGCCTGGTGAAGCTAGCTACCCTGGAAATGGTTTCTGCAAGAATAATTGAATACATTAGGATAATCTGCTCATGATATGTGCTTCCTCTCTGCTTCATCAATGCCAACAAAAAAAGTTTAAGTGAATGTGTGCGTACATAGAAGTGTGTATATATTTTTAAACACTCATAATGGACCGCTTATTTGCTCTAACTACCCCTTTGGTGTAAGTCAAAGCAAACCAAGAAATGTGGACACAGAGCTCACACATAAGTTGAAATTTATGAGCCAGAAAGGTCAGAATAAAGAATTTGAACCCTTCTGGAGATACAGAGAGCTCACTAGGCGAGGTCCAAATGATATAAATTGCTCAGGTAAATGACTCTGGAATTCTGTTCCACCACATCTAGTTCTACGGTTTACCCCAAATCAAGAATCTAACAAGAGAGCCCTGGAGGCTGAAGGCAGGTGGCTGATGCAGGATGAAGAGGATGTATTTCTTTCCTTTTTGAATACAAACCCTGTAGAATCTATAGAAAAAGGCAGCTGGTGAGGAGAGGACACTGAAAGCATTGAAAAACCCAACATACACATGTATATGAAGAAAGACACTGTGCCTAAATAAACTTAGACTGGAAATAAACCACGTGGCAGGGGAATGAAAAGCTGAGGTTATAGAACCATGGAGAACCAGAGACGAAATGGAAAGCGCTTTCTTTGGAGAGTCTGTGAGGCAGGAAGTAATGCCTCTGTGGAATGAATAGGATCATTCAGAAGCCCAGAATGCCCTGCTTGGTCCCCTTCTGCTTCATAAATGGAAAACTTCTAAGTACATCCAATGGGGTCTAGTTGATGCAAAAGCACTGTTTAATTCCGACAGGCTGGCAAAAAAAAGTAAAGCAACTCAATAAAGACTCTAAGCCAAAACAGTTATAAGAATCCAGGTAGGTAATACCGCCACATGGTAGACTAGATAGCTCTTACTTTCTCACCGCATTCCCAGGATCTGGAAGCCTCAGATGGAGACATATTTTCAGGTGAACTGGTTAGCTCAGAGAACTTACCAACCAACCCTAGTACAGTACAGAGAAAGCTCAGCCATGAAAATTCTTGCTACAAAGTAGCAAAGTAGAAAGCTGTCAGGTGGTAAGAGGCTTTATATGTCAAGCTAAATCACCCTTTCTGCTCATTCTTCTCTGCCTGATTTTGTGTTTCCCTTGGAAAAACCATGAGAATTCTGATCCAAACACAAAATTCTCTATCCACGATTTTCAACTATATATGTGTAGGTGGAGAGCAGTTGATCCATTGTACTGGTCAGGATAACCCACTTTTCCCTTTCTCCTGCCTTTAAACTCTACAACTACCCATCCTTCCCATACAATGAAGGCCAGTCAACTTCAGAGCTGTGTGTCCACGTGCAACAGAGATAGAATTATATCAATCCTGTGGAAGTTGGGGACACCTGGGTGGCTCAGTCGGTTAAGCGTCTGACTTCGGCTCAGGTCATGATCTCACAGTTCGCGGGTTTGAGCCCCACGTCGGGCTCTGTGTTGACAGCTCACTCAGAGCCTGGAGTCTGCTTCAGATTCTATGTCTCCCTCTCTCTCTGACCCTGACCCTCCCCTGCTCATGCTCTCTCTCTCTCTCAGAAATAAATAAAACATTTAAAAAAATTTTTTTAAATCCTGTGGAAGTTGTTAAGATGGTATCAGGAGAGTTGCCTTAGGAATCTGGAGTAAAAGCAATAGTGAAGTTGGGGGGGGGATGGGGTTTGTGTTCATTTATGTGTATAAGTAAAGTTTGGACAGCCAACTCATTTCCTGAGGATTATGTATTTTCAATGTCTTATATCTCATGGAAATGTATTATACAGATATATGAAATGTTGAATGGATGAGTCACGTTGTCTGGTGTATCAAGTGTCTGAGGTCTGTTACAGGAAGAGTAGAGAATATTATACAGAATGCTGTGCAGTGTACTCAAAAATCATCCAGTGGAGGGGCGCCCGGGTGGCGTAGTTGGTTAAGCGTCCGACTTTCGCTCGGGTCATGATCTCGCGGTTCGTGGGTTCGAGCCCCGCGTCGGGCTCTGTGCTGACTGCCAGCTCAGAGCCTGGAGCCTGTTTCAGTCTGTGACTCCCTCTCTCTCTGACCCTCCCCTGCTCACGCTGTCTCTCTCTCTCTCCTAGAGATAAATAAAACATTAAAAAAAAAAATTTAAAAAAAAAAAAAATCATCCAGTGGAGCATATAAAAAGGACATAAGAATCAACATGAAAAAGTTCCCGATGGCTAAAGTGGAAATAAAATAGATAATTATAGAATTGGCTTCAACCTAAATAATAAAATTAATATCTGTGAGCCCATACTGCTATAAATAAATGATTAAGTAAATAAATAAGTGAAGGAGAAGGGACAAATATTTCTAACAGAAAAATCCCAAATAATGAATGTAGGAGGAATCAGAGAGATATAAAATCACCCACATAAAAGTTGCTGCAGGAAAAATCCATGCATGCATAGCAAAATTAGAGTGGAAACTTTAAGGAGAACCAGAATATTTACATAGTCCTAAGACAGCCCCAAGAAACACTAATTAATTAATGTGGTGGTTTTAACCTACATCCACAAACTCTTAGATATTCCTCTCTACAGGAGGTGGAGTTTCATTCGCTTCTCCTTGAGTGTCCATTTAATCTAGTGACTCATTTCTAACAAATGGAATATCAGAAGAGAAAAATAGTCAACTGGAAGATAGTACCTTACCCAAGTGATCAAGAATAATTTCACCAGTAGTAAATCATGTTGATATCATGAAGATGCTAATATGATATGATAAAGAAGCACTTCACCTCTGTAGTATTCTTCCCAAAAATCCATAATCCCTAATCATGAGAAACGTCAGACAAACTCAAATTGAAGGAGATTATAACATGACACCTGTCCAGTACTCTTCATCATTTACCTTAAGAAACTAGAAAAGCAAAGCAAATTAAAACCAAAGTAAGCAGAGTAAAGGAAATAAAATGAATATAACCAAACTCAAGGCAGTACAAAACAGAAAAATAATAGAGAAAAACAATAACCAAAAGCTGGTCCTTTGAGAAAGTCAATAAAACACAATTACCCATATTAGAAATGAGGAAGATGACATCCTCTCAGATTCGATATGGATGTTAAGAGGATAATAACAGAATGGTATGAACAGCTTTATTCAAATGATTTTGACAAATTGATGAAATGTACAAATTCCTTGAAAGACAAAAACTATCAAAGCTCTTTCAAGGAGAATAGCCTAAATAGCTATATATCTATAAAAGGAAATGTATTGGTGGCTAAACACTTTCCCCGGGGGGAAACTCTAAGCATAATCCTCTTCCCTGGGAATCTACTAAACATTTTAGGAAGAAATAATATCAATTCTATTCAATTTCTTGCAAACACCTGAAGAAGAAAGAATGTTTTTTCAATTCCTTTCTTTAGGCTAGCATTACCCAGATACTGAAACAATATTAAGACACTTCCTAATGGTAAAGTATTAAAATTTTGTCCCTAAGATCAAAACCAAAACAATCTGTCTACTCTCAACACTTATATCCCACGTTTTACTGGATTTTCTAGCTAGTACAGTAAGGAAAGAACAATAAATTAAAAGCACCTAGATTGTATCTGTATTGTAAAGGAAGAAGTAAAAAAAATTTGCAAAAGACATGATTGTGTAGAAAATCCCCTAGAATCTAGACACACGCACACACACACACACACACACACGCACTCACAAATAGAATGTATAAGTGAGTTTAGAAAGATTTCAAGAAACAAGATCAATATATAATTTTGTATTATTATATATCAGCAATGTACAATCAGAAGTGAAATTAAGAAATAATGCCACTTACAACAGCATCAAAAAATATCAAATACTAAGGAATAGATCTGAGAAAATATGTGCAATGCCTATACTATAAAACATCACTGAAAGAAATTAAAGAAAACCTAAATACATGGTGTTATATAACTTGTTTGTGGTTCAGGAAAGTAAATATTGTCAACATATCAACTCTTCTTCAAATTTGCCTACAGAGTCAATGTGTTTCAAATCAAAATCTCAGCACACTGTTCTGTAGAAGTCGGCAAGTTTATTTTATTTTTTTTTAATTTAAAATTTTTTCCCCCTGCTCACGCTGTCTCTCTCTCTCTCCTAGAAATAAATAAAACATTAAAAAAAAATTTAAAAAAAATTAAAAATTTTTTTTTTACTTTTAAGAGAGAGAGACAGAGTATAAGCTGGAGAGAGAAAGGGAGACACAGAATTCACCAAGATTGTCTGTGTCAGCACAGAGCCCAATATGGGTCTCGAACCCATGATCCATGAGTTCATGACCTGAGCCAAAGTCAGACACCTAACTGACTGAGCCATCCAGGAGCCCCTTAGCAAGTTTATTTTAAAATTCATATGGCAGTGTAAAAAAGAAACAGTAAACAAACTTGGAGGTCTAACACTACCTGACTTTAAGAATTAACATAAAGCTAAAGTAATTAATACAGCATTATGTTAACATAAAGACAGACACATGGATCAATAAAACAGAAGAGAAAGTTCACAAATAGATCCATACATGTATGAACAACCAGTTTTTGACAATATGCAATATCCACTTGGTAAAGAAAATATAATCTTTTCAATAAATGATGCTGAAACAATTGGATATCCATATGCAAAAGATCTGCTTTAATTCCTACCATATGTCAGAGGCAAAAAATTAATTTAAAATGGATCCTAGACCTAAATGTCAAAGTGCAGAATGATAAGACTTTTAGAAAAAAATATATAGGGGAAAATTGTAATAATTATTTAAATACAACACCAGAAGTATATTAAATTTTTGATAAATTAACCTTCAGCAAAAAGTAAAACTTCTATACTTTGAAAGACACAGTAAAGAGAATACAGAGACAAATGATAGACCAGGAAAAGATATTTTCAAATCATGTACCTTGTAAAGGAATTGTATCCAGCCTAGGTAGAGGACTCTCATACTCATTAATAAGAAAAAAAATGTAAATGGGCAAAAGATTGAAAGAGATTTCACCAAAGAAGATATATAAATGGCAAATAAGTTCATGAAAAGATGCCCAAATAACCATTAGTCATTAGTGCAAATGAAAATGCTAATTAACTTAATGCAAATTAAAACCACAACAACATACCCTTTAGAATAGCTAAAATTCAAGACTGATCATATCAAGCGTTGACAAAGATGTGGAGGGAGCGGAACTCTCATTCACTGCTAGTGGAAGCACCAAATAGTGCAATCACTTTGGAAAGTAGTTGGCAGTTTGAGAAATTAAACATATGATTCAGTCATATTAACATATGATTCTAATTCCACTCTTAGATATTTACAAAAGATAAATTAAAGCTTATATCTATATAAAGACTTGTACACAAATGTTCACAGCAGCTTTACTGTATAATCCCAAACTAGAAACAACCCAAATCATGTTATATCTATACAATGGACTCTACTCAACAATAAAAAGAAACTATTGACATCCACATCACCATGAATGAATCTCAAAAAAAAAAAAAAAAAAAAAAAAAAAAAAAAAAAAAAAAAAAAAAAAAAAAAAAAAAAAAAAAAAAAAAAAAAAAAGAAAAGAAAAGAAAGAAAGAAAGAAAAAGAAAAGAAAAAGAGAAGAAAAAAGAAAGAAAATTTAAAAAGTCTGAGTAAGAGAAGCCATACCACAAAAAAGTACATACTACAAGTTTCCATTTATATAATATTCTAGAAAGTGCGAATTTATCTATAGCGACAGAAATCAGCTTGGTAGCTGCCTGAGGATGAGGTGAAGGTACAAAGGCACCAGAGGAAACTTTTGAGGGTGAAGGATGTGTTGATTATCTTGTTTGGGGTGATGGTTTCATGGGTGTATACATATGTCAAAAAATACCAGTTTTAACTTTAAACGAATGTATTTTGTTGTATGTCAATTATATCTCAAAGAAAAATATATACAGATGATCACCATGCCAATCTTCACAGAGCTATAAAAGTGTAAGTGGCAAACTGGGGCACCTGGGTGGCTCCATTGGTAAAGCATCCGACTTCGGCTCAGGTCATGATCTCACAGTTCATGAGTTAGAGCCCTGCTCAGGTTCCATGCTGACAGCTCAGAGTCTGGAGCCTGCTTTGGATTTTGTGTCTCCTTCTCTCTCTGCCCCTTCCCTGCTCACACCCTGTCTCTCTCTGTCTAAAAAATGAATAAACATTAAAAAAAAAATGTTTTTAAAGAGTAACTAGCAATGAAAAGACTGCTTATTCAAAACTCCAGGTGAAATACTTGGCTCTCTGGTACCCTTTAAGCAGATAATGAGGGCAAGGAATTCTCAGATGTTCTGCCTCCTATTCTAGATTGTCCTTTTTGCAGACACTGGATATATCTGCCGTTCCATTTATATTTCCCTAACTCCTGTTGGTCCCTTTGCTGCCCGCAGACACAGCAATGCTCAGGGCTCCACATGGTGCCTACCCTAATGTAGGGTATCTATAGAAAGATGGGAAGTATTGAAGGGTATGCTCTCCTGGAAGGTATGGATTATTCCAGAGGGATGATGCTACTAAGAGCATCACCAGCTGGAGCTGTCCACCATAAGTGAGTAGGAGGATTAACACCACCCCAGAAGTATGACCCTAAGAATATACCAGAAACAGCTGCTGGACCATGTACTCGGACTTTGCCATGATAAAAGCTCAACGAATTCCAGCCAATATACCGCGGCATCTGCTGTTGGATAAACTTAGCACACAACGGTGACACTGCTTACTCATGTCGGTATTCTGGCCCATGGAAACATCCTAAGAATCTGGGCAGAGTTGTCTGTAGATTTAAGCCCTGATGGACCGGAATGTGACAGGAATGAAGGGGCCCACACCCAGTTATGATCTGCAGCCAGGAAGCCTTCCCAATTGACAGTGACCTCCACACCTCTGAACTCAGCATTCTTCAGTCACCACTGTTTACACCAGTCAGCCAATGTATCAGGCATTGCCTGGTGCCTGGTATGGTTGTCTAATGTGATAATTTGGCTTTTGCAGTGAAATTTAACCTTTCATGTTTATTCATTCATTCACTCAATAAAGATCCAGTAAATTTCTACAATGGCAAAGGACTTGGTTGTATACTGAGGTTGTCAGGATGACCAAGACAAGCATTACCGGCATGGAAGTGAAGTTCAAGAAGGGGAGACAGACATGAAATAACAACAGTACACGGTAAGTGATCTACTCATAATTGTGGCAAGAGTGAGAGGTGCGGCTGGCCATCAGAGCCAATTCAGGGGACCCTGAGGAGTCTGGAGGATGGGAAACTTTCTGGAGAAAGGAATGTCAAAGCTGAGATCTCTGAAATGAATAAGAGTTATCTAGAGGAATCAGAGGAGGGCATTCCAGGCTGTAAGAGAGGAGAGGGAGGCAACAAGAATTATCAGGAAGCCAGTGGAGCTGGAAGAGAGAGAGAGAGAGAGAGGTCCCATGATGAGGTTCTTGTAGGCTGTGCAAAGCATCTGGCAAAAATGGAAAGCATTGGAAGGATTTGTATGTTACCATCTTAGTTAGACTGTAAACTCCATGGAACACAGAGATGATCTCAGTTCACCACAAAATAGCCTAGCCCCCTCTCCCCCCAGTAAATTCCAGCTGCAAAGAATTGATAATAATAAACCTTTGTTCAGGGTCTTCTAGGATGCTCACTTGGGGTTAACTACTTAAAAATCTTGTCTAAAATGTCTAATTCCACCTTCTAATTTTTTTTTTTTTTTTGGTGCAGTAGATCAATCCCCAATGAATTTTTCTTTGTTGATTAAGTAGCTGGCTGGAGAAATCCAAGTCACTTACTATCTGGAAGTTAGAATGAGAGTCCCAGAGCTGGGGAGGAGAGGAGAGCCGGTCCCTGCCCACACATCAGAACAGGCTAGCCCAGAGGCACAGAGGGAGGAGGGAAGAGCCAGGGCAGAATCAGGGCCCTTTCCCAAATGCTTATGACTCTGGGATGGTCCTTCAAGGTTGTGATCTGATTTTGCTTTCTCTTTACTTATGACTCTTCAAAGGCAGAAAACAAAGTTCCCAGAGGGTTCAAGATTGTTGGATCCCAGGTAACTCAGGTTGTTTTTAGAGAGGTTTTAGGCAGGAGAGCTGAAGTAGAATTAGGGACAACAAAATTGAAACTGACTGTGCACCTGCTGGGGGCCAGACACAACTCCAGGCACTTAGAAGTTCAGCTCCCTCTCCATAGTTCAGTAAGGTCAGTATTATTAGCCCTGTGGTATAGATGAGGAAACTGGGTCTTATAGAAGCTTGCCCAATGCTACAAAGATAGCAACTGACTTGAGAAAGAAATCTGAAATTCTAATTCAGGTCTGCATGGCTCAAAAGCAGTGTTTTCTATTATCTCGTATGGACTCTCAGACTGATCAGGTTGGATGCCTGCACACAGATGGAATTACCTTACCTTTCAGGGAACTTGACCACTGGCTAGTGTTGCTCTAAAATGCAGGACTTTCAGAAGCTCACCACATTCCCAGGAGATACTGATCTCCGAAGGGCTCTTTGGGGCCCTTGACCTTCGGGAATGTGACATTCAGCACCTGTAGTAAAATGGCCTGCAGTAGGTCAGGCCCAAAGCAAGACACAACAGAGACATGGGAAATCCCCAAACCAGCCTTTCCCTCAGAGGACGTTGGTTCTTATCTCGCTGGAGACTTCTTAGCTGGCTCAGAACTTGTCCCTGGCCAGTCCACAGCGTCACTAAAAGTGAGCCTTCTGCAGTGACTCAGCTGGTCTCATGTGCACTCAGACAATAAGGTATTTCTCTCTCTCTCTCTCTCTCTCTCTCTCTCTCTCTCCCTCTCTTAACTTGGCTTTGGGGGTGCCTGGGTGACTCAGTTGGTTGAGTGTCCAACTCTTGGTTTTGTCTCAGGTCATGATCTCACAGTTTTGTAGGTTCAAGCCCCACATCAGGCTCCATGATTCTCTCTCCCCTCTCACTCTGCTCTCCCCCTCTCATACTGTCTCTGTCTCTCTCAAAATAAATAAATAAACTTTAAAAAATTTTTTTAAATGTAACTTGGCTTTGGAACTAAGCTCCAATCACAACCACCTTAGTAATCAAAGCAAAGCCTTCCAACTTGGATCCTTGAATCTCCATTCCATATAAAGCCACATCTTCTTTATCCATTCATCAGTTGATGGACTAAAGGGTATTATACTAAGTGAAATAAGGCAGTCAAAGAAAGACAGATAGATGTTTTCATTCATGTTTCCAACTTGATAAACTTACCAGAAGACCATGGGGGAAGGGAAGGAAAAAAACAGTTTCAAATAGAGAGGGAGGCAAACCATAAGAGAGTCTTAAATACAGAGAACAAACTGAGGGTTGATGAAGGGGGTAGTGGAGAGGCGGAAATGGGTGATGGGCATGGAGGAGGGCACTTGTTGGGATGAGCACTGGGTGTTGTATGTAAGCAATGAATCATGAGTCTCTACCCCCAAAACCAAGAGCACACTGTACACACTGCATGTTAGCTAACTTGACAATAAATTATATTAAAAGAAAAACAAAGAGCATTGGTTGAAGAGTAAGGCATTGTGGGATTTATTTGTAGCTTTGGCATCTACTAGTTAGGTGACAGTAAGACACTTCACCCCTCTAGTCTCATGCTCTTTGCCTGTGACATGAGAGTGCCTGGCTTGACCTTTAAAGTTACTGTGTTAATGACCATGTGCTACACCTGTTGTCCCATGAGTTGGAGAGATTGGAAGGGAAGAGAAAGAGGCAGAAGGAGATAAAGAGCAAAGGGAAGCAAGTGGAGGTTCAGAATAGAGAGAAACAAGATGGCCAAGTATGGTATAGAACAACTGGAAGAAGAGAGGCCAAGAAGAGTATCCAAAGAGGAAGATATTTTGAAATCACAGAAATCAATTGTGTTGGCTCAACTTACAACTAGATAAGACCAGAGACAGCCTGTAGGGAAGTCCAGTGCTGGCAGAAGAAGAGAGAGTAGAGAGAGAAGACAGAGCTGCCTTCCTGTCTTCTCACTTGCTCTAGGTCCAAAACTCCCCTCTCCCTACAAAGCAGGTAAAGACACCCAGCTAGCACAGATGAAAATCTACCCAACTCTCATGGCTGGCTAAGACACACTTTCATCTATAAATGTTAAGTACTATGATTTGAGTAAGGAAGCATGAGCCTGGCCTAAGACTTCTGAACCAGTGACTAGAAAAAGCTTGCATTTAATGTAAACTTAGAATGACAAAGCAGGGTGGAATGGTGGGTGGGGTGGGGAGAGGGAGAAAGAGAGAGAGAGAATGAATATAAATTATCTCTGAGGTAATAGTTGACTGCCTGTGGGAATGTTGTGACTCAAAGTTCAGAGGGCAGGAAGGACAAGGCGACTCACACTCCCAAGGGTGCAGAGTGGCTCTGCTAATGGCCCTGGGCTGGCCCATCAGTGACTGCTGCTCCACCCCGAGCTTGGCACGACTGACTATGACTTGCTACTGGAGGGAGGCTTGGTGAGATTTATGAGATGAGCTAAGGGGATGTTCTTGGCAAGCCAAAGCTATAAATGTATAATACTTTATCTCCTGCAGGGATGTTTTGAGAAAAGGAAAGACGGGAAATATCTACATAAAGTAAAAACCCCAGCCACTGGTCAAGGAGAGTGGCCGCTCCCTGGAGCTACATTAAAGGCATCGCTCTGTCTGTTCCCTGTGGCCTCTGCAGATCTTGCCCTGGGAGTTCAAAAGTTTACTTGGAGCCAAGGAGGGAACTGAGCACCCCCACTGCCAGTTCTCTCCTGGGATTGTCAAGAGGAGGATGAGCTGGGATTGCTGGAAAAACTGCCACTGCCCCCTCCCTAGTTTCTTTTCCTTAGCACTTCCTCACCGTCACATAAAATGTAAGTGCTTCGGTGGAACCGAAGGCTGATGGAGTCAAGATGCTGGACCGAAAGTCAGCAAGTAAGACCCTACAGGGTCTGGAGAATGTCATCTCCCTCCCAAAGTTCATTGTCTTATAAAATGAGAGGGTCACAGCTGAATTAATAGCATTCTTCGTGATCTTCTCCAGTGGCCACAGAAAGACACAATGGCCTTTTCAAGTTCAGGGGGAAAAAGAGATCTCTTGTGCAAGAGAATTCCATTTAGAATCCAATGTGAACTCCATTCCTTCTCTAAGTCACTTCTAACTGGCCTCACTCTGCTGAATTAGACCAGCTGGGACACAATAAGAAACACGAACTAAATCCCTGAGAGCCAACTGAAGAAATTTCTCTCGCCCTCTGTGCCATCTTATGAGAATCTATAAGAAGAGACAAGCTTGCTCTTGATTTTCTAGAGGGTGTTGCAACTTCATTCCAGACATTGTGTTCTTCCTTTCTCTCTCATCCTTGGGGATCCTTCATTAAAAATAAAGTGCCTAAAGCTGAGGCTGCAAAAGACCATACAGAGACTGTGCAGATCAGAAAAAGACAAGCCCATGCCAGGGCAAAGAGCTTAGGGGGCGTTTTGCAGAATGGACGTCAGCCCTCATGTGACCCACTTGGCTAGATGCTCCCATACCATCTCATACAACCTGCACGACTATAGCTGAAGCACAAGGTTTGACTTACAGCAGTTATTCAAAATCTACATGTCAATAATAATGGCACATTCCTGTGCATCACAGGTCAGATTCCCAAAAACAGCCAACTCAGAGCTGAATATCCACATGATGGGATACATATCCAGGGTCAATGGTGATGGGGGAGGGAAGGAAGCCATGAGGGGGGTGGGGAAGAGAAGACACTGAACCGTGAATAAATTGGAAGCAAAGCCTCAGCCCATCCTCCAGAGGGCTCTGCAGCTGAGATGGTCCTTCTGAATTGTCTAGAATTTGGACAAGTTGACTAGACCTCTATACACACTGTATAGACTAGTCAGGGATGTGGGCTGCCCTTGGAAAAAGGGTAGGGCCTTGGGGGGGGAAGCCTAAAATGCAAGGACAAGTCTTGGCATAGGACTCAGCTGCAAGTAGTCAGCCAGAAACACTGACAGCATCTGGGGCAAGACAAGCTTCAGTTGTGGTGTTCCGGGTAGCACAACACAGAATCCACTACCCTTGTTAAATATGTCATAGTTTAAAAAACATGTTCCATTGCACCTTCTGGATCTGCTCTCTGCCTTTCTCCACCCTGCTCCTTGCCCCCAGGAGGCTGACCTGTGTGGATGGTATCAGCAAGCTCCCATGCCCTCTGACTCCCACTTGGGTTCAGCCAATGGAGCCTTGGCAGGAGATCAGAGGGAGGGAGGAGGGAGGTCAGTGTGCTTCTTGCCCTGGCTCATCTTCGCAAGATCCCACTGGAGTGGACCTGTCTTCCAGTTGAAGGTCAGGGGCTCCTATCCAAGGCCCTCTCACAAACCATTGATTCTCTCCTTCCAGGTTCTGGCAACCACTCTCTTCCCTCACCCTTTTACCTTGGTACTCTAGCATGCCTCTCCCACCCCAGCCCTCCTGCTGCCAATGTTATGATTGCTCCATCTGCGTGATTTCTCAAAACTACCCACACTTTTATAGAGTCCTTTCTTTATGAAGTAAAGCCTCCTTGAATTATCCTAATCTGAACGTACTTCCTCATTTGGTTTCTTCCAGGACCCTCCTGATAGTTTTAAATACAGATCATCTCACCTCTTGCCCTCTACCATCCTATGAATCAGATACACTTAGCCCTACTTAAAAGATAAGAAAGCACAGACTCTGAAGAGCTGCATGACTCACTCAGGCTCCTAGATTAGTAAGAGGGCCCTGGTCTGTTGAGTCGGATACACTGTCTCCATCACTATGACACCCTAGCGTTTCTCTTGGATTATTCTCCTTTCCCACATAGCTCAGCAAAGAAACAGAAGAAGGAGGAACAGCCATGCATATTTGAGACTATAGAACATTCTAAAATTGAGCATGAGGATGCTGTTCATTTTAGTCCTGGGATAAGGAAAGGGAGAGAGAGAGTCCACTTTGTGATTCTTGCCCTATCCAGTCTTCTGGAAACCTTAACTTTCTCTTCTAACATCCCTTTCCCAATTACAAACTTAAGCTATTGCAAGATCCAGATCTACCCCTGATCAGCTGCTTGACCCCTGCCAGGTCACATGACCTTTGGTTTCTTCATCTGTATAAAGTAAAATGGCTAACTATATGAATCCCAGGCTTCCCTCCCTTCCGTGTTTCTATGAGCTCCTTGTTCTCTTTGCTCCTCTTATCCTAGAAACAGACAACAGTCATGTGGGTAAGCACTCATACTCACAATTGTTAGTCTCATCCCCGGGAAAAAGAAGAAAGAGATCGGATGGTGCAATGTACAAAGAGTCACTTGTTAGCCGTGAAGGACCCTTTAAAAGGTCTTGTCTAGACCCTTGCCTTTAATCATAATAACAGTTAAGCCCAAATGAGACAGCAAAGATACCATTTCCTTTTGCATTGCTCCCAAAGCCCCTGTCGACAGCAAGTACCTAGACTCTGAGTCCCATCAAAGGTGATATTTCTGTTTTTCCTGATCAAAAACAAATGGATCTTCTCCGTACAAAATATTTTTGTCTTGTGTTGTTTACAGTGTCCCACATTATTGACAAATCGTTCAGCGCAGGGACCAATTAGGAATGAGAAGTTGCACTGTGATGCTGCCACCACTGTGAAGGCCTGTCACTTAGTGAACCACCGGCTGCAACACAGGGAGAAGAAAATACTTGTTCTTCCCTTTCCACGCTCCTATTCTTAGATTTTGGGACAGGAATTAAGACACTGGATTCTAGTACTAGTTCAATCACTAACTTTGAGCAAGTCACTTCCTTTCTCTAGACCTCATTTTATTATCCATTAAAATGAGTAAATGGATAGCACCATCTTTTCTAGGTCTGACTCTCCGTGAACCTATAAGGATAAATAAGATCCAGGCAGACTGATTTGGACAGATAGCATCTTATCTTGGGTCCCCCCAGAAAACAAGATCTGAGCAGAGACTCAGATTGGGAAGTACAGTCCCAAGGCATCAAAAGTGAGGGAAAGGGGACATGAGACAAGGAATAATGAGAAGCAAAGGTGATATATTACTGTCATAGTCCATTTGGACTGCTGTAACAAAACACCATAGGCTGGATAGCTTTTAAAGAACAGAAACATATTTCTTGTTCTTGTGGAAGCTGGAAGTCCAAAATCAGCATGCCGGCAGTCACCTTTGGAAGAAGATCCTCTTCCTGGTTCATGGCTGGCGCCTTCTTACTCTATTGTCACATGGTAGAAAGAGCTAGGCATCTCTCTGGAGCCTTCAAAAGGCACTAACCCCATTTATTAAGGCCCCATCCTGATGATTTAAGCAACTCCCAAAGGTCCCACCTCTTAATGTCATCCTCTTTGGGGTTCAGATTTCAACATATGAATTTGGGGGAGACACATTTAGACCATAGCAATTATCAGCCTAGCCCCAGCTTTCCAAGCTTCACAGAAGTCCAAAGGGCCATTTGATCACACTGGACAACTGCACACATTGTACAGAAAATAATAATAAATAATAATAATAATAATAATAATACAGCCTCAGAGAGAAGAAAAAAGCAGGGATTTACCTGTAGACACCTCCTTACTTCCTCTCTCCCACTGGTCAAAGTTTACCCACTGGGGACTTATCTCTCCTGTTCTCCCAAGTTACATCACTTGAACCCCTTCAAAAGTCTCTGGGGAAGCCAGTTCCTTTGATCTGAAGTGTGGCACTGCACCCAATCTGGAAAAGGTCAGAAGAGCTGAGGGGCTCCAAATTCAACCTCCTCCCGGCAGAGGCAGGAGCTAAGTGTTTGGGAGATCATGAAGCCGAGAGAAGTTAAGAAAACACAGAAGCCATGTCTGGGACAGACAGGCAGACAATGGTGACGATGAAAGTTGTGCTAGAAGAGAGGTCATGTGCCTTCATTCAATGAATGTTTTCCCAGAAAGTTGGATATGGAGGTGGGAAAACGCTTTCTGCCCTCAAGGAGCACAGGTCTACTGGAGCGACAGGCTTAGAAATGGCAAGGACAGCAAAGTAACATCATTGTGAATGGTTACACTTACCTCCTTCCTTTTACCTATAGGGAAATGAAACCCAGACCTGACCAAATTCACACAGGGAGCCTGGGACAGAAGGAAGTCTAAAAACCCATACTGTTCATTTCCAAGTCAGTGCTTAATTTATTGCCCCTCTCCCCAAGGCACAAAAGGGGTTGAGAGTGGGTTATGTTCTCAAACAAGAGTAGATTAAGCAGGTCCAGTGGCATCAGGGTCTGACTGAGCCACATTACTCAGCTCTGTTCAAATTTGCCTGCAGATCAGCATGACATCTTGGGGACAGGGTCTTGAGTGCATGTGCAGAGGGGAGGGAGGGTTAGGGAATTCTTTGTGAAGACAACTTATTTGCTGAGAGGAGCCAAGAGGGATCAGTTTAATTGAAGTTAAAGATATTTTAAGGAAGGTGAGAGCCTAGCTGAGGGTTCAGCCAAGGGGTTTCGTTCTGCCTTTGAAAATGAGAAGAGTTGAACAGGATCTGTATGGATGAGCTGATAAAAAGTTCTTTGAAGTGGACAGAGATCTTTTTATAGCCTCAATAACTTGGCCCTGGGTGAGGGAAGAGAGTTGTTCTCATTTACAAGCTTGGGAGGTGGTGAGCTGTCTCCCTCCAATCGAATTGCTTCTGGCTTGGCCACGAAGAGGGAGAAATTGTCTTGTGTCCTTGTCTAGCTGAGAGAAGATAAATCTGGCAGCCTTTCACACAAAAGAACAGAGATGAAGGGCCCAGGGAAAGCCCTAGAATGTTAGACAACAGACATTAGAAAGAAAGGCACAGAGCATAGATTCACAGCCCCCATTCCAACCCAACTCACACACCATCCAGCCCACTAGATAAATCATGGATCCCTCCTTAAAAAGCATCAAGACATCGACAGCCATGCCAAGAAATAATAGCAATAGAAATTATTATTATGGATTCTTTCCTCTGTGTCACGTGCTGTAGATGCAATATTTCTTTGTTCCTTGTAATGACCTAGGAGGTAGGTATTATTTTTATTTGCATTATATATTCTAGAAAAGAAAGGCTTATTTATGGATGTGCAAATGCAAGCAATTTGTTCGAGCTTTGTATATAGTACAAGCCTGAACCCAGATAGATAAAGTTGCTAGAAAAATGTTAAGGTAGCATGAGGTTACCTTTGGTTACAAACCTCATGCAGTGAAACTCAATCCCCATTTTTTAGCACTCGGTTCTCTTGACCAAATACTGGACAACTTGGTCTGATCTCCCACTCATTGAACAGTTCAGA
Source organism: Hyaena hyaena (assembly GCF_003009895.1). Lineage (NCBI taxonomy): Eukaryota > Metazoa > Chordata > Mammalia > Carnivora > Hyaenidae > Hyaena > Hyaena hyaena. The sequence goes on along the minus strand of NW_024080704.1, from coordinate 1,402,334 downwards.
ATCTTCTTTCCGACATGGGAATGTTGTGCCCAAAAGTTAAGATTCAGCTTGCCCCAGCCTCCTGAGTCTATACCAACTCCCATTTTAAGGGGAAGAAGAAACTCAGAGAAACAAACCCAGTGATAAACACGCCTCAGTCGTGGTCTAACTGAAAAGTTCTTGATCACCACCCTTCATTCCCACTAAAGATCAATAAAGGGATTGTGGAACCCAAGTTACAGTAGAATGTAACTTCACCTGAAATTTAAGTTCTTTTCCAAGATCATAAGGTTTCTAACTCCCAAACCTGGCCCATGTTCCTGTGAACACAGTAAAATCTTAATATCTGAAGCCATGAAGTTAAAAAGGCAAAGAAGTCAGGAGACTTTAGATTTAATCTCAGTTTTATCGAAACCCATCTCATGGCCTTTTAAAGATGTTCTACTTTCCTCTTGACTTCAGTTGTCCTGTCTATAAAATGAGAGGATTTGATGCAGCTAATCTCCAAGGTGGCTTCCTTAGCTCTTCTTATCATCTTGGGTGACATCCTTGCCTTACAAATCCCAGAGGGGCTACAACAAGAATCAAAGTTGGTAAAAATGGGACACGGGGGGAATGAGTTTTCAAAAGGGAGATTGAGGGACTCCTGGGTTGCTCAGTCAGTTAAGCGTCCGACTTCGGCTCAGGTCATGATCTCATGGTTCATGGGTTCCAGCCCCACATCGGGCTCTTTGCTGACAGCTAGCTCAGAGCCAGGAGCCTGTTTCGGATTCTGTGTCTCCCTCTCTCTCTGAGCCTCCCCTGCTCACTTCTCTCTCTCTCAATAAATAAAACATTAAAAAAATCAAAAGGGAAATTGATAGTGTTTTGTATTAAACAAGTACAAAGGCCAGAGTATCTTAGATAGCCACATATTCTTCCTAACCATCCTTGATGGAACACTGTGAAACTCCATGACAAAGAGACCTCCCCCATCCTCTTTTCGACAGGGGCCTTGACTCCTAAGGCCTCTGGGAGCTTTCTCCTGTCTGCTAGATGGGTAGGAGTTCAAAGTTCAATAGACCCCCAAGTCGCGAGGTGGAGTTTCCTGTGGACTTGCAGGACACGTTGGAGCTGAAAGAGACTGGGGACGTCTTCTTTTTTAAGTTCTGGGCATAGGGCATGTGCTAATTGGCCTGGCTCTCACTATGAAATAAATTGCTATCATCATTATTTTATTCTCTGAAGGAGACAACCTCAGGTTAGTATTTCAAAGAAGAATGAGTCACTGGAAAGGTTTACAAGTACCTGCTAATTATTTCTTTAAAGAAAAACCTTAACTCTGGGAGAAAGGAGTTAGACGCGGCATCAACTGCCCATTAAGATGAAAGACCCAAGTTACCTGGGCTGCTTCAGGAGGCCCAGAAATAACAAGAGCACCCCTTGTATTTGCCAAGTAGATCTCCCTGCAGAGGCTCTTCCGCAGACATTATCTCACTGACCCTGAATTCCTGAGAGAGGAACAGCCCACTGCTGGCTTCATTATCCCTTTCTTTCCTCCTCTCTGTGAGATGCAGAGGCTGGGGGAAGACAGCTCAGTGCTAAGAGTTTGTGGAGTCCGCATAAGCACAGCAACTTAGAATCCTAAGCCTCCTCTCCCCGCCGAGCTGGGAGCTGTCTGGTCACCTTCTCCAGTGCTTTCCAAACATGTTTGGGTTGTATTCTAATAAAACTCTATGAAGAATCCCAAGTTAAAACAGGACATCAATTCTAAGATAAGTTCGGATTTTTAAGACGTATTTAGTATCAAGTTCATCGATGAGAATAATGAGGTTCCTCTGATGAATACAAACATTTGCAACCAGTCATCCGGGACTCAGTGACCACAAAGATGAAGCATATTCTGATTCACACTATGTTTTTTATTTATTTATTTTTGTTTTTTTTTTTAATGAAGGGGAGGGTAGGAACAGAACCAGCTCTTTATTTATTTTTTATACATTTTATTATTTGTAAATTTTTTTATGCTTAGTTTTGAGAGAGAGAGAGAGAGAGAGCTGGAGCAGGGGAGAGGCAGAGAGAAGTGAACAGAGGAACCTAAGTGGGCTCTGTGCAGACAGCCTGATGCTGGGCTCAAACTCATGAACTGTGAGATCATGACCAAAGTCAGATGCTTAACTGACTGAGCCCCCCAGGTGCCCCACACTTTAAGTTAAAAACAAAACTGCCAATGTCCATCTATACCAGTGCTTTCTAGGATCTCAAGTGACTCAAGAACCTAGTTAGGTTAGTTAGTGTTATGGTCTAGGTCACCTGAGACACTTCCAGGCTGTTTGTTGCAGAGGACAAGGCGATGCTATCGGGGGATGACACTGGTCCAATTTCAGAGGTGATACAGTTGTATTTTTCATAATTGAGAGGATAGGCAATGACAAGTTCTAGACCACAAAGCCATGCCCTTAATCAGTCTCTGATAGGGCTTTCACATGGTTGGCCAGTGACTAAATATTGGATATTGAGACTCGGGGGGCTGGGACAAGGTCCTATGGCCAAACTCAGCACCTAGAAAACTGAATTTAAATTGACCTGTCCAGTGAGTGTCTTCAGAATAAGTCCTGGAAGACTGTTGACCGAAATATGCAACCAAAAAGGGTGGAGGGTGGGGGGACACAAAAATGGACTTTTATAACCCCCCCTCAAGCTAGGACTTAGACATGGATTTTGTTGCACATACAGGAATTTTATTACAAGAATAAAGGCAACTCTCATTTGCTATGGTGTGAATGTTGTGCTCCCTAAGAACTGATACGTTTGAAAGCTAATACTTTAAGGTGATGATATCAGGGCCTTTGGGATTGATTATGTCATGAGGGTGGAGCCTTCCTGAGTAAGACTAGAGCTCTTATAGAACAGACCCCAGAGAGATCCCTCACCCCTTCCACCCTGCGGGGGTAAATGAGAAGTCTGTGATCTGGAAAAGGGCCTTCACCCAACCATGCTGATACCCTGATTTTGGACTTCCAGCTTCCAAAACTGTGAAAAATGAGTTTGTGTCATTGATAAACTGTTGTATTTCGTTACAGCAGCCAAAATGAGCTAAGACACCAGTCCACCCTTCAAGTGTGATAGAGCAACTCACATCCATTGCACCAGCATCGACTGTTTCTGGCACCCCCTCGTCCCCAAGTTTAGTTCCATTTCGTTTTGGCTCAGCCTTCTTCCCCCCTGGCATCCATCCTTTCTATTTTAGGTCTTAAGTTCCCCCAAATGCTGTTCTTCGTGACAAAGCACATCATTGGACAGAGAGGTGGTTCGTCACTGATGGTTGTCAGTGTCAGTGCTGAGTGGCACTGGGGCGGGTAGATTTTTGTCAAGGGGAGCTTGTCTTCTAAGGACTTTCTTACCCTCTAAGGCTACATTTTAATGTCAACTGGCTCTTCCACTGGTTGGTAAAGCTGGCTCAGATGCATCAGTCAATTTCATCTCTATGATTCCAAGCTTCTCAACAAAATCTTGAATTATCTCAGAGTGGAGGCTCTATCCTCTGCTTGATCTTCCCTCTCCAGGACCTTAGAGAGGTAATCCTGGCTGACTCACAGAGGCAGTGACCTGGGATAAGTGACCTGACCCCAAGGGAAGAGCATTTCTTCCAAGTTTTTCTTCCTTCTGGAAGCTTCCGTATGGAAGTAGTAATCACATGGGTCACTAGCAATTCCATGAGAGGTCTTGGAACCTCTGGATGGAAACCACTGTTTGCCCTTTTCCATGACAGGCCTCAGATGCCAAAACTCCATCCTGTGTATGTTCTTTTGTATTTATTTCCTGTCATTTCCTCCTCATCTGGTTTTACCTCTGAACACCAGGCTGGGGCCAGCATGCCTGAGTTCTAGTTCTGCCAATTAACTGCAAATGTGGCCCTGATCAGGCCTCTTCACCAGCCTGTGAGGAAACTGGGCTGAGCTACATAGCCACCCCCCCCCCACCTTCTGTGAACTTCTGAGTCACTTGCCCAAGTACAGTCAGGACTAATACAGCATCAGTACTCACCACCGCTCACAGGCTCAGGAGGGTGGGAGGGAAGCAAAGGAAACAAGAGTAATGTCCAACTAGCTTCAAACAGGAAGACACTTTAGGTTCACCCAAGCTGGGCATGAAAAGCACTCCAGAGTTCCTTGAGGGAGCTGAGCAATGGAGAAGAGGCATGGAAAAGACAGAGAGCCCCCATTAGGGTCTGGCTCCAAAACTTGGCCCAGTAGGACCTGGAAACAGATGGGAGAATAAGATGATTCTCCCTCAAGGAACATGACCAAAAGAGCAAACCATCACCCTCCAGACCTCCTCCTCCCAGAAGGAGAGAATGAGTGTCAGATCAAGCAAGGGGACAAGTTGGCTATTGGACTAAGTCTTGAGATGCCTAGAAGCTCAGACCACCCCTGACTTACAAGTCTAGCAAGATCTAAGAGTTATCAAGTTCCAGGTAATAATGGTAAGCAACCCTTTCATTGACTCTTCTCTCTCTCTGTCTCTCTCTCTGTCTCTCTCTGTCTGTATCGCACAAATAAACATCACCACCACCACCACCACCATCAACAACAACAACAACAACTGTATAAGTCTTCAGCTTCGTCCTATCTGCAAACTCATCTGAGGAATCTTGTAGTAGAAAGAAGAAAAAAGATGTCACATCCAAGATGAATTTCTCATGAGTAAACAGATTCCACATGACAAGAGAAAGGTCAAAGGAAAAGCAACTTTTGTGAGGACAAAAAAGAAGAGAATATGTGTGGAGAGACTTTCATCTTACTGGAGGGGACAGATGTGGGGTGCTGGGTCTGAGGTGGAGCCCCACACCTGGCTCTGAAGGAATGGAAGTCTCATGTCATGGCTACGAGCCCTCAGTCCTACACACAGAGCAAGAGGTTCAAGTTCTGATCCTGGTCCTGCCAGTTGGTCACCACACTGTGAAATTTTGAGTCTACCTTTTGAGTCTGAGTCCAGTATTTTTTCCTGTAAAGAGGAAATAAAGATCTTTTGGCCCAGCATACCTTAATGGAGATAAGGTTCAGGAAATAATAGATGAGAGAATTGAAGGGGGTTGGTAGCTCTGGGAAGCAAGAAGTTATGTCTGAACCAAGGCCTGAAACAATGTGGGAGTTCTCAGCATGGAGATATTCAGGTCATGGAAACGGATAGAGGAGGAAGAGAGTGAGCCCTGGGAACACAATGGTTCAGTAGTGGGTAGAGGAAAAGGAACCAGAAATGAAGACCAGAAAGGAAGTGGTGAGAAGTAGCAAAGCCATAAAAAGCTGAACAAAGATCTGAGAAAAATAATCATTTGTGTCGAGCAGATGCTTAAGAAGTTAAGCTTTGTCCTCCTTACCTCCGATGTATCCCCAAAAGCACAGTTGGGGTTAGGCAGAGCACAGAAAATGACCATGAGAGGAGAGAATACGTGTGATCTGGAAACATATATGACATTTGTGGTTAGCCTAGAGAGAACTGTAGGGTAAGTCCATTCTTCCAGCTGGTTTGTTGTGTGACATTGGAGGCCTTACACAGCATCTCTGTATTGGCCATCAGCCAGGATTTTTCCAAATCCTTAGTGGTCTGGGTTCAGAAGGTGTGGGCTGTAAATCCAGCTACTCCTTGACAATTGACTCCAAACAGAAAGGTGAGCCTGAAGTGGGGAGGCACACAGGGCATTCAGACAGTCGGGGTCTCCTCTCCCCAAAGTCTGGTCTGCCTCAGATCAGGATGAGGATCTGAAAGGTTTTTTCAAAGGAATCACACCTGCCACTAGAAAATCTTTTCATACAACCGCACCCAAAATAAATTCTCAACAGCAAGTATTTGTGGAAAACCTCCAAGTGCAACCCATTGGGCAGGGCCCTGAGAGATCGAAAGAACACAGGGACTAGAAGACCACGGAGGCACCGAGACATGGGGCCCTATCTTCCACCTAGTGGGGAAGGCAGACTCTTACACAGTGACCACTAGCCAGACTGTGCTACGTGTCATCACAAAAATATAAACAAAATGCAACTGGAACCTAACTGGTGGTTGTGAATACTGCACCTACAAGATCCAAGAAGGCTTTACTAAGGAGGTTCCATCTCAACTAGGTCCCAATGCTAAAAAGGATTTTGAAATTTAGAGAAGGGGAAGTGCATTCCAAGCTGATTGAACATGGTGGGCAATGTTTTGGCAATAGGAAAGTGGCATTTCTGTTTAAGGAATAAGTGGATGGTTGGGACCTCAGGCTGTATTCGATGCAGAGACAAGAAATGTTTTTGAGCAAGGGCGTGGTAGGATTGGTTCTGCTCTTTAGACAGAGCTTTCTGGCCAGAATGGAGACAGAGAGTGGAAGGGTGGAGGAGGGAGGGAAGAAACTTCTTGGAGACCTATTAGCAGAGTCCACAAGAGGAACCACCAATATCCTAAAGCATAAAGAAACATTGAGATGGAAAAAATCAAATATTGTTTCAAGGTTTTCCAGAATGTGCCAATATAGACCACAAAAGGTAGGGGACTGGGACAATAAAATGGAGATCAAACTATTCTTAGACAAGTTGAATCTGTCACAGATAAATGACTTAGCAAGAGATAAGTCAGGAACCTGGGTTGGAGATGACTTAAAGTGACCTTATGGAGGTTAGGTTCTGAAGGCCACACCCAAGGTCAATGCTAAGCACAAGCAAAATGACCCATGAAAATCCTTCAGAGAGGTGCAACTTCTGATACGGGATCCAATTTTGATGCAAGTCCAGTAGGCCCAGTGATTTTCTGGGGGAGGGGGGGGGCATTGGGGCACCAAGAGAAGCAGCAGCCTTGTGTTTTGACATCTGCAGTAAGAGAAACACTAGAAGCCCATTTCCCATTACCAGCTTGCTGAGTATGGTGGCCAGAAACACAAGCATGAGCAATTTGTTTCCTATTCAACATACAATTGATGCTATGTTGAGTTGGGCATCATGGACCTATTTGTGCAGTGAACTGACTTCCAGCACTGGCTGTGAAATGCTTCTGTAGAAAGAAGGGATTGAGAAGTACTGAGGGCTGGGGACAGCATGCTGAGGAGTGCCAAGGGCTGACTAAAGTACCGTGGTCAAAGGAGGAAGAGCTAAAGAAAAATCAAAAGGAGAAAGAGGGGGTTTTAAGAGCTGTGTAAGTCAAGGAATGACAAAAGAGAGGAGGATGTCAAGAAAGAGATGGGATTCAAATGCTAAATTCCATTAAGAGAAGGAAACCTCAAAGTCCTCTGATGAATTTGAGACTGGAGTGTTATCAAATATGTTAAAAATAGAAAGCCTCCACGAATGATAAAAATGGAAGCCAAGTTTTAAGGGTGGGGATTTGCTGGATAAGAAAATGAAGGCATTGAGTTACACTCTTCCAAAATTTAACCATGGAAGGAAGGAGAGAAATTGAGGGAATCTGAGACAGAAGGAAAGATGAGGAAACACTATAAAAAACATGATATTATTTATTAAAAAAAGTTCCCAGTTATTCACCAATAATAACAATGGCTAACACTTACTGAACATTTACTGTGTGCACTAATGCAGTTAAATTTAGTTAAAACTTGAGACAAATACTACTATAATCCATCAGAAGAAACTGAATGACAGTAAAGAGGTCAAACAAATATCCCCAAATCCCACAGCTGTTAAAGGGTAGAGATGGGATTGAAAATAGCCAGTCTGACTCTGGGGCTTCACGTACTCTCCTGTGTAAAGTAGAGTGAGGTTCCAGAAATCACATCTCAGAGACCAAGCACTCGTCTTTGTTCAGAGGCATCCTATAGTCTGTCCCAGGCATTCCCAGGAGTTCAAACACTGCTTTCACAATTCCTAGGATTTCAAACAATGTATCTATGCAAAATTATAGTGATCATCCATGTGAATGACACACGGATCAATATTACTATTCCTCTGCTGTCTTCTATGTTGCCCACGCTACTATGTCCTGACTTCTCCCTCCCACACTGAATCCTAGGACTGCCCGCAGGGTCAGCTCTCCGGTACCTGAACTCACAGCAGTTAAAAGCCTAGAAGCAAAAGTACAAGGGGTGAAAGCAACTCCCCTCAAATATGCCAGTGATGAGCTGAGGAACTACAGGAAGCAAGGGGTTTAGTTACCTACCTGAAGAATTCCCCTGATCTACGGCATGATGTGAAATTACCAGAGCTGAGAAACACAGGTGGTGCTGGATTAAGAACCAACCAAAGGGTGTAGAAGTCAGAGCCCTATAGTTGTGGCACGACCATCCAATCAGCACATTATTTATGGAGCAAGAGCTATCAGTCTTGCACTGTGCCAGGCAACGGGACCACGCAGTTCTGTTGGAGAGGGAGCACCATGTGTGAACAACAGAAAAGAACACTGTGGAATGAGGGCAGCACTCCACTGATGGCTGAAATGGCCACGGTTATGGTCAAGGCGGGACACGAGCTCTGCAGCAAGTTGTCCTGGGGAGAGCTGAGGGGGCATGTCATTCAAGGTGGGGGGAACGTGGCAGGGGGAAGGTACAGAAACATCCGAAGGGAGCTGGTAAAAAGGCAGCTTCACCAGAGTGGCGTATGATTGAATTCTGGGGAGAGGTGTTAATAAAGTGGAATTAAAAAGAACACGGATTTGAGATATAGCTTTAAAACAACAGGTAGTTCTAAAGATAGTGGAAGGGGAGGAGTGGGGTGGGGACTGTTTTGTGCCACAAGCAATGGATAAGGAAGACTATGCAGAGCAATTGCAGAGGACAAGGAAAGATCAATCTGGTACAGAGCACATTAGAGAAATTAGAGTGAGATTTTCTACTGCCTAATCTGGGCTAACCAATAATACACTGACCTCTCAGGTCACAGTTTACAAAATACTTTCATAGTCACTTTCTTATTTTATTTATGCACCAATCTTTTTTTCTGGGGTGGGAGACCAATCTTTATAACTCTACTTTTTTTTCAAAGAAAGAGAAAATCAAAGTGCATGCATGTCTTCTCCAAGATCCTTGAGCTAATCAATGAGTGGCTAACCTGGCTTCTGATCCCAAGTTCCCTCTCAAATGTCCTCCAATGACTACCTTGACCTCTGACCGGTGACAACACAAGGGTTTGTCCCCAATTGCTCTCACACTCTCTCACACTAGTGAAGTGTCAGCTGTTTGAATCACAGTCTTTTATTTAAGTACCCTACACTCAAACACATGAAGCAGCATATAAAGCAAGGATGATTCACCAGTTCACACAGGCAAAGGGAAGTTCCCTTACTTCCTTTTGGTCTGTGCAGGTGTGAGCGATTTGGAGAGGACCTAGAACCACCACAGAGTGGCCTGGGTCCCCATACTCTTTTCCTTAGAGACATACACACAAGGGAGTGGACTGGGGCACAGAACCTGTTGACTGCACCCTCCTTCGGCTGACTCAGACACGAGAAGGGTCCAGCCAGAGCATCTAATTACACAGGCCAGGTCAGGCTCTGGAATCAAAGCCCTGCTCATCACCAGGCTACTGGCCTACAAGGTGTCAAAGAAGACAGGCGCCGCAGGCGAGGGGCAGGGGACCCACGTGGAAACCTACCTCGGCAGTCCTTGGACCCAGGCAAGCCTGGTCTACAGACTGGGGAACGTAATAAAGGGATTTAATGGAGGTTTTATTAGGGGCTGGGAGGCAAACCTTTGGTATCCAACTGGCAACCTGTTCTGAGAAACAAGCAGCTCTCTTTCATGTGGCAACGCTGACATGCTGAGCTCATGGCAAAGGGGGGAGGCGAGCTCCGAATTTGTGCAACTCAGCACAGCCTTTGTGGGAGTTGCCCAGGCAGCTCAGAGCCGGGGCCGCTGAGCCTGGGCTGCAGGCGGGCTGGGCTAGATAGGGGTCCTGGGGCCAGCCCGTGGACAAGGCCACACCTCTCCGCATCATGCAGAGGGACAATCAGGTGTGCTCGCAGGTCCCAGAGGACCTCTGCATCTGCCATGATGTCGGGGAGACCCCAGCCGCCAGCATCTCCCAGCTACACATGTGCTGTTCTTAAAAGAAAATGTCCATTAGTTCGGCGGCTGCCACTCATTTGGGAAACTTGTTGCAAATACAGATTCTTTGGTCTGCACTACAAAGACCTGGATTTTGGTAATAGGGCAGGTTTAGAAATGAATTCATTGGGGTATCTGGAGGAAGGTAAAACAATATTATTTTGCTGTGGGAAAATATATGTAACATAAATTTACCTTTTTAACCATTTTAGGTGCACAGTTCAGTGGCATAAAGTACAGTCACACTGAAATGATATTTTTTAAGAAAGAACTATGGTGGGGGGAGGGGATGGGGGTGATGGGCATGGAGGAGGGCACTTGTGGGGATGAGCACTGGGTGTTATATGGAAACCAACTTGACAATAAACTATTTTTTTAAGAAAAGAACTATTCAATAGCTAGCATTGGGTAGAAAACCCTATGTCAAGGCACAATACCGTGTCTTTCTAGTTCCAGGTGTGGTACTAGTTAGATTAATTGTCTTCCATCAGTAGACTAGGTATTTACCAAATGCTTTCATCTAGCTGTGTATAATACTTTGTGCTCTAATTTTTCTAGTATATTATTAAAATAATATTCTCCTTGATTCTTGCTTTAAATCTTGCATACTATTATCAGGGTTTGGGAAGAATTTACATGTGGTATCAAATTTGTTTTTTTTGTGATATTTTTCTAGCCACCTCACGTGTTTATTTTATAAACAAATTCAATGTAATTTTATTTAATCTTACCTTCCCACTTCATTTTGAACCTCAGATTCACAAAATTGGGTCATAACAAGATAGTGGTATATTTCCATCATTGTTCTATAGGATGTCTGACTTTTGTTTTTATCTTACATTATACATTTTATCTTACATTTATATTTTATTTATAATCTCATTATCCTCTGTCATGAGTCACTTCTTTTTTATATTAAATTTCCATAAATGAAAAAAAAAAAAGAAAACCTTATGTCAGTCAAGTACATATGTGAGAACATAAGCATTGTGCCCTACTCTATTGGTAAAGTGGTTTCTCGTGGTGCTGCAGGCTAACGGTTCTGAGACAGGGTACATGTATCCCGAGATGGAATAAATAAGTAAGTGAATGTCAGATACTGGGAGCCATGATCTCACTGTTGGAGTAGGAGTTTACAGAGAAGGAAGGGGATGAGCCATGTGGTACTAGATTAGCCAGAGATGTCAGTATGGACTCCTGCTGAGCTTAACATAGACACTGATGGGCACACATGAAAATAATTATAGATATATATGTTGGTATATACATATGTATTTTCTTTTTTTATGTTTGTTTATTTTTGAGAGTGAGAGAGAGCATGAGCAGGGGAGGAGCAGAGAGAGAGGGTGACACAGAATCTGAAGCAGGCTCCAGGCTCTGAGCTGTCAGCACAGAGCCTGATGTGGGGCTCGAACCCATGAACCATGAGATCATGACCTGAGTCGACGTTGGACACTTAACCAACTGACCACCCAGGTGCCCTCATATGTATTTTCTTGGTTGACCACTAAGAGAGCCTAGAAGCAATGACATTCTAGTAGCAATAAGCACACCCAACACCAAGATCTTGGTTTCTAATACCATTATACAACAAAAGGAACTAGGATTCTTTGGAGAAATAGAAGATTCTAGGGCTGGGGCAGGGAAAATATAAGATGAACCTGTAACATCTTGTAGATCCAGAAAATAGGGGAGTGCTCAAAAAACAAAGTAATAGGAGTATTTCAAAAAGACATAGGAAGCAACAGGACTCCCAATGGCTAAAGCTGGAGCAATTTGAGCAATAAAGTAAGGAATATACATAAGGCAAATACATGAATTCATGTTGACACAAATAAATGCTTGAATAATAAATAAATAAATAAATAAATAAATGGTAGAATGCAGATAAATTTCCCATGCAGAAGAATCCCAACTAATTTATGTGGATACTACCCTCTTAAGGAGTGGAGTGTAACTCTCTACAGCTTAGATGTAGGGTAATTCTTAGTATCTTGCTTACAAAGATTACAGTGTGAGAAGAGGGGAAATTAAAAAATAATTTTGCAGTGGAAAAACCTGGCAAACACTACCTAAGCCAGATGACCAAGGTCAACATCATGGGTGATAAGGCAAGTTGATAGCATGGGCTCTTGATACAATATATGGGGATTGGCCCCTCAATTCTGTAGTCTTCCTCTCAAAAAACTATGACCTCAGTCCAAACATGACAAAAGTAGAAGAAAAACTCAAATTGAGGACCATTCTACAAACTATCTGACCTGTATGCCTCAACATTGTCAAGGTCATCAAAAATAAGGAAAGTCTGAGAAACTGCCCCAGCCAAGAAAAGCCTAAGGAAACATGATGACAAAATGTCATGTGGTATTCTGAATGGGAGCCTGAATGGAAGAAAAAGTGACATTAGGAAAAACTAATAAAATCTGAATAAAGTGTGTATTTTAGTTAATAATAATGTTTTATTTATTTATTTTTTTATTTATTTATTTCTAGGAGAGAGAGAGAGAGAGACAGCGTGAGCAGAGGAGGGTCAGAGAGAGAGGGAGTCACAGACTGAAACAGGCTCCAGGCTCTGAGCTGGCAGTCAGCACAGAGCCCGACGCGGGGCTCGAACCCACGAACCGCGAGATCATGACCCAAGCGAAAGTCGGACGCTTAACCGACTAAGCCACCCAGGCGCCCCAATAATAATGTTTTAATATTGATTCATTAGTTGTGGCAAATGTGCCGTTACTATGTAAGATGTCAACAATAGCTGGGGTATATGAGAACTCTCTGTACTATTGCTACTTTTCCATATGTCTAACATACTTAAAATAAAAGGTTTATTGAAAAAGTCATAATTGATTTTATTTCTTAGGCATCTAATATGAGCTGAAGATCATGTCTGGTCTCAGAAAGCACACGCCAATAGGGAAAAACCAGATATCCGGAAACAGCACCATACAAAACAAAGGAAGATGAATGAACGGGACTGATGCAAAGCAAATGCTCCGGTAGGTCAAGAGTAGTAATCACACCTATTACAAAGGATGGGTGCCAAGTTTACTGCCTCTGTGAGCCCCTGTGCTCCAGTCTCTCCACGGAATCAGACAATTCCTTCGTCATCTCTGTCCCTGAGTCTGTGTTAGAATGAATGAGGTGCTGCCTCTGTAGGGCAGATGGTAGCAACAGTAACCCCTGACCCCAGGCTCCAGATCAACACAAGTGCTTCCCTACATGCCCAAGAGCAGTGAAGATGTTCTGAAGAGTCCCTGCTTCTCACACTTGTCACAACCAAATATAGGTCCTTGGGGTCATCTTTCAGAGTCTAAGGCTCTGTCCTGATTAGTTTAGCAGATGAAAGGCCAGGGCCCTTGACACCATGTTTAAAGATCTGAGTCCCTGGATGAGCCACTTAGTTTGATCCCATCCTGCAATCTATTTATTCAACACATACTGAGCCTCTGCACATCCGCCAGCCAGTGCTGTGTCAGGCTAGCATGATGGCGTGAGCTTGGGCTCTTTGCTCAGACTTCCTGAGGTCAAATCTGGCCCCATCACCTACAAGGTACATGACCTCAGGGGCTAACAACCCATCTAAGCTACAGACTCCAAAGGTAAGCCAAAAGAAACAACTGAACATACCTTATAGAGTTGAAGCAATTAATGAAATAACACACAAAGTGCTTCACAGCACTCTGTACTCAGTAAAAATTAGCTGCTATCATTATCAGGTGATGGGGACAGAACAGTAGACAAAGCCAATATATTTGCTTGTCTCATTGGAGAATGAAATCTAGTAGATTCCATCCAATGGCCACAAGTTACTCCCCTATCTGGCCTCCCTTAGACAATGGGAGGAGATTGGCAGAGAAAATATAATCTGACTATGGAAAATATGATCTGACTATTTAATAACATTGTTCATGAATACTGTGGGTCATATATCAAGTGTGTCCTTATACAGCATATTCTGTGGCCATCATTCCCCACTAAAAATCAGAATCACATAATATGACACAGGAATTGTTGTAAAATATTTTCATCATAATGCTTAACTAAATCATTCTGGCAGTTACATTTAATAAAGTAACATTACTTCTGTATTCTATCAATAATTTAAAGGCACTCAGGATAGATAGAATACTGGAGACCAAACCTATTAGTAAAAAGTCAATATGCATTTCCACCTCATATATATGTCATTGAAGAAAATACTATCTCTTATGGTAGTTAAAGGTCTGTTTCTGTCTGACCCCCAATCAAAGAATGCCCTTTGATTTCCAGCCTTAACTAACAAATCCAGTCCCTTGATGTCAACATTCACCCAACCCACCCCCAGGAAGAACAAAAACAAAAACACTTTGCTCAAAGCATAGCCCATTCTCTCTTAAGCTGGATTTTCTGTACCACCGGAGGCAGGGCTTCAGTGAGCCTCAGCTCCCCAGTGGGTCCCCTAAAACCCCTCCTCACCTCCATTCATGGTAGCACATCTGCAGGAGCGTCCCTCCCACCACGTTGTCCCCATGCTGGAGGTCAACCAGTTAGTACATGGTTAAGCACTAGCTTCTTGTTAATTAGAACAGGTTCTTACAAAACAAAAACTGCCCTCTTCACTGAAGACTCCAGTCCCCTAACATCTAGTTTATTTCTTTGGAGAGCAGGCTCTTCAAGGATACAGACTATCCTTTCTCTATCCTGTGTATAGCCCTTTGGAATGTGATAAAGAAGGAAATTTCATCTCTCTCCCTTTAGCTCTGAACAGTGTCTAGTGCATAGTAAATGCTTAATAAATATGAATGAAAATGGTTATTTCTTTGAATGACCCTCCTCTATTACACCACTTGGTTACTATTTGATAAATATTTACATGGCATTTACCATGTGCTCAACACTGTTCTATGTGCTTACATGTATTAACTCATTTAATCCTCGTGATAATACTGTGAGGCAAGTACTGTTATTACATCCTTTTTACAGACAGAATCTGAAGCACCAAAAAGTTAAGTGACTTTGCTTAAGGTCAGTCACTAAGTGACAGAGCTGGAATTTGAACCCGGGAGATGTAGGTTTAGAATTTGTGCTGCTAACCCCATGCTAGGCTCCCTCTATATTAGTCTATGCTCCTCCTGGCCACAGGGCATTAGGCATTGTCAGTCAGAGGACCACATCTTCCTAATCAAAGTTGCAGCTAGGAATGTGGACATGTGGCTCAAACCAAGTCAGAGAGAGTTCCCCACCACCACCCCGCCACCCAGGGTTCTGTTATTTGATGCTAGAGGAGAAGGTATTTACCTTTGTAGAAATGGAACAGGAAAGGTGTGAATTCTGGAAGAACTGAAGGAAGTGAAACCTATGTCTTAGAGGATAGGATACAGGCCAATTCTAGAAAAGAGGCGGTGTTGAGATGTGAGCAGAAATGAAGTAGGGACAATGACACCTTACCTGAATCCCTGGATCCAGGTGGGACTACAATCTCTCCCAGCAATGGGCTTTCTGTTACACTGCCCAGGATGCTCCCTGCTTTTTAACAACTTGAGGTAGTAAAGTTCGGTTTATGTTACTTTAAAATAAAACCACCATTCACGAGGTGCCTGCGTGGCTCAGTCAATTGAATGTCTGACTTGGTTTCAGCTCAGGTCATGATCTCACTCTTTGTGAGTTCAAGTCTTGTATCGGGCTTAGCACTGCAGGTATTAGCCTGCTTGGGATTCTCTCTCTCTCTCTCTCTCTCTCTCTTCCTCTCTCTCTGCCCTTACCCTGCTCTTTATCTCACTCTCTCAAAAATAAATGGATAAATAAACTTAAAAAAAAAACACCATTCATGGGGGGGCAGGTGGATGATTTAATAAAAAAATCAATGAATGAAGGGTCCTCATCCATTCACTAAATAAACAGCAGTTGGGCCATGTGAGCTACAACACTGGACACCAGAGACCCTGTCCCCATGGGGACAGAAGACACACATTTAAATGATGAATTACGATGGGCCAGCAGGCTCTTACCAGGAACTAAGAGTACCCCAGAGTGGCTGAAGTGCAGCATGTGGAGTGGCCTAGACAATAAGGGGAGAAGCAGGGACCCAGATCACACAGAGCAGGGAAGGCTGTGTCAGAATTAAGTTCTACCCTGACATCAGCGGCAGGGGTGAAGGTTGGGGAGAGGATTGGGCACTGAAAGGTTCTAATGGGGGTGACATGTCCAGATTTGTGCCTTCAACAATTCTGCCTGAAGTGGGGAGAACATGCAATCTCAGAAAATAACAGAGGACTGGCCTAACGTCATAGCAGAGGGATCTAGAAATATTTAGGAAGTTACATTTAGGTCACAGCAGCCCAGGATACCAGAGCCAGAAGAGAAATTAGAGATTTCTAGAAATCTAGACATCAGTTTCCTTATTCCACAGATAAATATGTGGAAGTTTCAGAGCAGCGCCTTTCTTGCAAAATTTAGTCCACATATGGGTATACATCCCTTATTACCAGGTCACATTTGGGTAAATCCAAGCAACTTCTCCACAGGTGATCGTTATAGAAATAGTCCTTAAGATGAACATACAAAGCAAATAGATTTGAAATAAAGATTTTCTGTCCTGGTCGTAGTGGAGCTGTAAAAAGCCTCAGCTAATTTGTCTGTCCCTCTCCCTCCTGAGCGTCAGAGAATTTAGTGCCTCATTTTCTCCAATAGATCTTCAGTCTTGCATCAGTCTTTCTGGTCATATTTAATTTTTTTTTCTCTTTGGCCTTGACCTCTAAGTCACTATTTTGACGTTATGCTAGGAGAAGTCAGCCAGAAACAAAAGGACGAATGCTGTATGATTCCTCTTCTAGAAGGCACTTTAAATAGACAAAGTAAGAGACAAAAGGTAGGGCAGTAGTGGCCAGGGGCGGGAGGAAAGGAGGGATGGTGAGTTAGGTTTGATGGGTTTGAAGTTTTAGTTTGAGATCATATTAAAAGCTCTGGGGATGGACGGTGGGGATGGTTGCACACTGAGAATGTACTTAATGCACAAAAATGTACACTGAAAAATAGTTACAATGGTAAATTTCATGATATGTATTTCTTCCCACAATACAAATAAATTTTAAAAAATACTAGAATTGAGGGCATGTTTGTTCCAAGAAGCTTTCTTATTCCCTTCCTTATATTTTCCCATGTCCTCCTTAGAGAGATCCTGACACAGGATCTGATTACCACATATCCTTATTTTATAAATGTTAATTAAGGACCCTCTGTTGCCATTTTCTCATTTATTCCTAACAGCCACCCAGTGTGGTAATAATATTGGCCCTGGTTTACAGATGAGCAATCTGAACTTTATGGAGATTTCCACTGAAGACTGCAAAGCTTGTGCTGGATACACTGGAAGAGACATTTCTTGTTAAAGAAACTGATTCAGAACCCATTTCTTCATTTGATGACTGTAAGATCCATTTTGAGAGCCTTCAACCTGTTACACCTAAATTATTTAAGAAACCTGTGGCTGACTGTGAAATTCCTTGTGGGCAAGTCCTTCAGCAACTTGCCTCCATGAACATCCATTCTGTCTTGTAGGAAACTACCAGAATATATCACTCTTAACACACCCTAGCCCAACTCACTAAACCCCAGCAGAGAATCCATTCTGGAATATCCCAAACCATTCCCATAGGATTGTTACAAATAAATAGAACTCGCTGTTCCAAATGGAACTAACATTGAAAGGGTCACGTGAATTCTTTTTTATTTTTCTAAGTGTTCAATAGTTAAGAGAGGGATGTTTGTCCCCATGAGTATTATCGCATCAAGCCCCAACCTTCCTACATACACGTAACCCAACAGTGCTCAGGTGGCGGTGACCCATGATTACCATGACCCACTCTCCCTTATCTGAAGGCTGTCTCCATTTGCTTTCTTTCTTGAGGTAGGGGAAGTCTTGGAGAACGTTCCATTCCATCTTTACCTTCTCTGCCCTTCCTGCTTTGCTGATGTCACTTCAGTCCTTACCCTACAACCAAACAGCACACACCTGATGGGTCAGCAGGACTCCCTTCCCTCCAAGGCCACTCCAGCCTGCTGGGCACTGGGCCAGGATGGTGAGGGGCTGCCTGAGATCTGCAGGGCATGCTGGCACTCCCAGGGTGAGCCCTAGAGGCAGAGGACCCCTGGAGACCCAGAGTGACTCTCCAGACAGCCCAAGAGACAGCCGCCGGGGAGCCTCTTCTTAATCTGCAGCACCCCCTTTTGAGGAGACCTTGTATTGGGGGACAGCATCGGGTGAGACTGGTTGGAAATCAGAGCTGCTAGCTCGTTGGGTGGACAAGCACATCGGCATCGCTTCCCTGCCATGCTTCTGGCTTGGTGGAGAACTGCCTGCCTATTCTAAAATCTCATTCATTTTAAAGGCTCCTGTCATCACGATCAAGCTTACCTAAATTTGAGAACGAATCCCAAGCTAGCTCCTGAACTCAATGGGATGATATTCTTCTCAAAGACTTGTGAAAGCAAACAAGACAGAAGGAAAACTATGTCTAATTTTTAAGTGGGAAAATGAGAGGGAAGATTGAAAATCACCTAATTAAACATAATGCTACAACCCAGGGTGCATAGCCCCGGGGGACAGGAAACCCAGCCTCCCCTGAGGGGACCACCTGCCCAGATTGTTCACCAAGACACCAAGGACATTTGCTTTCAGCTGCATGATCTGGATTGGTACTTCACCTCAGTGCCTCTGAGCTAAAAGTGATTTGTTCCTTTTCTTAATACCCGTGGCCATTCTCTCTCTTGTTCTCAGCCTAGACAGTCTCTGCTCCACCCCCAGATCCATGCTCTGTCCTTCCACCCTGCGCTATCCCCTAGGAGTCGGGGCCTTGAAAACGCCATTTGCGGCTGGTTTGTGTTTGGATTCAGCCGATGGAAAGCGTTGGTAGGAGATTAGTGGGCGGGAAGAAGAAACATCAGGGACTTTCTTCCCCACTACCTCCCTGCCTTAGCCTGGTTCTGAGGTTCTGACCGCACCCTTCCCCTTCCACAGCTCCCACCAAGGAGCCTTCTTTCCTGAGCCATCTCTCACAGGGCTCCAGTGACACCACACCACACACCTTGTCCCCTCAACCCCACAGATAGTAGCAGCTTCCTGAGAACACCCCTCTCTGGGGACCTCAACATTCCCGTTCAATCCTTTAACAACGGGTCCTCACTTTCTGAAGCAGCACCTTCATTAGAGTCTCCATCGGAGCCAATAAGGTAAGTTCCGTTTCCTGCCTAGATCACACCTGCTCGGGTCACACTCACTTCCTTTCTGGGACACCAATACTCCAGGCAGAACCCTTCACCTACTTTTCCATTTCCCCATAACACCCGATTCCCAGATTTCTGTTTTGCCCACTTCCTCACCACCTCCAGGTCTCTGCTCAAATGTCACCTAATCAGGGACACATTTCCTGACCACCCTGTATAAAATAGCCACCTCCCCTCACCCCCTTGCACCCATCACTCTCTGTCTCCCTTACCCTCTTCTGATTTGCTTCATAATGCTTTTTGTCATTTGACATACCAGATAGTGATCGATTTGTTTTGTTTTTTCTCTCTCCCCCCAACAGGAATGGAAGCTCATTTAGAGTTCATTGCTAACCTTAAGCAGTGTCAGGAATATGGCAGGTATTACATAAACATTTCTCCGAATGAATAAATGCATTGTGTAGACACTGCTTGACTCTCCTTCATCACTTCAGGCTGTGAACTCTGCATGCAGCTTTTCCCCATGAAGCCCTATGCACCATCTCAGGGAATAATTACTGAAGAGTCAAAGGTGCTTGCAACTGTACTCAGCGATATTGGATGTGGCATGAAGAGAAATCAAGTCAGAAAAGGAAAACAATCCCCAAATTCCAGCTACCACCAGGATCTGAAATCTAGACATAAGCCTCCAGAACCAAGAGTAAGGTACACTCTTGTACCTATACCTGAGCCAAACTCAGAACGGACAGCTTTAGGAGGTGGATCAGGGCTGGGTGGGACTGGGATGGAAAGGAAAAGAAAGGAGAAGGAAAGAGTAAGTGCTTAGGCAAAGAAGCCATGTGATGTGGCCAAAGGTTTGTCCTGGAGAAGAAAGAATGTGCAAAGCCCTGTATCTTTCTGTGTTGGGGTCCTTCTTTATGAAACCTTCCAACTTCCCTTGGTTATCTGGCCAACACCCTTCAAGCCCCTTATCTTCTGAAGTAGGAGCGATGAGGCTTTGCATCCTCTCCTTCTCAAGGGCCTAAGGGACATCTCAGGGGGAAAAGTGGGCATCTCAAAATGAAGCTCTGTTGGCCCGAGAGAAATGTAAGATTTCATGGATCAGAATCAGGCCCTCTGGCAAACACATGGAAGAACTCAGGGGCCACGAGACCTGGACTTGGGCCCACATGATCTGATCACACCCACAGTGTCTCCCTGTACATTCCTCACCACTCCCCACCCAGAGCTGTGCGAGAGAATCACTTCTCGGCCTTTTGGCTAAGATCAAGTGCAGAGCTGTGCGAGACTCGACTATTCTTGGCCTTGGCTAATTTTAGCCATGCTCACAGGAGAGAAGCGTTACCTCATTGTAGCCTCAGTTTGCATTTTCCTAATGACCAATGATGTTGAGCCCCTTTTCATGTGCTTATTTTCCATCTGTGCATCTTCTTTGGTGATGTGTCTAATCATTTGCTTATTTTTTTATTTTATTCAGTTGAGAATTCTTCATATGTTCTGTATATGAGTCCTTTATCAGGTAAGTAACTTGCAAATATTTTCTATCAGTCCATGGCTTAGCTTTTCATTCTCTTAGCAACACCTTTGAAAGAGCAGAGATTTTAGATTTTGATTTAGAATTCGATGTCCCTTGCCAGTTTCCTCTTTTGGGGGCCATGCTTTAGTATTGTAGCTAAGAAATCCTCACTTAACCCAAAGTCACAAACGTTTTCCTTTTCCTCTTTGTTCTGGAAATTTTTTCTGTTATCTAGATAACTCCGCTGTAATCAGAGAGCATATTTTGTATGATTTCAATTCTTTTGAATCTGTTAAGGTTTGTTTTATAACCCAGGACATAGCTTACCTTGATGAATGTTCCATGTGTTCTTAAAAAGCGTGTGTACCTGCTGCTCTTAGGTGGCTTGTGTTAAATGACAATCAAGTCCAGTTGGCCGATGGTGTCATCCAGTTCTTCTGGTACATTTGCCGATTTTCTTCTGCTTGTTCTATCAATCGCTGAGAGAGGACTTCTGACATCTCCAACTATAATTGTGAAATTGTCTATTTCTCTTTTCTGTACTAGCTGCTTTTTTTCCTTTTTGCATTTTTAGTGTTCTGTTGCTAGAGGCAAAACATTACAATTGGTAGGTCTTCCTTTTGAACTGACTCCAGCTCTCCTTCAGGGGGTGTCTGCCTGACAGATCACTGCCCATGCTTTTCTTTTAGCCTACACCTGTCATTTGAAGGGAGTTTTTGTTAATAACATAATTATTGATACGCTTGGATTTAGATTTACCATTTTGTTCTTTGTTCTTTTTGTATGTTCTAGGCTTAGTTTCCCTATTTCTCTTTTTCTGCCTTTTGTGGGTTTACCCAAACATTGTTTAGTATTCCACTTTAATATATCTACTGCACTTTTTCCTGTATCTCTTCATATAGGTTTGTAGTCGTTGTACTTGAAATTACAATATACACAATTAACTTTTCCAATCTAGTTTGATTCAATATTTTACCACTTCAAGTGGAATGTGGAAACTACCAGTTGGCCCTTTCCCTCCCTCTTTATGTCATAGTTGGCATAGGTTAGAGCTACATACGCAGAAAACTCTGTCAGACAACATTGTATTTTTGTTGTTGTTATTTTTAACTATGAAACAGACTTTAAAGAACTCAATGGGAGAAGAGTAGTCTGTTAAATTTACTGAGATATTTATTATCTCCGTTACTCTTCCTTTGACTCTTGATGTTCCCAGTTTCCTCGTGGTAGAACTTGCTTTCTCTCTGCAGACTTCCTCCAGTAATTCTTAGAGAGGGTCTGTGGCTAACAGACTCTTTTATTTCCTTCATTGGAGAATTTTTTATTTTGCCCTCATCCCTGAAAATGTTTTCATGGATAGAGAATTCTGGAGGAAGAGTTCCCTTTTTTCCACACTTGAAGCGTGTTGTTCTAATTTTTTCTGACTCCCTGGTTTCTGATGAGAAATAGGAGAAATCCACAGTTACTAGCATCAGGTTTTCCTACAAGGACTGCATCATTTCTCACTGGCTGCTTTCAAGATTTTTCCATCTTTTGTTTTCAGCAGTTCAATTATGATGTATCTGGGTGTGACTTGCTTTGGGTAGATGTGAGGTCTGAGGTTCACTGAGCTTGTTGCACCTGGAGGTTTATGACCTTCATCAAATCTGAAAAGTTTTCAGCCATTTTTTTCTTAACCTTATACGTTTTCTTCTTTACTTCTGCTGCCGTCACTATGTGGATATCTGACCTTTTGTTATTGTGCCACAGGTCCTTGAGGTCTGTTCTTTTTCTTTTTTTCTTTTATCTTTTCTCTCTGTGTCTTCATTAGATTATTTCTGTCGACCTGTTTTCCTGTTCTGATTCTCCTTGACCGTCTCCAATCTGCTATTAAACCCTTCCAGTGAGGTTTTATTTTTATTTCTGAGTTAACAAATTTTATTTCTTTTCCTAAATTTCCTGGATTTTTAATATCTTCTATCTCTTCGCTGAGAATTTCTACCTCTTAATCATTTCAAGAATGCTCTCCCTTACTTGTGAGAGCATTTTTATACTAACCACTTTAAAGTTTTTGTCAGTGTTAGTGAGACATTGACTTCTGTTGGTTTTCTTTCTCTGTATGGGTTGAGAGATTTCTGGTTCTTTATGTGCCAAGTAATTTTTGATTGTATTCTAGACATATTGAGTATCATTTTCAGAGATCCTGGGTTGTATTTAAATCTTACAAAGAATGCACTTAGACCACAAATTCTAATTAGCCTCATAAGGTCTGTGGTTCCAACAGCAGCTCAGTTTTCAAAGCTTTTGTAGTACTATTTGGATCTGTGTTGCAGTGGCAAGTCTGGGATTTGGGTGGTGGTACAGCCCGTAGCTCAGTTCTCAAAATCTCTATATGCTCTTTAGGGTAAAGTCTACAACATGAACAGCCCAGAGGGTTAGCCTAGTTGTCCATAAACCATGTTATGGGGTTTCCCTAGAACTTCAGGTCCCTGGAGGATCCCATTGCTGTTGTTGCTGCTGCTGCTGCTGCTACTGATGCTGCCATGGGATTGCTTGGGCTGGGACAAAAGAAAATAAAGAAAGGACTAAAAGAAAAGAAAAATGAGGCATTTCTGCACTCTTTCTGAATATTAGGAATTTTCTTTTCCACTCAGGCCAGAACTAAAAGACATCTAGACATTTCTGGCTGCATCCTCCTACCTGCTTTCAGATTTGGGGCTGATTGAAGTCAGGGAAACATCAGAGTGGGGGAAATAATAAACTCACCCTCAGTTCAGCAGTAATACAAATTCTAACCTTTCCCCTCAATCCACACAATACTGTTTACTTTTCAGAGCCCTCAACTAGCTGACCCAATGCATTTTGTCTAGATTTTGGATTCAACAGGAGAGATAGGATGGAGTGTGCTTTCTCCCATCTTACCTAAGACCAGAATCCTCATCTGTAATGTTTTCAAGTAGAAAAGAAAACATGTGATTTTTTATTTTTTTCCCACATTTTTCTAACTAAATTTTTTAAAAAGAATAAGAAGACAAAATTGCCAAAACAGTTGCCTAACCTAGATTTGTCCTTCAGAGGGATGGGTAGTTTTACTGTCTCTGTCTTCACATAGCATGACTCAAGATTATTTGATAAGGACTCTAGATATTCTTTTTTTTTTTACATTTATTTATTTTTAAGAGACAGAGTGGGAGCAGGGGAAGGGCAGAGACAAAAGGAGACACAGAATCTGAAATAGGCTCCAGGCTCTGAGCAAGCGTTCAGCACAGAGTGCAATGCAGGGCTCGAACCCACGAACCATGAGATCATGGCCTGAGCCGAAGTTGGATACTCAACTCACTGAGCCACCTGGGCTCCCCAACTCTAGATAATTTCCAAAGGGAACTTCAAGGCTCTAACAAACAATATTAGTCACTTCTGGCCTCTGTGAGTTTTTACTGGTTAATTAAAGCATGATGATCATGCACCTGGGCTCTAATCGCCAAGAGTCAAGGCCACCCTGCCCTTGCAACACCAAAACCAACCTTAACTGGATACTAATGGTGCCACTGCATCTGAGTGATTAGGTAGGAGTAATGTTTCTTCTTCCAGAAGGGAACTGTAACAATTATTGAGTACTTCTATGTGCAGAGACTCTACCAGATGCTTCTCACACATTATTTACTTTAGTGCTGAACACAACCAGAAAAGTAGGTATTATTAGCATCATTTATAGTTGAGAAAATCCAAGGCTCAGTAAGATTAAGGCACTTTCTGGATCCACAGGGCTACTGAGTGGTGAGACCCAGAGTCTTGTTCGAATGTCTTTATTCTTCCCCCACATTAACCACCCCTTGAGGGGAGTATTTACATTTGATTACTCTCTGTAAATCCAAGGCTTTTCACTCAGCAGGACCTCATAAATGAATTCATTAATTTAATAACCAACATTAGCCTATATCTTGTTGGAGTTTTTTCCTTTTCTTCCTGTCTATTTCCATCTGTTTTCCTTGCTCCTTACTCTGTCCTCCAAAGGGACCCTGAACTCCTCAGCAATCTGGCATGCAACATCTGGTCACTTAAAAACACTGGAAAGATTGACTAGATTTCTCAGTTCCTGTCCGGATGTGGAGCATGGTGGAGACGCCATGAGCCCAATCTGTTCCTTCCTCTGTGTCTTCTCGCCACAGCCAGTGCTGGGCTCTGCATACACCAGTATCCTGTAAATACTGCCAGCTGTTCTGGGCCTTAGCCAAAACTTTCTTAGTGTTTCTCTGTTCCTAGGTGTCTGCTTTGTTGTCCCTCTTTCCCTACCTGTCCTGAAGAACCCGCAGTCCACTCTGTAGGTTTCTATAAAATGGATTCTTATATCTGGCAAGAGATTGGATGACTTGACCTCTGAGGTCAATGCTAACATTATGTGCTCCTGTGACTACCGGAAAGTAGCACCAGCTGACTCCTGGCTCTTGGGAAGATCAAAGGGACGTGCGGCAAAGTGCCTGCTCTGTGCACCAAGAAACACCAAGAGATGTGCCTTCTTTGACCTATGAGATATCTGGCCTTAGTAACATACCCTAAGAAGTAGCTCTACAATTTTAAGATGGTAAGAATTATTTGGGGTGCTTAACAAAATGCTGATTCCCTGGCCTGGCTAACAGATTCTGAATCAATAAGTATGCTAGGGCATAGACCCTGCAGTTTTAACAGGTACCTACAGGCACCTCCCATGTGGGAGGACCACAGCATACCTTAAGAAATTTTGCACTAAAGAAAAGGTTATTAGTGAGTTGTCTTGTTTTACACAACACTTAGACTAGAAAGCCCTTGGCATAAATGGGTGGCTGATAATTCATTCTGGATACACACACACACACACACACACACATACACATTTCCTTAATATTATATATATATATATATATCCTTCACACATATACACATATGTGTGTATATATATACATACATACATATATATACATACATATATATACATACATATATATACATACATATATATACATACATATATATATACATACATATATATACATACATATATATACACATACATATATATACATACATATATACATACATATATACATACATACATATATATACATACATATATATACATACATATATATACATACATATATATATACATACATACATATATATACATACATATATATATATCCTTCACACACACACACACACACACACACACACACATTTGCCTAAATGAAGAAACATGATCCATAACAGTAATGACAACAATAGCTGTGGCTTGCTGGGGGCTAACTCTGAGCCAGCAGCAATGCTATGTTATCCATTTAATCCTCAAAACTCAAGTGGACAAGTGCTACTATCCAAATATTACAAAGGACAGAATTGAAATTGGGGGTGAAGGCGCGGCTATGCTTGGATTTGGACATGAGTTTGTGGGACCCCAAAGACAATGCTCATTCTACACCACCACACTCCCTCCCTTCCTAGTAATACCCTTGGGGGAAGAATGATTATTATGTTTAAGCTCTGCATGGATGGTATTAGCCTACCCCCCTTAAAATTAGAAAGAAATATGGCTGATCATAAAGGAAAACCCCTGACAATGAGCCCAGGGGAAGTTGTGGACTCTTCCACCAAATGTCTTTAAAGCATAAAGAGCTTGATGGTTTAACTTCATCCTTCCTGAAGGCAGAGAAATGGAAAAGATGACCCCCCCCTCTACATACCCCCAAGGCTTTTCAGGCCAAGAATTCCATTAAATCTTGCCCTCAACTAAATACCTGTCTCCGTTCTAAAGGACTTGCTTCGCCGGCCTGTAGGTGCAAACATCTGGATGGCAGGTGCTTGATTTTGTAGGTGCCAGAGGACACGCAGCTGAACCGCGCAGCCGAGGGGACAGGGGAGGAAATGTCGTACATTGATGTAGCACCTTTCCACTCTCCCCAAGTCCCCTTCAACAGGGAAGTGATGGGGGCCGGGAGGTGACCGGAGGGCCAGCAGCTCTGTAACAGCTGCACAGGGGAGCATTTAAGATGAGGACAGGAAGTGAAGCGCAGAAGGGCAGTCAGTCCCGGGGAGGGTCTGAGGGAAGTGGAGGGGAATGGGGCCGAATCTTCCTGCCTCAGGCCGCTCTGGGGAGGGCCTGCTTAAGCTCAGAGACCAAGGACTCTGCTTCTCATTCTCTGAGGGGTGGTGAAAGAAGGAAGAGGAAAGGGCTTTTGTGCTGTTTTCATTGAAAACAAAAGGAGTCACACAGGCAACATGTGCTTGCTTCGCCATCCAATGCCTCTCCCTGAAAGCAGCCATGGCGCTCCAACAGCCCACTAACTCACACTACTGGCCTTCATTTACATTTTCTTTAAATCCATTTGGACCTCATTCCAGATCTCTTGCCTACCAGGAAGGGAAAAACAAAACAAACCAGCTTCCATTATCCTAAAAGACTTCTCCCCAAAACGGTCCCAAAGTTGGAGAGAGCCCTCCATAGGTAATGGGCCCACCTGGTACCTACTAGGATGCCCTCCATACCCCCTAAGACCAGCCTCCTCTCCAGGGCACCACCAGGTCCCCCCCCCCCCCCCCGTCCTTCCCCCACCCCCCGCCCTCCACCAACAACCCACCATGGGAATATCTACTCTGCTATGCCACATCCAAGATATTTGCCTTCATCCTCTTTCCCTCCCACTCTAGGATACCAAGAAAACTCCCAGGTAGCTTTAGACATTCACAAAAAGCAGAGGATATGATATCAATGTATCTTCTACATTCCATTGTGCAAGAAAAGGAATTAATAAAATATAAAACACACACAGCCTTTTTATGTATTATGTGCATAAAACCAGAATTCAAACTGCAAGTAACTAATTTACTTTGAGAAGCAGGGTTAAAATTTTAAACCATCAAAAACAGTATTAAAATATAGAAAACAAGCAGGTGACTGCCAGGGTAGAGGTGGGTCTAGGCATTAGTGAAACAGATAAAGAAGGGGATGGGTTAAACCATGAGTAAAAATGGCAGTTGAGTCCAATTTTGGAAAAAAAAAATTAAGCTGCATTTCTAAAAATCTTAGCTGAGTGACTGTTTTACCTGATACATATGTCTATCAACTAGTAAAGTACAAATGTGTCCTTGATTTTTTTTTTTTAAACTACTTTTCCTGCTGGGAGTAAGGGTCCACAAAAATTTCAAGTTGAACCATCAGATACCTATAAGTTTCAGTAATTAAAAGTCAATCTTGTTTCAACATTGCCACTCCTGATCTCTCGCCTTTGTTCTGATCTCCAATTTTGTGGCCCTTCAAAGGCAACACAGCACAATCCAAATCCTTTGCTCTTTGCCTAAAACTACCCCCACTCGTATATTCTTTACCTTCATGTCAGTTTCTTTGCTGTTTCCCAAGCCTGAAATCCAAAAGTCAGCCTGTCTCTTTCTCCATCAGCCCCCAATATCGAATTGGTCTCCAGGAACTTTTCACCCTTCTTTGTAAATATCCTTCACTTCCTAACTTCTCCATCCTCAGCTCCAATGTGCTGAGTTCAAGTCCTCCATAGTCTAGACCAGGCTTTTTCTCACAGCCTAAAGCTGGTCTCCTGGACTCCTCCCTCAAATCTCCACTCTTTCCCACAGTCACCTTATGACTATGGCATCCCTCCCGGGGGTCCCCAAAACTATTAATACCATAAATCATAGTCGCCAATGCTAATAATACCTGGGATAAGAGGACAGAGTAAGCTCAAGTGCTGTAGTTTGCTCTCAAGGTTGGCACAATGTGGGCCCGGGCCCACCCTCCCGCTTTCACTTCCTGCCTCCTGAACACCACAGTCCCTGTGTTACCACCCCCAAGACAGCCACAGTTCATGTAAATTACCCCGTTCTTTTCTCTGTTTTTGCACATGCATCTTCCTCTCCCTGGTATTCATTCTCCCTTTTCTTTGCCCAAAGCACTCCTACATGTCTTGAAAGAATCAGCTGCGGGACACCTGAGTGACTCAGTTGGTTAAGCATCTGACTCTTGGTTTTGGCTCTGGTCATGATCTCACATTTCCATGAGTTCAAGCCCCGGGTCAGGCTCTGCACTGAAAGCTTGGAGCCTGCTTAGGATTTTCTCTTTCTCTCTCTCTCTCTCTCCCGCTCTCTCTGCCCCTCCCCTGTTCACATTCTCGCTCTCTCTCAAAACAAGTAAATAAACATTTTTTTAAAAAAATCTGCTGCAATGTCACCTCCCCAGTGATGTGTTCCCCACTTACCTAAGCAAGTTTAGCATCTTGTGTAGAACCCCAAAAAGCTGCATTGAAACATAAAGGAGGGCACCTGGGTGGCTCAGTCGGCTGAGTGTCTTACTTTAGCTCAGGTCATGATCTCGGGGTCTGTGAGTTCAAGCCCTGCACTGGGCTCTTTGCTGACAGCTCAGAGCCTGGAGCCTGTTTTGGATTCTGTGTCTCCCTCTCTCTCTGTCCCTCCCTCACTCACGTGTTTCTCTCTCTCTCTCTCTCTCTCTCTCTCTCTCTCTCTCTCTCACACACACACACACACACACACGCACACAAATAAATAAAACATTAAAATTTAAAAAAAATACATAAAGAAACAAATGCAATAGCATTGGGTGTCTTCCTTCCTCAGGCTCTGGGTTTCTGTATATTCCTGATATAAGAATGCCCAGCACTCAGGAGGCAACTCAGAACTTCTTCAATGAATAGTGCATGCAACATTTCATCAAACCTCATTTTTCCACACTGGGAGTCAGCACAGAGCATGTTCAGGAGGGCAGAATTCCCAACGTTGAATCTTGCTTTCACCTGCCAGTTGTCTTATCCTGAACAATGTATTTAAGCTCTCTATGCCTCAGTTTCCTCATCTTCAAAATGGGACACTATTAGTCCAGACTTCCCACAGGTTGTAGTGAGCATGAAATGAGTTTCACACCATGGAAGGCACTGAGAAGAATGTGGCAATTATTACACACCCAACAAATAATGGTTACTGTTATCAGCTTTATAAAGATTGCTTAGGGGGGTTTTATTACTAAGACCTCTCTCATACACACCTCTTCCTTTTAAATGGTTTGGAGTTTAAAAGCAAGCAATACAAACTACAGCTTTCTGACTCATATTATATTCCATTTATCAATGTTTTCAAACAAAGATAGGCAGTATTTCTTCAAGAAAGCTTTCTTGCTAGCTTCTCTCTGTGACTTGCCTGACAAAGGGGGCAGGTACTGTGTTTATACCTGCCTCTTTCCTCATTTTTTCTTTCTATTCAGTGGGCTTCCCACAAGGATTTCTCCTGGGACCTAAGAATTTCCTAGGGCACAAGCTCACATACAGGGCCCAGGGCACACTGAGATTCTGACTCAGATGTGGAGCGGTGCCCCAGAATCTGCATTTTTACAGCACTGAAACTGATTCTGTTATAAGTGGTACATGCCATGGCCTTGGAAAACACTGCCCTTTGAAGTCCCATCCACGACCTAACAGGGGGTGGAAATGTCTTTCAGAACCTTCCAGAACAAAAGAAGGAGGTGGTGGGAGTAGCAACAGCTGGGAGGCACATATCACAACATCTCTTTATCTCCCTTGTTGCCAAGCCCTCTGTCAGTACTCCATAAGTAATAAGCACCAGGATAATAATAGCCAGAATAAATGAATTGAAATTAAACATCAGAAAAGTGGAACCACAGCTGGGATTTGCAGCAGTCTGATGACAGGGGGGAAGGAAGTCCTGGCTCTGATCAAGGAGAGCCCCACAGAGGGCCCATCACCTCTCCAACCACAGGGCAAAGCAAGCTGTCCTCCCAATGCTGACGCAGATGCAAAAATTCTCATATAGAACCATCCCTTGGCTGGTGACCTCACTGAGCCCAAACAGGACTGGGGTTCTTGGGGACCACTTGAAACCAACTTCTTCACTCAGGAGTCAAAGACTGCCACCCCACCCCAGAGGTCACCCAACCTCTCCAACAGTCAACTCCATTACTCCCATTCACTTAACCAACACTTAGGTTTCCACTATGTGTGAAGCACTGAACTAGAAACAGGAAAATCACAGAAGGAGACGCAGTGGTAGCTTCCTCAGAAGTCCGTTATCTTTGCGGAGATGAGAATGAGGACATAATTAGTGAGAATAGGTAAGAGAGAAAAGGGATCTATATTGGGTCTTCCCTTATTGCTCCCTCAGGTCTGCTCTACACCCACACCCTCCTCTGGGGCCCTAGATCATGATGTCTTAGAAATACATGAACCAAGCCTCCATTCCCTCTGCCTGCCTTGGTTTCCACTACTGGCAGCTGAGAGTGGGGGAGATTGGAGGGCAGGAAGAACGAGAGGTCTAGATGTCTATTCCCCAATTCCTCCTTTCCTGTCCAAGGTCTGGCAGTGGCTGAATATCCCTACCTGAGGCCACAGCTGCCCTTTGGAAGCCTTCCCTACAGCTCGTATCTCACCATGCCCTAGCAATTATACTCTCCCCTGGACCTTTTGTAGGTGTTTCTCTGATTTCCAATGTCAGTGGTGACCATCTAGCTGGATAAGAACCTTCCACTGTGCACCTCGTGCCCACCAGGGAGTTTCACATACAACCTGAATAAATAATGCATGAATAATAAATGCTCAGGAAATAATGATTTTAATTAAATTAAATTGAAGTTCTTTGGTCCTATGAGTTGTCCATCTCTGTAAGGATGGATAGAAATGAGCTTCCAACAGAGACAACTCTTGAAGACAAGCCCCAGGAAAACTGCTCACCACTGCCCCTCATTCTAAAGAGGCCAAAATGAAAGTCTCCTTTATCATTGAGATGGATTCTCACCTTTCTTACACCCACCATCTCCTTGGCGCTGAACTGACCAGCAGAACATAACGCATAGAACAGGGATCTTTGCTTTGTTTTCCATAAAACCTCCAGTAGGTAGAACAGGCCTTAAACACAGTGGGTACTTGATTAATGTTTGTTGAATAAATAAATTGAATGTTAATTGTGTGACAGTCACAGTGCATCAGACCAGGTCCCAATGGGAAACAAAAGGCACAACCAAATTGGGATTATTTGTGGAGGGTTTAATAAAAAGACTATTTAACAAAGATGTGGGCAGAAGGTAGAGAAGTAACAGTGGAGCGCCATTTTATCCTTGGACTTGATGGTCGGCAAGTTAGCTGTTATCAAACCCCAGAGAAAACATGTAGAGAGGACCATTGGCCAGGAGTCGTGACCTTCAGTCTAAGGAGAGAGTTGACTCCCAGCACTCCTTCAGAGAGAAAGTTGTAGGAATAAATACCCAGCTCACAATCTTCTCACCTTCTGCTCTTCTGCTGGCCTCCTCGTTAGCCCGGCTCACCCAGAGGACAGGAGAACTCACCAATCTGGCGCTTAGCCTGTGGGGCAGAACGTAGTATGGGGAAGGGTAGCTTATCCAAGAGGGGCTAAGAGGGATTAAAAAACACAACCTGATTCATGTGTTCAAGCCCCACATCGGGCTCTGTGCTGACAGCTCAGAGCCTGGAGCCTGCTTCAGATTCTGTGTCTCCCTCTCTCTCTGCCCCTTCCCCACTCATGCTCTGTCTTGCTCTGTCTCTCAAAAGTAAATGTTAAAAAAACATTTAATTAAATAAAAAAATGCAACCTTATATGTATCATCTTATTGAATCTTTGCAATAATTTTATGAAAAAGAAGTTTTCATTATTCTACTTTAGATCAAGAAAAGAGATTAGGTAACTTGCCTAGGGATGCACAGCTACTGAATGAGTGAGGCAGGGCTCAAGTCAAGAAGGTTTTACTTCAAAGCTATACCTTTAACCACTACCCTGTTTCTGTTGTCCTTTGCTTGAAGGGATCCCAGAAAGAGGTAGTTGACACCTTTGAACCCCCAACAGTGAACCATGATGCTCATTGTCTTATCTGTACCCAAATAACCACTTTTGCAAGTCACGGGGCTCATTTCTCATGTAGCTAAAACCAGCATTCAATGACCTCTCACCAACAGGTTTTCTCTCTAAACCATGCTAAGTTTCCTCATGTCACTTTAACCATCCTGAAGGCAAATTTCATGAAGGAGGAGAACAAGCTCCTATAATCAGAGTTCAGAAGGAACTTTAGAGTCCCAGATCACCTGGTCCATTCTTGAATCCAATATTAACATTGGGGCGGTCTCCCAATGTCTGTTACTATGCCTAAGTGATGAGGGACTCCATGCCCCTGGAGTCCCCGTGCAACCTGGCCAAGTCTGACAATGAAAGCATCCTCCTTTACGACGTACATTTTTTACTTTGTACGTCAAAGTCTTGATTCTCTTTCTGCCCTCTGGAGCTGTGTAAATCACATTTCTTTCAGAGGAGAGCCCTGATGGGTACGCACAGAGCAGTTACATCTCTGGTCTCCTCTCCACTTGACCCTATGACTTGGTTATTATCCCTCTTAAAGTGTGTCTCTCAGAACTGGACACACTGCTTCTGGAATCATGCCCGTCCCTTTTGACAGACCTGAAGGGTTCAATCCAAAGAAGTTAAGTAAGACTTTCTGAAAGTCACACATACAGGCACACAACATGTCTGATCTGCTTGGGCCCACAGCTAGGACTGAAGGTGGCCATGGAGTCCTCCCCTGGGGGCCCTATCTCGTCTCCTCCACCCCACCAGCAGCTTCCACACCTCATCTGCCTCCTCTTTGTGGATGACACTGGGCACGGGGGAGGGGGGCAGGCCGGAGCTCTGCTTTATGCTCTCCCTTCCCCCTGCCCCACGAGGGTGGGTCACGCTGGGAGCCAGGAGAATTCTATTTACAGCCGCCGCACTCAACACAAGCGGGGGATCTGGACAGCCGGCTGGACTCGACCAGGATGTGAAGCTCTGGGCGATGCCAGATTGTTATCATTGTCAGATACAATTTCCTCCCACTGCCTCTGTCCCTCCACCAGGCCCGTGGAGTCCATCTGTTTATGGAAACAATGAGATCCTGGCTGGGTATTTTTAGACAGAGCCTTTGTTGTGCAGGAGTGACTTCCCACCAGAGTCCCACTTGTCAGCACCATCCAGATTCTCTTCTCCATTTATTTGTTGTAAAATCTCTAATAATATATAAAACCCCAAAGCCGGGGGCTGAAGGCTCCTCGGAATGCGGTGGGTGCTGACCTCCCCCTGCAAGGGTGGCTTTTCCTGTTTTGATATGCTTCCGTTTTTGTTGTGTTTGGGTGGGTTTTTTTTTTTTTCTTTTTCAGTTCTTTTTCTTCTCCTGTCATTATTTTGAAAAAGAATAATGTGCAGCCCCTCCCACTCCATTGAAAAATGAGCTTTATTTGAGGACTTCCTGAGGAATGGGAAATTACACAGCATGCTTGTGACAGCTGAGTCTGAGGAGAGGAAATAAAATGAGGGTCAAGGGGAATAAACAGTATTTCAGTGTGAACACTGTTGGGTCAGTATTAGGCTACTCGTGACCATAAAATCTAATGATTGTTTTACAGATGAGGAAAGTGAGGCACAACAAAGGGAAAAGAGTTGTTAAGTGGCAGCCTAGAAGGCTTTGCTTCAAAGTTTGAGTGTCACGGAGCAGAAGAAGGAGGGGAGGGGAGGGGCAAATAGGGGCAGCTTCTTTGGGGAAAGGATCCTTAGGAGGGAGAAGTGATGAGAAGGAGAGAAAAAGTCTGGTAACACTTAAAGATAACACATATCCATTGGTCAGAAGATGTGGTTTATATATACAATGGAACACTACTTGGCAATGAGAAAGAATGAAATCCTGCCATTTGCAGCAACGTGGAGGGAACTGGAGGGTGTTATGCTAAGAGAGATAAGTCATCCAGAGAAAGACATACTATATGTTTCCACTCATAGGTGGATCTTGAGAAACTTAACAGAAGGTCATGGGGGAAGGGGAAGAGGAAAAAAAAGAGAGAGAGGGAGGCAAACCATCAGAGACTCTTAAATACAGAGAACAAGCTGAGGGTTGCTAGGGGGTGAGGGAGAGGGAAAACTGAGTGATGGGCATTGAGGAGGGCACTTGTTGGGATGAGCACTGGATGTTGCATGGAAATCAATTTCACAGTAAATTATATTTTTAAAAAAAGATAACACATATCACCATGTTTTAGAAATCAACTGGGGGGAAACTGAGACATTGTCATGGTGGCTTAAACAGAACCCCATCAGATTCTGAACTATGTTATTAACCAAACAGCTTAGGGCATTGAGCTTAAATTTTCTCATGAAAACAAACAATGGCACATGCCTGGCTCCAAA
The DNA here is from genome assembly GCF_003009895.1 of Hyaena hyaena. NCBI lineage: Eukaryota > Metazoa > Chordata > Mammalia > Carnivora > Hyaenidae > Hyaena > Hyaena hyaena. The sequence goes on along the minus strand of NW_024080704.1, from coordinate 1,367,436 downwards.
CTTAAACTATGTGTGTCAAGTTTAAACGATTTAAATTATGAAAAACTTGACTTCCATCACGTCTACCTAAATGAACATTTAGGGGAAAAGCAATGGGCATGGAACTGGCATTGGGAGAAGTGGATTCCAGCTCCAGCTTGCCACTAACTCAGAGTACCACATGGTGGCGGGGGGGGGAGGGGGGGATGGTAATTTTAGGTCTCAGGGCCTCAGTTTCCTCATATGAAAAATGCCGGAAATTTTTAAATTTTTTGCAAGCTCCTCTTATTAAGTTTATTTATTTAAATTGAGAGAGAGAAAGAGCTGTGTAAGAGGAGTGAAGGGGCAGAGAGAGAGAACATCCCTAGCAGGCTCTTTCATAACAAGCCTGACTCGGGGCTCAAACTCAGGAACCGTGGGATCATGACCTGAGCTGAAATCAAGAGTTAGACAAACACTTAACCAACTGAGCCACCCAAGTGCCCCAAGCTCCTCTTCTTTTAAAAAATCTCCTTTACTTACCCACGAAGCAACAACAGGTAGGAGTTGTTTTTAAAAGTTTACAATAAATCGTTTTGTTTTCTAATACATATTGGAATAAATCTCAAACTGGAATATCGAATAGCCAATAAATATGCAACCTCTGGACCCAGAGACTCTGGACTGGAAACCTGGTGCCCCCGCGCACCCACTCTGTGGCCCTGGGGAAGGTTTAACCTCACAATACCTTGGTTTCCTCATTATAAATGGAGACAATACTGGTACCTACCTCATGAGGTAGTTCTAGAATTTTAATTTTTTTTAATGTTTTATTTATTTCTAGGAGAGAGAGAGAGAGAGAGACAGCGTGAGCAGGGGAGGGTCAGAGAGAGAGGGAGTCACAGACTGAAACAGGCTCCAGGCCCTGAGCTGGCAGTCAGCACAGAGCCCGACGCGGGGCTCGAACCCACGAACCGCGAGATCATGACCTAAGCGAAAGTCGGACGCTTAACCGACTAAGCCACCCAGGCGCCCCAGGTAGTTCTAGAATTTAATGGGTTATACAATTGGTGTGCCTGCTTAGAGCCTGTCATATGGCAAACAATACAGGTTAACTATTAAAATATCAGTCTGCTGCTGCCATCTAAAATCACCTCATATACCACCAGACTTCTGAAAGCAATGAACCTGAGGGTGAATTCTAATCCATTAACAGAGAGAGGGAAGGGAGGAGAGCAAGTATGCAGTATGAAGAGTGGCGGTGGGACTAGCGTTTACCTGTGATACATACCTGGAGGCGTTACCCCGCTGCACATCATATGTATTTGTGAATGGGAGAGTCAACCCCGAGTTCTCCACTGGCCAGGCCCAGCATGACTGCTGGTTCATACTGGATGGCTGGATGCTGGGTGTGAGGACAGCATGCTTCTATGGCTTCAAGACAAGTAGGGAGCAAGGGCTCCCCTGGGAATCAGAACACCTGGACTCCACAGCTGGTTCGGGAACTCTGAGTCATGTGAACACAAACTGTCACTTCCATTCTTGAGCACCAGTTAGCTGCTCACAGGCCTATGGGGGGAATGAGATGAAAATGTCTCTGAAGTTTCTATCCCTTCACACAGTACATCTCTGGGACAGGGTCAAGTTCTGGGCAAGTTCACCCACCTTCCTCTGAGGGATTACAGGGGCATTTCTGAACAGGCCGAGGAAGTTGAACCACATAAAGGAACTGCACGAGCCTCTCAAGACCTCCAAACTCCCTTCTGCTTTGATCCAGACCTTTGTCCTGTGACCGGAGCTATGGACAGGTCACCTGGGGGCTTTCCAAGGACCAGTTGAGCCATCTGTTCCGTGGCCCATTTTCCAGAGGACAAGAAGCACAATAACTCTTTCTCTTAGGAATGGCCATCAGACAGATCCAACCTCTTGGTTGGGTACCTGAGCTGTACCATCTCATAACGTGAAGGTGTTTATTAAAATGCTGATTCTTGGGCCTGCTTGGGACCTACCACATCAGAATTTCCAATGGGCAGAACCTGGGCATCTGTATTTTAACAACCTCCTGCAGGGCAATTCTGATACAGGGTCCTATTTAAGAACTCTAGCTCCAAGGAATACCAAAGTATATGCCATTCTTCTCTCAGCTGGAAGGTACAGACAGCTGGTTGAGTGTGGCTTGGCCATCCATTACCCAGCGTGAAAGCCTGCTACATCAGGGCCCCTTATCCATGCTGTGGGCCAAACAGAGGCCAACAGGACCCATCTGTTCCCTTCAGGGGCTGGCAGTGCAGAGCCAGAGACGAAGGAGAGAAAAGATGGATCCTCAGGCAAGTACGTGAATTACAACTCGTGTGAGAGGTATACTAAGAGATGGGCAAATAGGATGAGCCATTATGGAAAGCAGCGTGGTGAGGAGTATGGCCTTGGGAAACAAAGAGAACAGAGTTTGAGTCTCCAGTCCACCACATACAAACAGGGGAATCCTGTGGGCCTCAGTTTCCTATTTTTTGGAAAGGGGATTGAGGACTCAGAGACTTATGAAAATCAAATTCTTGCACCTGGTACAGAGTGGACACTTGGTGACCCCCTTCTTCTTCTTTCCCTTGGACTTCACTAATGACACCCCATCCGCCAGGATGCCACAGAGACAAAAATGATCTCTTATCAGGAGCTATTGTTAACTCCACTTGTCAGGGATAATAACATATCCATCTAGTTGTCTGAGAAGAGAGTTTGTTTCATTTCCCATTGTTAGGCTGAAAATAAGCCTCTTTCCTCTGGGGAGCTTGGGGGCTGTTTGTTCTGGCCCATCAGAGAGTTCTGGACCCCTGAGAGTGGCATGTCCCGGAAACAGAATACCTTGTTTTCCCATCAGGAGTGTGGTCCTCCAAGCTGCTCTTCCCCAATGGCCAAGGCCAGCGTGGTCTGGGAGAGAGGCCAGCCTCTCCCCTCTTGGGGACATGTAAGTCCAAGATGCCAGGACAAATGGCCTTGTTTGTTTGTTCTGTCAGCTGAGTCTACACCGTTCACAAAGGGCTTTCTCACGCTTGGCCAAGCCTATGACAATGTCAACATGATGGTAGCGATGACATCTGAATGACTCTCTCCCTCGCCTCCTTCAAATCTTTGCTCAAAAGTCACCTTCTCTATGAGGCCTATCCCGACCATCCTATAAAAACTCCAGTCTGAGGATGCCTGGGTAGTTCAGTCGGTTGAGTATCTGACTTTTGGTTTTGGCTCAGGTGATGATCTCACAGTTTGTGAGATTGAGCCCCATGTTGGGCTCTGGGCTGATAGCACAGAGTCTGCTTGATATTCTCTCTCTCTCCTCTCTCTCTCTCTCTCTGCCCTTCCCCCATTAGTGCACTCTCTCTCAAAATAAATAAATAAAGTTACAAAATTTTTTTTCAAAAAAACACAATTCTAATCTGTCCACACCCCAGCACCTCCCACCTTCCTTACCCTGCTCCACAATTTAGAATTTTCGTTTCTCATACATAACATGAGAATGCACCCTGCAGACCAGCTCTAGGCAGCACAGTTGGCCAAGGTCCTCGACTGCTCTGACCTGAAACCCATCCCTGAGTTTGGCCTGAGACCCCACCTTCCGAAGGCTGACCCCAGCCGGAGACTGACTGCATCCTCCAGATTGGGACTCTTCATGTCCAGCTGGGGTTTGAGGACACTCCAGTGGCCTGGCCAACCCAGCATGCCTCCACCCGGCCTTGCCCCTCTCCTTACTCAGGGTCAGACATTTGTGGTGGCCTGATGGCCAACTCCACAGCCCCCTACTTTCCCTTACACAGGCATTTCCTCTAACAGCTCCTCACATGTTCAACCCTGACTCGGAGGTTGCTTCTCAGGAGACCTCAACTAACACTGTAGCATTTCTCTACTAGTATACGAAGTGCTAGGCCTGTCATATTTATTTTAGTTTCCATCTCCACCTACAAGAAAGCAGGGTTTTTAAAAACTCTTGTGTTCACTGACATACCCAGGCACCTAGAGAGTGACACTTCGTGAAGAGTAATTAAATAAACAATACCCATTTTACAGATAGAAAAATGAGGCTTAGAGAGGTTAAGTGACTTTGGCAAGTGGCTCAGTCAGTAAAGGGTGAAACTAGACTGGGACCCCGGCCTTCTGACACACAGGCTCTGACCTGGTTTCTCCTCCCTCCTTACTCCAGCCTCCCTTCCTCTCCTCTCACATGTCTCTCCTCTGGACTCCATTCCTCTGTTTCTCTACTTCTGGATCTTTCTCTTTGCTCCTCATAAAGTTGTTTGCCTCTCATATGCTCAGTCTCTGTTGTGTATATGGCATTTGGGTATGTGGGGTGCATGATATGTGTGTGTGGGGAGGATGTGTGGTATGTGTGTGTGGTGTGTGTGAATGTGTACATGTGGCATATGGTGTGTGTATATGTAGTTTGGTATATGTGTATGTGTATGTGTGGTGCCTGTATGGTGTTTCTGTGTGTGGTATGTGTGTGAGTGTGTATATGCGGTGTATAGTATGTGTATATATAGCATGGTATATGTGTATGTGTGCATATGCGTGATGTGTCCATAGTATGTGTGTGGTATGATGGTGTGTGGTGTCTGTATGTGGTGTGTGTGTGTGTGGTATGTTGTGTGGTGGTGTGTGTGGTGTGTGTGTGTCTAGTATGTGTGTGGTGCCTGTGTGCTGTGTGAGGGGTGTACGTGGGGAGGTTGTGTAGTGTGTTGTCACATGCGTGATGTCTGTGTGTGGTGTCTGTGGTGTGTGTGTGGTGTGTTCATTTGTGTGGCGTGTCTGTGGCATGTGTTGCGGCACACTGGCTGAGGTCCCTGTTGCTACTGTCCTCCTCGGGGAGGTGGGGCTGGGGGTGGGTGTGGAGGGGCACAGGTGGACCCGGAAGTTACCCACGAAGGTGTGGGGGGGGGAGCTAGGAGGGTCCTCAGGGGAAGTGGAAGGACGGCCCAGGGAAGTGACGAAAGACGTTATGGAGCAAATGCGCAGACAAAGGTCAGGTGATGGCCCTGCTCCCCGCTGGCCCCGTGACTCGGTCCCTGAATTATCTTCACTTCACTGTCTTCCCTGAACAGTCGTCTGTACTTTAGGACTTCCTGCTTCATGTTCGTCACAGCGATAATACCAGATGAAACCGTGGTGGGAAAGTACGTGAGCACCTGTAGGCAAGGACAGGTAGACACGGGTGACACGGGCATCCCGGCCACGTCTGGGGTCCCTCCAGCTCCACGTGGGCCCCAGATGCTGCTGTCCACTGCGTGGTTAGAAAGAGGAAACACCTCCGGCCTGTGGGTCGGGGCAGCGGCGGACAATTTCTGGACAGTGAAGACAATGGGGCTGATGGAGCGGGCGCCTGGGGAAAGCAGGGCGGTGGGCAGAAGGGTCCCCTTCCTGGAGCGTGGGACCAACTCCCATGTGCCCGGGTGATTTACGCAAGGTCTGGAGGGCACACCTGGGAAGGCAGAGGCATCTGACTCATGAGGACGGCAGACGGTGGACAGCGCCCAGGACAGAGGGACAGAGGGCCCGGCGTTGCTGGCAGGGACAGCCGTGAAGGACCAGAGTGGAGCTGCCCAGAGCCCTCCCAGCCCTGAGACTCTAGCTCTGGGCCCCAAGGAAGGAGAAGCAGGGGCATGTGGGGACCCAGTGTCCTGATTGCCCTTTTCCAATCACCCGGGACCATAAAATCCAAGTGCAGTGAGGGTTTCACCCTGTGCACCCCATCCCTCCTGACCCACCGTCTGTCAGGGTCACAGTTCATACGCTAAAAGGCTCAGAGCCACCAGGGAGCAGAAACCTCCTGACCCAGCAGACAGGGTTCTTTCTGGGCCTCCGTGGTGGGGGGCGGGGGGGCTCCAGAAACCTGCACTGATTTACAGCATCGCTCAGGATCTCCCACCTGCTCCAAGCCAGGAAGATGGTAAACCTGTCATGACTCACTAAGGGACAGGGAACACAGACAAGTGACCACGTTCATATGTGGAGGGGCCCCTCCTGCTCACCCAGTGCCTGCTCACCGTGGTCCTCACAGGGTGTGCTCTCTAAGAAGGGACACTTCACCATGGCCATTGCAAGCCGCCGCCCCCTCAGAGGGCTGAGGTGAGGGTGGAAAGGCATGGAGTTTGTGAAAGCACTTTGATAAGCAGAAAGGTTCTGAGTAATATTGTGTCACTGTTAGCATTAAATGATCCTCGTCCATGGTGCCCCGGGGGAAGCCATCTTCCCAGATGGCAGAGGGGAGACCATCAGATGTGGCCAGGTGACCCGAGCCTGCCTTCAACACCGTGTTGTGTGGAATGAGTCACTTCCTCTTTCTGAGCATCTGATTGGCACTTTATTACCCCAGGTCTCAGTTTCCTCACAGATACAATGTAGGGAGGGACTGATAATTTGTCTGTTGCAGCTCAGACATTTAAGAGATCTCGTCCACACAGCCAGGTGGGAGCAGGGGTGTCGTGTCAGCTCATCTTACTAGAAGGAGCACAAAATTGCAGGAAACTGGACACCGGCCCAGCCTCTGACTCCAGCTCCTGTGGGACTTTCCAGGCCCCCATTCCTTCTTCTAACCAGCAAGATCATGAGGTTTACGCCAGCCTCCCCACCCCGAGCCAGCAGCCAGTGGCATCCCCCAGCCCTAGAGTGTGGGGCCGGCACAGCCCAGGTACAAACGCAAGGGGCTCACTTCCACACACTCGCTCTTATCTGGTGGCCTCCTGTCTTTGTCCATTCTTGGCTCCACTGTTGATTGGGGACGAGATATCCAGGCACCAGACAAGCCGAGTGCCTGCCCCCTTCCCGACTCACTTTCACGCTCTCCCTGCCAGGGTCCACTCCGATGGAGCACACAACAGGGAACAGGTGAAAATTGCTTCCTCCAGCTTTACCCCTCACAAGCATGCTCCCTACAGAGCCCTCAGGAGAGTGTCACAGCCTCTTTCTCTTCCTGTGTGTCCGCTCTGATGGCACAAACAAAATAAATATCTCTGTGGATGTGGGGGACGTGGCACAGAGAGGTTGGTGGAGAAGAGCCTGGGAACACTCAGCATCCTGGAGATTAATCACGCAGCCATCAGTGAGGGCCTGAGAGGAAGTCCCCGTGGGTTCACGCACTCCACAAGGCACTGCCTGGCCTGGCCCAGTGCCTGTACTTCCTGGACGTCAGCCAGGCCATCCAAGCCAGACCCAGACCACAGAAGGGACAGCAGTGGAGCCACGTAGACCTTGCGCCCGGGGGGGTTTTATCCTGCTGAGTCGTGGACTCATGGAGTTCCATGAGTCCTCAGAGTTCATTCTTGCATGGAAAGGTCCTCCACAGTGTCCCCGTCTGCTGGTCCTTTGGCCTCTGCTTGGCCACTTCCATTGACAGGGTGCTCACTACCTCACAGGGCAGTCTGCTTCACAGTGGGACAGCCCTGGATGACCAAGTGGAATTGTATAGAATAAGGTGCCTGCCTGACCACTACCTCCCTCCCACCTCCTTTAGCTCCGTGGCTGGGGCATGACTTGGGGCCCCTTCTCTGCAACCCACCTTGGCAGCTCTCCAGCAAAAAAGTACAGAGAAACGACCACCAGGAAGAACCCTAGGGTGCCTGTGGCCCTTGGCGTTCTAACTTTGCAAATGATAAAGAAACATGAAAAAGAGCATCTTCTCTAACCTAAAAAGTGGGCACGGCCCCCACCCCCATGTGCTTTCCATCCTCCCCTGCTTGATGTTGTCCTCTCACTGCACTCAGAGAGAGTCATCGAGGAGGCGGAGTAAACAGAGGAAAACCATGACCAGGACCAAATTCTGGGTTCTGGTCACCTCAGTCTGCCAAAAATAACCAATGAACTGAATAACCACGTGACCTTGACAAGTTAACGTTCCTCTTCTGGCTTTCTTTGACTCACGCCCGGGGACCATCCATGGGTTTAGACTCTGGATCACAGTGTCTGATAGATCCTCTTACCGCCTCATTGGGAGAGGGTGGGAATCACGGAATTCCTTCCTGAAAATTAAGGACGGTCCCATCTTCGCCATTCCATCTAGACACAACCTAGGGGTAAGGGGTGGTCTCAGGTCTTTCTGAGAAGATCTCCATGTGTCTGAAGAGCAAAATTGGGTCTTGGGTGACATCCCAGGGTCTCTGCACTGTGAAACATGTAGCAAAGACAACATGCTTTGCTATCAGGAGGGCTCAGAAGGAGGACAGCCTCTATAGGTGTCTTGGAGACCCGCTGGGGTGCATTATCAGCCTGTGTGGGTCAACATATGCCGTGGTAAAGCGGACAGCAGGGATTGGCAAATCCCGGACGCCAGCATGACCACAGCGCGACGCTCTCTCATCAAGATGCCGCGAGTGCATGGTGCGCCGGATGGCGGCTTTATTTGCAGATCCTGGCTCCTGCTGGGCCCTCCCCCACCTTCCTGAGCTGTGAGTGTAAAATGACTTGGGCCAAGGCAGTTTTTCCATCTAAGCAGCCTAAACTAAATTTGATGCAGATACCACCATCCCAGCTCAATTCTCCAGTCCTTCCAGACACTCCTAACCTACTGTGCCATGTGTGCTGAGGGACCCCTGCCTTCTCTGAGGCCCCATGTTAGAAGGTGGGGCAACTGGTCCCACATGAGCAAGTGGCTGCCTTCCTGCAAGTATATCAGGAGTTCTGAAAGACCCTCTGGCAGGACCTGTCCTCCTTGCTGGCTTGTCACCGTGGGATAAGCAATCCTCTCCTCAATTTCTAAACGTAATTTGGGGAACTAGCCCTCCTTACATGTCCAGTCCTATATTTGGGCCCAGTGCATGACCTCACAGTCCTTCCTACTTCCATGACTACGGCCTAGCCAACCAAAGTCAAGGTAATGGCACATGACGTAAGACAAACTCAAGATAAGAGCTTCTAAGTGAACCTGTTGCAAAAAGACACGCCATTGGGGATGCTTGGCCGCCATTACCTAAGCTAAGAACTTTCTTCAGTGTCCATTTTGTTACCTTAAAGATGGGTCTCCCTGACAGTGGAGCCACTCCAGAAGAGAGCAAAGTGATAGAGAGAGAGTGTCTCAATATCACTGTCCATCTGGAGCCAACCATAGCTTAAATTGCTCTCCGTCTGAGCTTTAGATCTCTGGGTTGGAAGAGAAAAGGGCTGATACTGATTTCCAACATCTTTCCTGGCACCTCTGTGCCTCTTCATTAAGTGTGAGAAAAGTGAGCCCTCCATTCTTCTTTCCCAATAGGACACTAAATAATCCAAGTCACCAACACCAGCCCTCAGTAGACTACAGAAAAATCCTCAAGGACTGTGAGAGGACATATTGGATGGATTGAAGAGTGAAACAGCATGAATTTGGGAGTCTGGCAGATTTCTCTTGCTGTGAAACCATTGACATATATTATGATGTGCATTGGGGAGGACACCTTTTGCTTCAAAACACAGATCATTCATAGATATACCACTGTAAAAAATTTCAACTTAATACCATAAAAAAACCCACACCCCCCCACACACAAAAACAATAGATTAGATCCTGAAAGCCTATCTTATGTTACCATCTCAAATCCACTTCCTTTTCTAGAGGTAGCTTTAGAGTGTATCCTTCTAGATGTTTTCCTTGGCATTTGCATAAATGCACACACACACACATACACAGGTAGTTTTACTTTCTTTCTTATGTAAACAATGTACCAGGAGCCATATCATAGTATGCATTCACCACATTATTACTTAACCCTGGGCATATGGCAGAAAATATTTCCCAGTTTCCTTTGCAGTTAGGTTGGGAACATGGGGCTGAGTTACAGACAGTGGGAGTGTGAGCAGAAGTCACATGCCACTTCTGGTTCAAGCCAATTATGTTAGGAATGCCTTCTCTGTGTCGCATCTTTTTCATCCCTTTGGCCAAAGTAAATAATTCTGAGATTATGGGATTCCAAGATGGAGGCCACATGGCTTCTTGGTCCCTGCTTGGAAGAAAGCCACACCAAAGAGCCAATGGACCCACACTGGAGTGCGATGTGAGCAAGAAGTAAGCTTGGGAAGTGGCAAGTCTCTCAGATTTGATGTTTATATGTCACTGAAGAATAGTCTGGACTATCCTGACTAACAGAAATAAAATCATACTGCTCCTACTTTTCTGCATTTGTTTTCTTCTTAATTAACAGCATGTATTTGCACATCATTTATCCTCTCTTCATCAAGACGACCTACAGCCATTGCGAAGGGATTAAGCAAGAGCACTGAACATAAATCCTCTCAAACTCGGGTAACCCTTTCCTCTTCCTCTCCTGTATTCCCTCCTTATAGCATCAACTAAGGTTCCCCAGGAGGCCTGAAACATTGGCATTTTCTTATTCCTCTTGGAAACAGTAGATTCTATGCTTTGAGATGCTCTAAGAAGACATAATTTCCCCCATCACATCTCTTATGCTGGCCCCAAAACGGCATCATTAGCCATGTATTCCTTTGGGTCTGGAGGCCTTAACATCTTCTACAAATACTTCAAGAAACATAACATGCTAAACATCACCTAGGTAAGTGGGGATTCATGGTCCACGCTGAGAACTTGCTCATAATGGAGCACAGCGTAAGTAACAAGAGCACCCAGATAAGGAGAGGTGAAAGAAGAACACAAAGTTCTTTGATTCTTCACAGTTCTATTTCATCCAAAAAAAGGCACATTTTTTCCAGGAGAGCTCTAGTGTTTGGTACAGTCTGTTGTTTCTAATTCTTGGAAAAGTGGTCACCCACGTAAGGACTCCCTGACAACACTCCACTAGCCAGAGTGTCCAAGTAACCAGAAGGCCTCAGGGATGTTCAGTTGGGAAGAGCAATGATGATGAATTCTGTCCATATTGTTTATGATTTAACAACTGGTTTATTATGTAGGATGTTCTGGGTCACTCCTGGGAAACTATTTAAACAAATAATCTGCAGTTAAATGATCTAATAGAACAAGTGTTGTCAGGTTCTTGGAAGAGAAGCATGATCTAAAGCTATTCATAGATTCTTGGAATTGGAAGGTGCTTTCAATATCTTCTAAGAAGATCCCTTTATTATAGCAGTGAGTAAACCGGGACCCAGAGAAGTTAAGGAACTTGCCCAAGGTCAAAATTTGCATTCTTCATGCGTATCCTGACCACCAAAGGGCTGATGTCATTTTCACCGCATTGACATTTCCCTGGTGTTATGGAAAGTGCACTGGAATGTGAGCCATAAGGCCTGTTTCTAGTGCAGCCTCTGCCGCTCTGCAGTGCATGATCTTGGCCAAGGGGCTTAGACTTTCTCAACCAGGTCCACTGTAAAGCTCTGAGGAGTCTGCCAGTTAGATGACTCCCTTCATGCAGTCATTTCCTGAAAAAATTGCTGTAGTTTAGACTTTGAGTTAAGCAAAACCACCTCCTGACAACCTCTATGGCCAGGGAGAGGGGCATAGTCAAAGGCAACCCTGACCATACTCCAGCCGAGTGTGGGCAAGACCACTGACCTCAGAGATGAAACAGAATGAAATCTCCCAGGAAGCACATGGGTCCTGGTAGTTCCCTTTGGGGATGCTTAAATGCTGGACATCATAAACTCACTTGGGTATCCATCCAGCATCTCTCACCCCTTTCGCCTTCCTAGAAGTTTCCTGCTTTGCTCAAGTGTCTGCTCCCCCTTACTTGTTCTACATGCCTTCGGATGTGGGTTCTAAATACACTACCTCAATCATAACAGTCTCATCTCCCTCACCAGTGTTCGGTTTAGGAACTCAGGTTTAAGCCATTCAGCACATAGCATTCCCTTAACATGCTGTTATTATCCCTGCTATTTTGTTTGTCCAGTGATAGACACATGACTTAAGTAGGATAATCGTGTAGAAGAAAATGAATTTATTCCATGCTGGAGAAGGCCTTTTATTCCATGCTTTCTCTAGCTGCCTGTATGTGAAATATTTCTCCAAATGCTGCTAGCAGCCATCTTGAAACCATGAGGGAAGATGACCAGAGCCAAGACCAACCCTTAGAGGGAAAAATAGCTGAGCAAACCACAAAGAAATGGATCCAGATGAGAATCCCTTGCTTGGAGTCCTCACTACCTCTAGATTTTCTCCATGTGAGATTTTAAATGTCTCTATCATTCAAAGAAGCGTGAGACTCTGTTTGGTGCAGTTGGAAACATCCTAACCAATAAACAAGGTCAATTAAAACACATATAAAGAAGACAAGTTCTTGGAAATCACAGTGTGTCCTAAATGGGGTCAAGAGATTGCTCTAGTGCCATATCTCATAGTCCTGGAAGCACCAGGTCCCACATACCATGCTGCTGAGAGGTCATATTCCATGCCATGCCACATACCTTATTCCTCTGTATCTCTGAGACAACCCCAAGAACTGCAATTTGGTCTATTGTGTCAGTTCTTATAATGTCTGGGGAACTTAGCCAACATATTCTCCAGTCCTCAGTTTCCATATGTAAACTAGGTTGATACTACTTGTCTACATGACCTTCACCGTCCACCTAAGCCCATTGGCCATTTCCAAAATCTCACCTATTTCCCTTCCGCTCATCCCCTCTCTGTTCCCCTGAACCTCTCAACCAAGAAGAGGGTCAGGTTCAGAAGGCAGGGGTAGGATAGAAGTAATGGCACCGGGGCCATGATCTGAAAAGATATGGTCTTGCTCTATGGATGGCCAGAGCCTCTGAGACATAAATTCATTCAGATGCAAGTGCATCACCCTTCAGCCTCTAGGCCACTGCCTAGACTGGGCTAGAATCAACACTCTGTAGAATGCTGAGGGCTCCAGGCCTTGCTGTAGAGCCATCTCCCAGTCTTTTTGCCCTTTGAAGCCCCATGCATTCCATCCCAGGACCCAAGATGGGGTTGGAATGTAGCCAGTCATTTCCACTTCTTCCCTGAGAACTTCTGCCAGGTACGGACTAAGCTGTGTTCTGAGAATGGGACCCTGCCGCCACCACCACAGCCAAGTAGAAGAGGTACATCAAATTGCACCATATGCAACTCTTTCTTTCCTCACCCATCACTAAATGTTTCAGCCAGAGGTCCCTGAGTAACAGTGAACACTGAAGACAGACTTGCAGATCCAACATCGCATAATGGAGCGTGAGAGGCTCCATGCAAGCCTCCTCCTCTTCACCGAGGATGGATGAGGCAATCACTTTTCTTTGACACCCAGAACAGCATCCCCAAATATTTTTCCATTCCTTTGGGACAGGACATAACAGCATTCACACGCTTTATGTGAAAAACAAAGTTGGAATAAAGAATCACTGAAGCCACTTCAGACCACGTATTCTTCATTATAACTTCTCCTAGAAAGGAATTCATGAGACTTCTGGAATTTAAGATATGAGCCAACATATCTGGGCTCGGTGTCTTCTACTGTTCATGGAGCTCTAACCTGTCCACCAAGGTCTGCCCAGAATCACAAGAGGTGAGTGGATGTGTGAATAGAGCCTAATCATTCTGTCTCTTTTCCTTATGCGAGTGGAATGGAAACATTTCTTGGGGTTTCTCTCTCTCTTTCTCCCTCTCTCTCTGCCTCCAGGGAGCATAAGAAGGGGATGACTTCCCACCCTTGGTCTTCCCTCCATGTTCTGCCTCCAAGCTCAGCTTTCTCAAGGGCTCGTGGGGCCTCTTTCCTCAGATCTCTCCAGTTGGGAAAGACAGACCAGCCCCGGGATATCAGCCCGCCTGGACAGAGCAGTCTCCACCAGCGCTCTGGGGTTTGTGTCTTTCACATGGTGCTTTCCTGCCTCTGGAGCGACTGGGGGTATTCGCACCCGACCTTAGCAGCTCAGCTGTGAGTCATGCAGGCCCCACACACATCCTATGGGTTGTGGGTTCCCAGGGTCAGGGTGCTGTCAACCAGCTCCAGGGGACCTCCTAACGGCCTTGGAATGCACAGGCAAGATGAGGGGGTTGTGAGCAGAGGCATCTCTCTTTCCAGACCAAAGTTCAAGTCAGTGTCAGGGCTAGGGACTGCTAACGGACTTCAGATTTCAGGCCCAGAAGGAGCTGAGAGCCCATTTGGGGCCTCTGCTTAAAAATGTCATATAGGACATTTTCTCATTTTTCCCAGCAATCACTTGCTGAGTACCTACTATGTGCTAGGCTCTGTGTCGAGGGCCAGGGGATACTGGGATGGGTCCTGTGAAGCATAGAGCAAGGGGACAGACGCACTGATGTGACAAAGCTGCCAACCATGGGCATGTTTTGCATGCCAACCATGCATGGGGCTGTGAGCTCCGAGAGAGGTGACCAGAGCTAAGAAAGGCTTCAGAGGTATGTGCCTCTCTAAGGCAGGGTGATGAGGAAGGAATACTTTCTCCCATCTGAAAGCAGAACCCATCTACAAATCAGACACGGTTTCTAAAACAATCTTCCGCCTTGCCCTAAAATCAAGCTTCACATCTTGTCTCTGTGAATGAAGTCCCTGAAGTTATGCAGGACACATGACCCACGTGACCCCACACAGCAGCCCTGCCTGATGCAGGCTGGCTTGGAGCAATATTGTCTTTATTCTTTTATTCCGTCTGTCAACAAATAAATGTTAATTACATGCCTACTATGTACAATGTTTGACAATTGCATGTTTTACTAATTTGATTGTAGCTCCATCAGACTGTAACTTCATGAGGGCAAAAGATCAAGTCTGAATTGACCCCTAATCCCAGCCCTGGACACAGTACACACAGGTTCTCAGTAAATATTTGTCGAATGAATAAACGAAATGTTGCAACCGGTGCAGAGACTGACAGCCGTGCCAATAAAACTGTGACTGCAGCCAGTACTTGTCTCTGCTTTTCTTCTCCCTTCCCCAAGTATCCGACACCCACCCAAAACCCACACACAGGGTGGGCATGGTTAGCAAAACTGGGAGAGAATTCTTTTAATTTTTTTAATGCTTATTTATTTTTAAGAGAGAGAGAGAGACAGAGTGCAAGCAAAGGAGGAGCAGAGAGAAAGACACACAGAGAATCTGAAGCAGGCTCCAGGCTCTGAGCTGTTGGCACAGAGGCCGATGCGGGACTCGAATTCACAAACTGCGAGATCATGATGTGAGCCAAAGTCAGACGCTCAACCAACTGAGCCACTCAGGTCCCCCTTAACTGGAAATTCCTACCAGGAGTGTCTGACTTCAGCTCAGGTCATGATCTTGCAGTTTGTGGGTTCGAGCCCCGCATTGGGCTCTGTGCTGACAGCTCAGAGCCTGGATCCTGGAGCCTGCTTCAGATTCTGTGTCTTCCTCTTTTTCTGACCCTCTCCTGCTCATATTCTCTCTCTCTCTCTCTTTCTCTCACAAAAATAAGTAAACATTTCTAAAAAAGGAAATTACTATGGTGGGAGGGGGGCCACGATGAAGATATCTAATCACAGTACATACTTAATCCTCTTTCTTCTTCCTTGCCTCCCCTCCTTATGTGCCTAGGGCCTAACCTAGGGCCTATTTTCACCAATCTTTGCCAAATTGTAAAAAGTTTGGTGAGGCATGCATAGGGAAGGGCTTACCTCACTAAGGAGTGCTTGCACCTAGGTAGAGGGCTCTGAAATTTAACAGTTCAGCCAAGATCCAGCCAGTAAAGCTTCTACACCAACTGCCTGCAAATCAGAGATAAGTAAGACATCTTTGCAAGGATAAAATACATGACACAAAATACAAAGCCAAATGTTGTAAGTCTAAGAAGCCTACAAGAGGAAGGCTGAGGGATCCAAGGAGGAAAAGCTGGAAACATCCAGGAAGTCTTTGCAGAACAAAAGGCATTGAGGCAGATTTTGGGTGTGTGCAGGCATAGACGGTGTGGGCCGGGCATTTGGAGTGGAGGAAAGAATATGAACAGAGACAGAGAGATGGCTGGTCAGTTTTTCCCTTTCTGCTGGAGCTCAGTATACACAGAAGGCACCAGGACAAAATGTCAAAAATATTAGCAATAGTAGCTGGTGTTTATTGAGCTCTTGCTCTATAGCAGGTACTTTGCGTTTAATCTTAATAGAGAGTATTACTTGTCCCTTTTGACAGATGGAAGACACTGAGGCATGGAGAGGTTAAATGATTTGCCCAGGCTTGCATCTCTTTTAAGTGCTGAAGCTAGCATTTACATCCAGATCATCTGAAGGGTGGTATCATATCACAAATAGACTGCTGTTTTAGATTGTGTTTCTCAAACTATGTTCCAGGGAATGTTGGTCTTACAAAATGACAGCTTCCCCATGTGCCCACCCCACCCCCCAAAAAATACTTTTAGGAGACCCTCTATACTATACTGCCCACCCTCTGGGAGAACTACTATGCAGAATTATTTATTAAATGATTTCTGACAACTCTTATTGTTAAGAAACATGCTTCACTTGGTCTACCCCACTGTTTTCCAAATGCATTCACCAGAAAATTCCACAATCGTGTAGTACTTATCGATGACCTAAGGCATAGAGAGCCATAGAAAACTGGGGGGAAACTGCCTCAGGACATTATTCCTCTCCCTCTTTTCCTTCCTTATAGAAATTAAAGCTTCTCTTCACTTTATTCTACAGTTTTCCCAAGTGCTTTAACAAATATCATCTCATAGCATTTGAAGATTTCAAACTATCTTTCAAATTTTCTTCTTTTTTCTCCTTGGAAACAGAGCCCCAAGCAATCACAGTTATGTAGGTGTATCTCAGAAAGTTAACACCCATGTCTATCTTTTATTCACATCAGAAAGGTGAAAGATTCTACTACTTAAAAAAAGAGAGAGAAATTTTTTCTTCTAACAGATTTTATCAGTTTCTAAGAATCACTTAAAATGTGCTTGTAATAGTCAATGTCAAAGATTAATACTTCTCAATTCCCGTAAGAGAACTGCCCAACTTCTATTCTGATACGAACTACTTTCTGTTAAAGATTACTTTGCAAGGAACACAAGTAATTTAAAGTAAAACATCCTGGGGCGCCTGGGTGGCTTAGTCGTTAAGCGTCCGACTTTCGCTTGGGTCATGATCTCACGGTTCGTGGGTTCGAGCCCCGCGTCGGGCTCTGTGCTGACTGCCAGTTCAGAGCCTGGAGCCTGTTTCAGTCTGTGACTCCCTCTCTCTCTGACCCTCCCCTGCTCACGCTGTCTCTCTCTCTCTCCTAAAAATAAATAAAAACATTAAAAAAAAAAATAAAGTAAAACATCCTAAAAGAAACTGAGACTTGTTTTTGTTTTCAACAGAACATTTTAATAGCTAAATGGCTTCCCGTCCCAGAAATATTTGTATTCAAAAACAGGGCTTTGCTGCACTCCACGGAATGACTCTATAATATAGGTTTCAAGCTGCAGGCGGAGTATCTGGGGAGGGGAGGGATATTATTTTTATCCCACGAATCTCCCCACCCAGACCATTGCATCTCTATCTCTTAGGTTTGCTGGGATCTCTCTACTCTCTATCTCCTCCTGAATTCCTGGACTTGGTGGACATTGAAATTTGAATCCCAGCTCCATCGCTCACTCAGTGGATAGTGTTTCTTTTTTTAAAAAAAATTTATTTTGTTTTTAATCTTTATTTATTTTTGAGAGTGAGACAGAGAGAGACAGAGTGTGAGCAGGGGAGAGGCAGACACAGAATCTGAAAGAGGCTCCAGGGTCTGAGCTGTCAGCACAGAGCCTGATGCGGGGCTTGAACCCACGAACTGTGAGATCATGACCTGAGCCCAAGTTGGATGCTTAACCGACTGAGCCACCCAGGCGCTCCTGGATAGTGTTTCTTAAACTACTTTCATCTCAGTTTAGTTATCACTAATTATAAAATCACACTGTTTGATAACGCTGTGTTGTCGTGAGAATAAAACTGGAACAGATGCAGAGGCCCTCGCATCCTGTCTGACACATAGTAGCCACCAAGGAAGTGTCAGGCTGCAGACACACACTTGCCCTGGCAAACTTCAGGTGGGAAGGGCAACGAGGAGCCAAATGTTGCCTCAATGGCTCCAGAGCATGGTCTTGGGGATTTCTACTTAACACAGAAGAGTGGGTACAGGTTTGTCTTCCCAATGCATCACAACCCAAGAGGAGACTCAAGAAGACTGGCTCACCACCCACCTAATTCTCTAGCACCAAATCCCATTCATTCCACAATGGCAGCCATTTGCGCCGCGGGCTAGGGTGCCTGGCCCTTGGAAAGGGAGGCTCAGGGAGTCTTCATTGCTTCTCCTCCTTTGCGGCCGTGGACACAAAACCACACAAGAGACTGGGGCACAGAGAGAGGCTTAGTAGGCTAAGATGGGGGCAGGGGCCAGGGAGAAAGCATGTTCTCAGCCAAATGCCAAGTTCAGTAGCTGGAATAAAAACCATCTTCACCAAGACCCAGAGGTCCCCACCTGGAAATGGAAAACCATCCCCTATAAATTGTCGCCAGCCACGGTATCTCTGGATTGCAAAAGAAGCTGGATTGCCTGAGTTCAGCCTTAATTTCTCCCTTTCACTGCCCCCATTTTTATTCCTTAAAAGGATAAAAAGCTTTTGCACTATTAGGTATTCATATGAAGGATACAAAAATGCTGATTTGAAGGAGCACATGTACCCCAAGGTTCATAGCAGGATTATCAACAATAACCAAACTATGGAAAGAGCCCAAATGTCCATCGACAGATCAATGGATAAAGAAGATGTGGGGACACCTGGGTGGCTCAGTCAGTTAAGCGGCCAACTTCAGCTCAGGTCATGATCTTATGGTTCATGGGTTCGAGCCCCTTGTCAGGCTCTGTACTGACAGCTCAGCGCCTGGAGCCTGCTTTGGATTCTGTCTCCCTCTCTCTCTGCCCCTCCCTGGCTTAAGCTCTGTCTCTCTCTGTCTCAAAAGTAAATAAATGTTAAAAAAATTTTTTTTAATTTAAAGAAGATGTGGTACATATAAACAATGGAATTCTACTTGGTGATGAAAAAGAATGAAATCTTGCCATTTGCCACATTGTGGATGGAACTAAAGAGTGTAGCAGGGTCGGGCCTGGTTAGTACTTGGATGGGAACTAGAGAGTGTATTATGCTAAGTGAAATAAGTCAGTCAGAGACAAATACCATATGATTTCACTCACATGTGGAATTTAAGAAACACAACGGATGAATGAACATAGGGGAAGGGAAGGAAAAATAAGATAAAAACAGAGAGGGAGGCAAACTATAAAAGATTTTTAAGTACAGAGAACAAACTGAAATGTTGTTGGAGGGAAGATGGGTGGTGGGATTGCCTAAATGGGTGATGGGCATTAGGGAGGACATTTGTTGGGATGAGCACTGGGTGTTGTTATATATATAAGTGATGAATCACTGAGTTCTACTCCTGGAACCCGTATACACTGCATGTTAACTAACCTGAATTTAAAACATTTAAATAGATAGATGATAGATAGATAGATAGATAGATAGATAGATAGATAGATGAATAAACACTTTTGGACCCAAAGAGTGACTGTGAGTGCCCTGAAAGGGGGGGACAGGTTGCTGTGATGAGTGTGGCCTTGACCCAACACACCCCTTTAACAGCTTTACCCTAAGGGGTGGTCACAGCCCGCCATTGCTATTTTGTTCCCCTTGGTTTCCAGAGACTGAACTCTGTGGGCAAAGCCAGAAATAGCAAGCGCCTGCCTCCACTGACCGTGGACCCCTCCACCCTTCCAACCTCTACCTCGCATGGCCCAGCCTAAGGGAGAGCCCTTCTTTTCCTCTCTGTGTTCCTCCAGAGATCCCCCTGGGGAGTCTCAGTCGTCACCTGCAGCCAGAGCTTCCGTCTGGCCTGTGGGACTTTGTGCAGTCCCTGAGCCCCATCTCCCCAGCCGGACCAGAAAGCTGAAAGGCCTGGTGTGGCCGACGACAGGAAGATAATGGGCCTGCCGGGCTGAGAGCATTCTAGTCTCCCACATTCAGTAGGAAGAGGTGCGTGGTGAGGAGAGGTCACTAACGCCGATGGTTTATGTTTTCCCAAACCAGCGTTCCTTGCAAACAGCTGTGTTTATACAGAAGAGGGGAGAGGGAGAGAGTGAAAGGACAGTGTCCTGGGGATGACATCACTCTGTCCCGTCTGTTTCAGCTCCGGCCACGGGGTCAGGACGAGGTGGGCTGTGAAAGTCACAAAGGCTGGCGCTCCAGGGTTTGTACTTGCATGTGTTTATTAGGTATATAATTTTCCCACTCTCCACTCTGCACCCTCCCTGCTCTGTCCCAGACTGTCCTAATACATTTAGCAGAACACAGGTTTCCCCAGCCCAGCACCCCCCAAGGAAGGCTAGATTTGGGGGCTCGTGTTCACTCCTTCTAATCTCTTTAACAAACCCGCCTCGCCGAAGTAAAGCCTGACAGGAGGCAGAGTCATTAAAGTGAATTAAAATGCATCCAAGAAGAGATTAGCCCCCAAAGCCATTCCCATATCAGACAAAGGCCCCTTTCATGAAGACTCCAGCCGCTTGGAGCCCTGTAAGCAGAGATTAGGGAACAAATTCTCAGAACCCAGAAGCGCTGGTCCTCGGGACACTGGCCAGCACAGCCTACTCTGGCTCGACCTTAAGAACTCAGCTTCTGCTGAGGCTACATTTGGCCTCTGAACACTCAGATGGAAAGGGAGGGGCTCCAGGGGGGCAAATGCAGCCCCGCTATGTGGAGCCGGGTCTGTCCCTGACACAGCTCAGAGGCCCTCACCTGTTCTCGTACCTTTCGGAGGATATAATGGTAATCCCAGCCTTCTGCCTCAGTGTTTCAGGTAGGACGTCCTTCTTCCCTGGGGGTCTGGACACAGTCCCTGCTGAGCACCCCTGCCTCATCTGCAGCTGTCTTGGTGAACATCTATTTTGTGTTGGGCTGAGCCCAACATGGTGCGTATATAAGGAGATGACCAGAATAAGACCCCTGTCATCAAGGCACTTAATGTATGACTGAGGAAGACAGATACGTTAGGAGCGATTACATGAAGTATTATACAGACCTAATGAAGGCTGTCTGGAAAGATGCAGGAAGTTCACCAAACGGCCAGTGCTCTACCTGGGAGGCGTGGGACAATTTCACAATGAAAGTGACATGCGAGCCGAGTCTTAAAAGAGAAGTACGTGCTGGCTAGGTAAACATGGGCCAGACATGGAAGAGGGAGGAGGAGGGAGAATATTCCAGGCAAAGGGTGCAGCGCCACCAAAGGCAGAGAGTGTGATGGAGTGTGCTGCCCTACGCAGGCTCCACACTATTCACTAGAGGAGCAGAGTGGCTGAGGAGCAGTCATGCAAGAGGTAAAGCGAGGGGCCCCCAGGAGCCGCTGAGAAAGGACCTTACGTGCCAATCTGCAGAGTCTGAAGCAACGTAGTGTTTGAACTTGGGAGCTGCTGGGGGATTTTAAGCAAGGGACCGTCCTTAGTCAGCCATGCTTTTCAGACAGATCACTCCAGGCCATGTCCAAAGCTGGATGCAGGGATTCAGGTGGAAACTTATCTTAAGAACCCAGAGAAGAGTTGGTGAGATTTGATGGGTGGTGGTGACAACACGGGTTGGGGAGAAAGAACGTGTATTTAAGACCTGCGAAAGGGAGAGAAAAATAGAAGTCACTAGCCTTAATCTGATACGACAAGACTGGGAAATGGAAGAATCTAGAATGACTCCAAGACCTGGTGGCTGGAGGATGTAGCATCAGTGTCCCAAACAAGGGTTTCGGGGGAAGAAGGCTGCTGGGGAGAAGACACCTGTCCCCTCTTGGGCACCAGCTCCAGCCTCTCAGCCTCCCTTTCCACCCCCCACCCCCACCTCCCACCCTGGCTCCAGCCAAAATTTCAGCTGCTGGTTCTGGGCAGTTGTACCAGTTCAGAGGCGGTGCGGCCTGGCTCCACCTCGGTCTGGGCCCTTTCCCTGGGACATCTCTTCTCTGGCCCACAGTGGTATGCGTGCCTGACGGAACCCCTGGGCACCCACACGTGTACAACCCAGAAGCACAGGAGAACTAATGCCCACGGGGCACCCAGTAGGTGATGAGGATGATGGGAAATGTTTCCCCTTCTCAGAAGGTACCACCGCAGGCTGGCTCACCCAGGGGTCCATGGCCAACTTGGCAATCTATCTTTGTACTGGATACTGTGTTCTATCTCCTGTTTCAATCTGCTTTTCCCTCACTCCTATTTGGAGTCCCACATAAACTATTCACATATGGGATGGTTGATTTTATATGTCACCTTGGCTGGGCCACAATGCCAAGATACGTGGTAAAACATTATTCTGGATATTTCAGTGATGGTGTTTTTGGATGAGGTTAACATTTAAATCAGTGGATTTTAAGAAAAGCGCCTAATGCAGGTGGGCCTCATCTGATCAGCTAAAGGGTGGCATAGTGTAAAAGGCTGCCCTCCCAAACAAAATGGAGTCCTGCCAGGAGATGGCCTTCTTGCTTTGCACTGCAGCATCAGCCCTTCCTGGATCTGCAGCCTGCAGGTCTACCCTGGGATTTCAAACTTGCCAGCCTCCATCATGTCATGAGCCACTTCTCTAAAAATCAATCTCTTTCTATGTAAATATACATTCTTTTAGTTCTATTTCTCTGGAGAACCCAGACTAACACGACACATAAGTCTCTGCCTCCGGGTCTGCTTTCTGGAGAACCCAGCCTTAGAGGAATGATGTTGAACCGAGATTATAAGAAGGTGAAGATGGATGTCCATCAGGAATGCGGACTTGGGAGTCACCCATCTGCAAATGGTACTAGAAGCCAGAGGATGGATAGAGGGAAAAAGATAGGACATTGATTCTCCAAAGACTCAAAAATGTCATTGTTAGATTCCCGGTCTTCACCCAAAGTAAATGAACTCAACTACCTTGCACATACTTATTTAAATGTTTTGAGAGGAGGAGAAAGGGAAATCTCATTAAAATAAATAAAAGCATCACTGTGCCCATGAAGGATGAGTGCCACCAGGAGGATCACAGCTTCAACTTGAGACGTTTAAAAACCATTGCTCTCTTCCCCCGGCTCTTCCGTATGAAGTCCCATGGCCTGCAGCCCCCGGGCGACAGTGGTCACTACAGTGGGCTAGACTTTCAGTCTCCGTCCCGTTTCCATAGTAGCCACATCATTCTGGCCCCCAAAGTAGATGAAGGCATGGCTTTGCCTTCTGGAAGAGAGTTAATTTTTATTTTATCAACCCCTACTCCAAGGCTCCTCAATGGCCACATTCTTCACTCTGGCCCCCCGGTGTCCTGGCAGAGACAGGGGTGGGAATGGCAACAATGAAGTTCTTGGCCTGGCTCTAATCACTGATTCTCCCTGTACATTCCTTCCCTTCCCTGGCCTCAGTCTTCTCACACAGGAAATGGGAGAGTTGAACCAGCCGCCCCTTAAGGTCCCTTTTATATCTGGCATTCTAAGATGTCACATGCTTACTTCCAGCATGTCACTTCCTTTCCGAGCTTGCGGTAACTCGCATGATGCTCTTCTCCTCAGCATTGGCTTTCAGGCCGTTTTATGGGCTGACCAGCATGTGTTCAACTCAACACCACACACACACATGCACACACACACACACAGCACATGCCACATATCACATACATGCCACACACACTCCACACATACATACACACACCACCACCACCACCACCACCACCACCACACACATACACACCACACGCACAACATGCACATACTTCTCTATAGGTACTACTCTGTGCTATGTGTCCACTCCAGTATTCCTGCCCCCACATGGCCTTGCCTCTTCTGTCTTCATTTGCATCTGCATAGGAAAGTTCTGGAGCAGGCTGCAGATGCAACAGCTTGGGGACAAGAGAAAGGAAACAAGCATGCCAATGAATATTTAATACAAATTCTCCCCAACCTACCCTTTAAAAACTGAAAAAGCTATTTGTCTTTCATATTTGACTTAGCTACTTCATCAGCTATCAGAGAAAATCCTTTTCTTATTTAGTTCTTGGAGGAATTTTGACTCGCTTTCATCTTTTAATTATTTGTACTGATTTTAACATCTGTGCAACATTCTGCAGCCTCCAAAAGCTATCGTTGCTTATGCTCTCCAAAACACTGAGAGCCTACGTTTGCGGGCCAAGAATCTCACGGGTAATGTTCAGAGGGGAAGGAGTCCATTGCTTCTAGGATCGTGGCTCACTGACGTGGCCAAACCCAGAATGTCTCCAGGATCATGCCAAGGAGCCCACTGGCCTCTGATCACCCCATCAGAAAGACAGAGCTCCCTTCCCCAAGTGTTTCTCAATCAGACCCATGTAAGTAAATCCATTCACACTGTCATTCCATGTTTTATTATCTAGCCAGACTGCAAGACCCTCACGGAAAGATACTCATTGAGCCACGCCCCCGCCCCCCCACACCACCCCAGCTCCAGCACAATGCCTGGCGTATAATAGATGCTCGACAAATGCTTCCTGAATGTTGATTCGTGAAGCAGCTGGGCCAAAAATACAAGACATTAAATCTTATGACTGAATTAACCACCCCCAAGCTTCAGCTGTGCTCTCACTTGCAGACTGAGAAAATTAAAATGGGCTGAAAAACAACCAAGTTCGGAGGGCTGTGAGGTCCTGGAACAAGTTGAAATAGAAGGAAAAGCACTGGACTAAAAGCCAGGAAGTCTGATTTCAACTACCAGCTGTTTCTTTATCAGCATATGACCTTGGGCAAGTATCTTATTCTCTTTGTCTCTGTCTCCTATAAAAAGAGGAAATTATACCTGGTCAGTATTTTTTCAAGGTTTCAGGACATCATATTTTTTTAACAGCAGCTCAGAGTAGCATTCATCAGCATACATTATTTCCTAAGTCCAAATGTATAATATTTACTTGATTTTTCACATGAACAATAGGACTAATGAGGTTGTTTAGACGAACACAAAAATATCAGATCCAGATCTATAGAGAAAAGCTGACACTTTATGTTGAATTTAATTACACTGTCTCAACATTCAAGTCTACACAGATAAACGGTTGAAAAATGGTTACTCCTCAGATAACCCTGTCTGATTTCCAACTGTGTGCCTAAGAAAGTAACCTGGGATGGCGGCGACTCGTTAGCTGGTAGACTACATTTTCCAGAGTCCCTCACAGCTAAATGAGGCCATGTGACATATTTCCAGCCAATAGCACATGAGTGGAAAGATGCCCACAGCCCCCACCCCCAAAGAACCTCTCACATTGTTTTCTATGTTCTTTGCTCTTCTGCTGGCTTGACAGAGAGGGACACAGAAAGCCTGGAAGTCCCAGGTGAGAGATGGTGGAGCCACAAGCTGAAAGGAGCCTGGGTTCCCACACCTCTGCTTGAAGGAGAGCTGGCCAGCATTCAGAAACACCTGTCTTAGGCTTTAGTCTTCTAATGTACTTAATCCATGATGTAATTTTTGCATTAGCACTACCCTAATTACCTGGCAACACAAGTTAACTTTTTGGGGTTCTCACATGCATGAAAATGTGGTCTTTGATACATGTCATTTTAATTGGAGCTTTTAAAATAGTTTCTATCTTTTTCAAAATGAAATGTGAATAAAAATAAATGTTTATCATACCCCTGAAACTCTTTTACGAGGTCCCAAGTCTTTATGAAACGTATTTGAAAATTCTTGGGCCAGGACTAGATGCTTTTAAAGATCCTTTCTCAAGCCAACATATTATTGTTGAATCGTATTGGTCTTTATGAAGAGGAAACAAACCCCTTTTGCCTCTCAAATAAAACAGCATCTAAGAAACTCCATAGGACATACATGGTGTTTCTAGCTTAATTGTTGCATATTTCGAGGGGGATGTTCTTTCTTTAGAGAACTTTGGTTCTAGGATCTTATTTCTTTTAGATGGAATATCATCCTAAAAATGGCCTGAAAAGTCTGTCAAGTGATGACATAAGTTGTCTGGAAGGTCCTTCAAAGCAAAGTCAAAATTAGAGCCATTTTTTCCATGAGCTTTATTTATATGCAAATGCATTAATAAATGGCATTTTGATAAATCTCACAATCACTAACAAGAACTAACAAGCAAGGCCATTTTATTCTGCTGTGGTCTTTCTTTAGGAACCGTTAATGCTCAGAAGCTGGAGGATGCCCTCAATGACCTCTGCAGTGTGCAGTCACGGTAGTAAATGGATGCCAGGCCACAGATCAGAAGCTCCCCCAGCCACAGGGAAACCCAGCCTTAACCTGCAGGCAGGCCAACCTAGGAACTTATTCGAGACTCATAGGAGGGCTAGGCTCTGAAGGAGACAGCAATGCGGAAAACCTTGACATTTCTGAGATTCTAAATTTATCTTAACTAAGTAATGTTCACCTCTGGGGACAGCATCAATCTTTAGGGAATTTAGGACCTCAAAGAGCCAAGTACTGTCATTGCCTGCCAAGCTTGAGAGCCTGGAAAAGAGGCATTAGCCTAAAGGATAAGGAAGAGGTTCAAAGACCCTTTGGATTCGGGCATCCCTGAGTTTGGATCCAATGCTTTGCATGCTGCTGTGTGACCTTAGGTAAGTTACATAACCACCCTGAGCCAGCCAGCGGCTTATAGTGTAAAATGGCACCTAGAGAGGAGCTCAGGGTCCACCCTGGCCCAACCCTGAGAACTCACGTCCAGCCGAGGCCTCTGATCCGCATTCAGCTTCACTTTGTCCCGGAGTTCTGAAGCACCCCGCTAAGTGCAGAACCTTCCAGAAGAAGAGGATGCTCTGTCCTTGCAGGCCAGAGACTCAGAAGCCACTGAGTCCTTGCCCAAGTTATGTGGTAGAGAGGGAGGGGTTGTATTCCTTTTTGTCTTTTTCTTTCTTTGTGTTTTTCTTTTGCAAAACACTTGAGAAGCTTGGGGGAAGGAATCTTTGTGAGCCCCTGCAAAGATGTAATTCTAGATGGCCTCCCAGCTGGGCCTGGCCTGCCAAGTGTCAAGCTGGAGACCACAAGGAGAAGGAGGGTTTCCACACAAAGGAGGCACAAGTGTCTGGGAGCAGATGATCTGAGGGAGAACCAAAATAAATGGGTCACAGTCTGAATGCTAGGATAGGCAAACGCTAACTCCCGGTGCAGAAGACCTCCAGGCCAGACTGGACTGGTGCTTGGAGAAGTAGTATAAAATGGTTCATTATCCACCCTCCATTCATGGCCAAAATGCCAGAAGACAAATGACGGATGGCTGACAGGTGGCCTTTCTGACTATTGGGCCCGTCTTGTCCATCCTGTCTCATCATGCCTAAGTCCCAAGGTCTGACAATGGAAACAAGGAACTTACTGCATTCTCCCTCCATAGAGATGATATCCCCATTCTATTGCTATTCTATTTGTCAGGCTGGTCCCTGTACCAGACTCAGTTTATTTTTCTCTCCATGTTTACTTGGCCCCTGTCTGCCCCCAAACCTCAGTTGCTTGCACAGTAGAGAGCCCCTACTCTACCGTCACGACTGTATCACCTCATCTCCCAAAACCGCCAGCTGCCTCAGCATCCCATGGAGCAGGGCCCGGCTTCTGTGTGGCCTCCAGCAGGCCTGTTCTGGGGCGAGGGTTCTGGTGGTTATGGAGCCTCGGCAGCTCCAGCACCCAGGTCTGACCTGGCTGGATTCGTGGACCTGCCGCCTTGCTCAGCAGCCCAGCAGCTGCCTGAAGGGGTGAGCTCTGAGTGATGAGAGGCGGACAGTACTGAAGATCTAGCTGATCGATTCTTCTCACTCCTGTCCAGAGTAGAGACTCGGATGGACTGTTCCAGGATATTCCAAGATTCTCCCTTCCAATTGTTCCCGAGACATTTTCCCTGTGCCCCAATGACTTGCCGTGTGTTTTCTTGTAAGACTGTGGCCAACTCCATAGTGTAGTTCTTTGGATTTCCTTCCCCTCCTTCTCTGCCTCCCCTTCTGTATCCCTCACTCTTGCTGCCCTCAGATTGCACTCTCCAAAAAACCATTAGTGTGTTTGCCGCAGGCCCTCTGTGCTAAAGAATGTAGCCTAAAACAGCCCTCAGTAGAGCTTCTGTCTCCAGCTGGAGGAACTAATTTCGGCAGGCTGCCCTCACCTCCACCCACTTAGTTCTTCTATTTCCTCCCTCTTCAACTCGTGCACCTCCCAAAAGGGAGTGATTGTTATGCCAATGACTTATAGTCACTTTTCCTTCACTTCAGGTATTTTTGGTTTTACATCTTGAACTTGGAGTTTTAGGATGCCCTTGGTCGATTTCTCAAAAATAAGATATAAATCCATGTACGTGCCTTTCCCAGGATCTAGAAAGAAAGAAAAGCTCATACCCCCACCCCAAGCCAGGTCTGCCTTTGTGCGGCAAAGAAGACCCAGACTAATGGTGTCCAAAGCCAGAGTTCACCCTGGGGTAACATTGCCCAAAGTCCAATCCTCACAATCCTGGTTGTGTGAGATATTAAAAAGTAGATAGTTCTATTCTCAAATACACCTGGGTGCCTAAGGGTTAAACAAAATGAAATTATTCCCCTGACCCTGTAGGGTTATCTAAGGCTTTACTATAATATCACATGGTGTTCCTCTCCAAGAGATGAGTTTGTGGCATTTTAGAATTTGCTGGAAAACACCCTTTACTCCTTGAGCATCTTGTAGGATTGATGCTACGCAAGATACTCAGTTCCTATGCTTCCTGATGTGGCAGAAATTTTAGACGAACCAGCTCCTGGGAAGAAGTCACAGAATCTTTGGGTCCCTGATGAAAATACCACTGCTGTCTAGAGTCAGTCTTTCTCTTCTATCTGGAGTCCTTATAGAACTAATATAAGCCGAGGTTAACCACTAAGAACTAATTCTAGGCAAAGCCTACTTCCTTCTTATTCTCTCTCCACAGAATGATTTGTATTCATGATTTGCCCACTTCTTTTCCACGTAATGCTACACCTACTCCTCCTTCCCCACCTCTAACCACTGTCAACCTGACTATTCAAATCCCAACAGAAAGAAGAAACTGAGGTACAACTCACCGCCCCTCCCACACACACACCCAAAGCTACATATTCGCACACATGTTCCTACCCTGCCAGACTCAACTGAGGCCAGCAGTTACTGAAGGTTCAAGGAAGTCTGTCCTCTCCCCCCGCCCCCAGTAGTGCTCCCTAAAGTCAGTTTTCAGTTTGGGATTAATAAAGTGCAACTAGAAAGTTTGCTGCTGTTAGTCCTGGGGGTGAAAGCTGCCATCACTACATAAAATCTCGGGAGTGAAGGCTTCAGTAAGCAAAGCAGGCTAATGAGTCCCGGCCCTCTGGTAATAAGCAGCGGAAACGAGCTGCTGGGGAAAGCCAGCGTCCCACATAAATCCACGTGTTAGCAGGGCTGCCTGCTGGAGCGGCAGAGACGTGCAGGGATGGGGGGTGGGGGAGGCCAGGGTGGAACGTGGAGCTGAGGATGTTCCACAGAGACCACCTAAACTAGCTCCTTCATTTTGCAGAGGGAGAGACCGAGGTCCGGAGAAGTAAACCTGCGGCCCAAGGCCACAGCAGACAGACGTTCATGTTGAGCTAAGAGTTAGAACTCTGGGTTAGTCTTCCCAAAGCAAAACCCGGGGCAGCTCGGCCAAGCTGTTTTGAATAAAAGCCTCTCTCTGGGTCTTGTAGACGTGAATGTGTGCCTCCCAAATGTGGGGAGGGGAGCCAGTGATATCAGCAATAGAGTGAAAATTGGAACGTGGAGGTTACGTTTCATCTTTCTGCCTCTATTTCCCCCTCTCTAAAGGTGCACAGCACTGAAACGGAAAAACGATGCTAAAGTTCTTAGGTGGAAATTTGCAGGATAATCTGTATTCTAGATTCTCCCATCTCGACTGGTAACTAAACCTGATTTAACACTTTAATTAGAAGGATTTGCTGTTGAAATACATAACAAAGAGGAGCAGAGGAAAAATAAGAACTCTGAGCTACGATCCTCCCTGGTCTAACTAAATAAAACTTGTTTCCTTTCAACACTCGAGGACCTGTAGAGCCCCCTCCTGGGCAGCAAAGACTCTCACCCAAAGAGGGAAGAGCATCTATTTGGTGGCCTTTATATTTAATATCAATTCTCCTTTAGCCATGCAGGGCATGGGGGAGACAGCACCATGAGGACAGCCCAAGCCCCAGCTACTGGGAAAGTTCCCTGGGGTCCCAAGGAATCCCACAGATTCCAGCCCTCGGGAAACCTTGCCCTGTCTTTTGGCAGCTTTCCAAGTCCAGACGCACAGGCTCTGCACGCTGTGTTCCATGAGCTAGCTGCATGCGGAGAATGCTCCAGAGCCAGGGTAACCGAGAGCTCGCAGGGAAGGAGTGTTCCAGGAGGACTCCTTCTCAACGTCAGTTCTCATTTCCTGTCCTCCCGCAGGACTGCCATTCAGATGATCTCCTCATCTCCGGCTTTTGGAAAAATACAGCCAGAAAAAAAAAAAAATAAAACAAACCTCCTGACAATCCAGTGTCCTCTCTGCTCAGTCCCCAGCCTGCGTGGAACCTGAGATGCATAATGTCACTCTGAGAAAGCCCCACCACTCAGGACCTCACACACTCGGCGTGTTCGACCAAGGGAGACCAAAGGCATCTTTAGCTAGTGTGCCTTCTAGCTCTGTGCCTCAGGGACTCTATGATCTAGGATATGATGGCCAACCGAATGGGACAGACCAACATTTCCCAGAGTGCTTTGTCAGCCAAACTCGATGCACGCTCTCAGACACATCAAATAGTTCTTCTACCAGTATTTTCTTTTTTTTTTTTTTTTAATTCAGCCAATGTGACTCTGCAAAGCTGTTGGGGAAAGGCTTATGATGAAGAGCCACCAATCATGTTATGGCACTCTGTCCCCCATGTCTCCGGTCCAGAACAAGTCTCCCCTTGACCTCTCTGCCCAACGGCCAAATGTTTCTTTGTCAAGACTGTCCAAGAGAGAGAAGGACTAGGCCAGTGGGACAAACTCGGGGGACACTAGAAGGCCAACGCAGACCGGGCAGAGACTCGGCTGCCTCACCCTTTTTCTGGTGAGCAGGTACAGGTGATCTAAACCTACATCCTTCCTCTCTGATGCCCCCAAATTCCCCTCGGCCCACCTGAGCTTTCTTAGGCTCTTTTCCACCCTCAAACTGGCAGGCCATCTTCTCTCAGCCAAACCCTGGTCAGCAGCCCCTGGGCCTCATGCGTGCAATGGGGAGAGGAGCTGGCCAGCACAGCAGGGGGCATGTTGTCTCTCCTTTCCTGCAAGACTTGAGTTCTAAGTCCCCAGCCCCCCCGGGCAAGGAGACTAAGAAAAAAGAGACTTGTGGGGAGCCTGGTGGCTCAGTCTGTTAAGAGACCAGCTCTCAATTTCGGCTCAGGTCATGATCTTGTGGTTCGTGATGTTGAGCCCCACATCAGGCTCCATCCTGACAGAGTGGAGCCTACTTGGAATTTTCTCTCTTCCTTCTCTCTCTGCCACTCCCCAGCTCATGCACACTCTCTCTCAGTCTCTCTCTCTCTCTCTCAAAATAAATAAACTTTGAAGAGACTCAGATGTGAGGTTCTGATCCAGCTCCCAAGATTAAGATATCCCTTCCTCAGGGAGAAGCCTGCTCTGCGTGTTCTGGGGCTGAGTGGTGCTCCAGGGAGAGAAAACCCTAAACTGTACAAGTTTCTCAGCACACTTCCTGGGAGCCTTCCAGAACATATTGTGAATTCCTCTTGGGTAATGTCATGAAGAAGCCAAGTTGTCAGGGACTGCACACACCTCAGGTGCGATTCATTATTCCTTGGACCCAAGAGGCTGCATGGAACCAATAATTAATACCCTCTGAGGGCCTCTGGCTGATTCCAATAGAGATACTCAGCCCCCAAGACTCTCCAAGGATCATCTACACAGAGGGAAAATCACAAACCAGAGTGTCTTAGTGATGAAGACAATAAAAATTGCCTTGACTCTCTCTTAGGTCCCCCAACAGGAGGCATGACTAAAAGATCCCCAGGAAGCCCACATATAGTTTTTTTGAAATGCCTAAGAGATTGGTAACTCAGGCTCATTAACCTTGGGGGAAACTCTCCAAAATGTCTACACAAGACCCCTATACTTATACTGCCACCAAAACCCACTTTCTCATATCCTCCAAAGCATTCCTTGGCACCCTAATGCCCAGAGAAATTAATTCTAAACTCCTGGCACTTCATTGAAAGCCCTCCATGACCTGTACCCCGACTACCATCTTAAACTGAGTTCTCATTGAGCCTATTCATGCACTCTGTGCCCAAGCTGAGCCACACCAGTCTGGCCATTAGTCCCCAAGCACACTCTATAGTTGGGCCCATGCTGTTCTTCTCCTCACAGGCTATACCAGCAGCAACACCACCACCACCCATCTGTTCTTCTTATTTCTAAACAGTCAGCTCAATTTCTGCATTCCATAAAGCATTCCGAATTCACACCCCCCACTTTGTATTTCCATGGAGGAAACACGGACTTTGAGAGTAAGTCTGGGCAGAGGCTCATTTGTCAATTCCTTCATAAACATCTACTGAGCCTCTTGAGTGTGCCAAACCCCCAGCGCTTTGCTAAGAACTGTCACTCTACAAAATTGAATAAGACACAGTTGGATCTTCGGGGGCTCACAGTCTAACAGAATGGTCAAGTGAAAGAACACAAATGGCAGTATAACATAATGATCACTCTAGGGGACATGCAAATATCGTGCCAGGGTAGAAGGGACACTGGAACTGATGATGCACTTGCTCAACAAATAAATTAATTCAGACCCAAGTGCCACTGAAGAAATATCAGCAACCACAGGAAAGGGCCTTGGGAATTATGTGTGGAAGGATCCACACTAGTTAGAGATAAACCCAACAGAAATGGCGACTCAGCACATCCAGGGAGGTCTTCGGGTGCTCACAGCACCTCCATCAGCAAAGCCTTCCCAGATGAAATCAGACTGGGGCTTACTCAGAGTGTAGGAGAAAAATCATAATGTAAATTAAGAACCTACTTCCCCAAGTTCAACTCCACTCAATTACATTCTGCAAACATTTCTAGGGCCCTATTAAGAAGCCTCGTGAAGTCATCTCTGCATAAAACTAAGCCCAAACTTGAAGATCGGCTTTGATGCCAGAACACCATACTTATTTCATGCAGGCTAGGAATCTTGTTGCCAGAAACTTCTTTAGCCCACTGTATGCACCTTTCTGATTCCCAATTCTCCTCCACAAAACTGTCAATGCTGAGAAGGAAAGGACTGCATTGACCCAATTCATTGCTTTCAGATTTTTAGCCCTGGAACTCCAGGTTTAAATGAAATCTTACTTGGAAGCACCAGTGAGTGAAACGCAGCAAAGCGAGCTGTTTTTAAGAGGACCCGAGCTTGTACCAGTGTCCTGTGGCAGCTAGAACAGATCACTCACAAACTTAGTAGCTTCAAACAATGTAAATTTATTATTCTATAGCTCCCAAAGGTAGAAGGTCAACACAGCTCTCCCCAGGCTAAAGTCAATGTGTCAAGAGGGCCGTGCTACTTCCTGGAGACTCTAAAAGGGAATCCTTTTCCTTGCCTTTTCCATCTTTTACAGGCTAAGCACGTGTCCCCCTTTCTCGGTGTGCACAGCCAGCAACATCAAATCTCTTCAACATTGCTTCCATAGGTACACTTTCCTCCCTGACTCTCCATTCTGCCTCTCTTTTCCACTTTCAAGGACGTTTCTCATTACATTGGGCCCACTTGGATAATCAAGATTAATCCCCCTATTTTCAGGTCTGCTGCTTAACAACCTTAATTCCATCTGCAACTTTAATTCCCCTTTGCCATGTAACACAAACTATCCACAGGTTCCAGAGATTTGGTGTGGGCATCTTTGGGGGCGGGGGGCATTATTCTCCCTACTGCAGAGACCCAATCCACCCCAGACCCAGAGCACAGATTATTCCAAAAAAACAAACCAAAAAACCCTGGGATTAACATCACAAAGGATAATTCCACTATGTGCAGCCGATGTAGGGATTAGACCCACCACGCACAGCAGCCCCCAGCTACCAGCTGTGTCCTGCCGGCATACCTCATGCCTCCTCCTTTCCCTTCAAGGCAGGCTTCCCGGGAGTGTAGGGAGTTCTGGGCAGAGTCTGGATGGGACAGGAATGGAGGTCTGTGATGGAATGACACCTGTAGAGGATAAAGGTCTTTGGGAGAAAGTACATTTTAGAGAGGACCTCTTCCCCCCTATGATTGCTTTCTTGTTACACCAGGCTGTTTGAAAGCAGCATCTGTATTATATTCATTTCTGGCTTCCTTTTTTCCCCTCTGGTCATCGCGTCATTCCTGTGTCAGGGTAGGTAGACCAGAGTTAGCCCAGAGCCAACAGCTTTGGGAGCAGTCCTCTACCACCGATAGGCAGGAGTTAACGGATAAATATGCCAGCTTCTTTGTCCTTCTCTGTTCTCAATGGGACCATTTGAAGGCATGGTCTACACAGTCATCCAGGTCTACACAGCCCCATGAAATTGATTGGGCCCAGTTGCCTGTACCAGGAACCTACTAACACAGCTAGGATGACCCACCTCTTCCAGTTTTCCTGAGACATTCCCTGTTTAGCACTGGAAGTGCCATGTCCCAGGGAACCCTTTGGCAAACAGGATGGTTGGTCATCTGAACAACCCCCTCACTAACACAGCTTTCTTCCTTCCCTTCCCCCCTTCGTTTTCACACACATACCCAGTGCTTCCTGATATCACCTCCCAAATAAGGGTCTTGTACCCAAATCCTTACCTCAGGCTCTGCTTCTGGGAACAGCCAAGCTAAACCAAGGTTCATGGTCCAGCCTGTGTCTTACTGGCAGGGCATTATGACCACACATGTCATGCACCCCAAAACTCCAGGGGGCGCCACTCACCTAGACTACGATGAGAACCATCTCCCTGGCAGATGCACTTCTGGCTCTTAACAACAGCTGGTATCTCTAGCTGGGCCCCCCGTCAGGTTGTTCTAGGGTGAAATTCTCTTTTCCCCACCTCCCACCACATGGGAAAGAAGAGGCACACATTACTAGAGAAAATCTTCCCATTAAGAAGGAGCAGTTTTAATCCTCCCCTGCCCTTATCCTCCTCGCCCCAGCCCTGCCCTGCCCCTTTCCAGATGTTCCCATTTAGTCATGGTGGGAGCTGAGCAGCGGATGAACAGCATGACTGGGGCTGAACACCCTTCACAATCGATTGAGCTGTGGCAGCTGGCCTTGCCCCCAGATGGGGAGAGCTCGGCGCAGACGGGGATTATGCATGGGAAACAGAGAGCCTCGGGGCCCAGCAGCCATGGCTGGTGCCTGTGCGATTCCCACTCAACTTCAATTAACAGCCCTGACAATGAGGAAGGGCTCTCTGAGCTCTGACATGCCTCCCACAGACACCAGTTTGGCCTCACCTGGGGAGACAGCCCGCCCCCGGGGACGGAAGGCTGCTCTAGCAGTGGACATCTGGACAGCCCTAATGAGGCCAGCCCGGGATGGGAGCTCAGCTAATTGCTCAAATAGGCCGTGATGTCTGGATTCCAGCTGCCACGTCTGGCAGCCCCGTTTGGATGTCTTGAGTTTACTGTGAGGTTGGGACTGAGAGACCCTTAGGAATGGGGGATGTCAGCCGGGGCTCATGCTGAAGCAATTAAGGGGACATTTGTTGTAGGTGAAGAATGGTGGGGTAGTAAAATAACAATATCACAGCTTGCTGACATCTTACCAGGAAATCTATAGTCTCCAGCCAAGATGGACCATTCCAGAAACACAGGGTGTGTGGTGTGTGATTAAAGAGGGAGGGAGGGAAGAGTAGGAAATGTGCTAGGTCCCGAACTGGGACCCTGGGTCCTCCAGATGCAAATTGGCCAGATCATTGTCCTTCCTCATATTCCTCATCTCACCAGACCTGAAAAACAGAAGGACTCCACTTACCCATCCCCCATCCAGACCAGATTACCTTGCAGCTCAGGAAGGTTAAGCTTAGGCCCTCACTTCTACAGGCCAGTTTCAAGGTCCTGGAAAGAGTCCTAGAGATGGTTTATACAGTAGACTTTTCTTCTCCTTTTTCCTTTTTCTTTTGTTGAGCAAAATTTGCAAAAGAAAGGCATATGAGCCACAATTAGTTAAGACCACTGTCTCTTTCCATTCTGACTTCATTGCAGTCACCCATTCTCTAATATCAGGTGGTGTTGGCAATAGGAGGATTTAGCTAAAAGACAATTGAATTTAGGGTACATTTAGTTTGGGGTTTAGTGGGATATTTTTATGTGGTTCACAGTTTCTCTTGTCCCTCTGTAGGAATGGCTTCTAGAAACTCTCTTACTCACCCAGTCTCATGGCATAAAGGTGCCAGGCCAGAGCGTCGATGGTGATATAAATGTGTGGCACTAGAATTGGAAGTCTCTGCCAAGATAATGTAGAAGAATTAAGGTTTGAAATATAAAGAGTCAGAAGCTAGGCTGTGGAAAATTATTCTGTCATAGTATTGTAGCATAGTATTACAACACTGCATAGTATTGTAAGTGGAAGATACAGTTCTCATCAGACCCTAGGCAAAATGGAAGTACCTCTTACATGGAGTACACTTGATAACTCTCCATTTACAGCTATAAATATCTCAAGGGGCCCCTGGGTGGCTCAATCAGTTGAGCGACTCACTCTTGATTTTGGCTTAAGTCATGATCTTATGATCCGTAGGATAGAGCTGACAGCGCAGAGCTTGCTTGAGATTCTCTCTCCCTCTCTCTTTGCCCCTCACCCCTCCAAAATAAATAAACATTTAAAATAAAAAACAACTATAAACATCTTACACAATAAAATTAGTTTTCATAGATTTCTATAAGAAATCAAGAGATTATTCTGACATCAAAAAGTGAATTACAACAAAACGCTTTTGATGATTCCAAAAGCAGCAATTCATCATCAGAGATATATTTTAAATAGGATTAATGAATAGACTCTTTGATTGTTATGTAGTTCAATTTTAAAAGAGAAGAAAATTACATGAACATATTAGAAAAAAAGAGTTTCATTTCTCACTGATTATCCTGGTACTAAAAAGTAACAAACCCCACAAGATGCTAATACAAAACCACCATGAAAGACAAATTGGTTAGTGAGTGCAATCAGTCAAGAGGAATTTAAAATTAATCACTGCTCAAGAAAGCTTGGCCAATATCAACAACAAAACAACGCGATTGAAAAATGGGCAAAAAGGGACGCCTAGGTGGCTCAGTCTCTTAAGCGTCCGACTTCAGCTCAGGGCATGATCTCACAGTTCGTGGGTTCGAGCCCCGCGTCAGCTCTGTGCTGACAGCTAGCTCAGAGCCTGGAGCCTGTTTCAGATTCTGTATCTCCCTCTCCCTCTGACCCTCCCCTGCTCACACAGTCTCTCTCTCTCTCTCTCTTTCTCTCTCTCTCTCTCTTTCTCTCTCTCTCTCTCTTTCTCTCTCTCTCTCTCTCTGAGAGATAAATAAAACATTAAAAAATTATTTTAAAGAAAAATGGGCAAAGACTTGAATAGACATTTCTCCAAAAAAGGATAATACAGATGGCCAAGAAGCACATGAAAAGATGCTCAACGTCACTCATCATTAGGGAAATACAAATCCAAACCACACTGAGATACCACCTCATACCCATAGGATGGCTACTCTTAGATAGATAGATAGATAGATAGATAGATAGATAGATAGATAGATAAAAAGGATCAGCAAGGATGTAGAAAAATTGGAACTCTTGTGTACTTTTGGCGGAAATGCAAAGTGGTAAACATGCTATGAAAAATTTCAAGTTATAAATGGTGGTTCCTCAAAAAATTTTAAATGAATTAACATAATATCTAGCAATTCCATTTCTGGGTCTATACACAAAAAGAACTGAAAGTGGTGTCTCAAAGAGATATTTGTGCGCCATGTTCATAGCAGCGTCGTTCACAATAGACAATGGGTAGAGGCAACCCAACTGTCCATCAGTGGGTGAATGAGCAAACAACATGTGCTATACACATACAATGGAATATTATTCAGCCTTAAAGAGGAAGGAAATTCTGACACCTGTCACAACGTGGATGAACCTCGAGAACATTAGACTAAGTGAACTAAGCCAGTCACAAAAAGACAAATACTATATGACTTCACTTCGACAAGGTATGGAGAATAGTCAGATTCACAGAGATGGAAAGTAGAATGATGGTTACCTGGGGTTCAGGGTGGGCGCAGAAGGGGAGTTGTTATTTAATGGATATAGAGTTTCAGTTTTGCAAGCTGCAATAAGTTCTGAAATCGGTTGCACAATAAGGTCATTGTATGTAACACTGTTGAGTGGTACACTTAAAAAATGGTGTAAGATGGTAAATTTTATGTTTTGTGTGTTTTACCAGAAATAGAATTTTTAAATCTCAGCAAGGAAAGAAAACTTGAAGTGCCTTAAATCTTACAGCTCATATATGAGAGAAAAGTGATTGAGCTATTCCCAAATTTAGGATTTGAAAACCCTAAAACTTACATGACATTGCGCATAGCTGGGTATCAAATGGACAGAAAATATACAAATGACCAATAATAAAGAAGTTAATTGTAATCAGTGTGAAACAAAAGACGATTGTCTTTGTATTCTCACTGTAGAAAATATTACCAAATTGTGACATATTTTTAAAAAGCAGTGGAAAAGGATGCAGCTAACAATGTAGAAAAAAAGCATTATAGGTTTGGTCTGGCTAACAAAATTAGAAATGTTTTTTTCTGGATACTGTGGTACTCATGGTATTTTGTAAACATTTTTGGGTTTGTAATGTGCTGTGATTTCTTATTTCAACTAAATGTTCCCCTGTGTATGGAATTTTGTTTTATTTTTCTTAAAGAGGGTCCCCCAAACTGTACCAGCATAGAACGTGGCTATGTCCTTCCTTATGCCCATCCCCCAACACAGCAGTGATCTCAGGGAAACTTGAGCTTTGGTCCATTTTCCTACCTAATAGACATGAGGCCAGAGGAACCTCATGGCTCTGTCACTCTGTCTGTATGGTCTTGAGTCTGTCCAGTCACAACTTGAGCCTCAGTTCTCTATCTTAAAATGGGGGGAAATTCCTTGATATTCCCTACTTCCCATATGTTAGAGTGGGATCCACAGGAAATTGACATAAAACCAAAATCACCTTAGAAACACAGTCACTAAAGAAAGAGTAAGTCAGTATTTCTTGAATCATATACCACCTTTATCTGAATTTTCCCAGGGTGCCTTGTCCCACAGGATCCCCCCACCTATGTTTGGGAGTAAGGGTTAGCATGCAATGGCAAAGGCCATAGAACAATAAATGAATATAAAGAAA
The DNA here is from genome assembly GCF_003009895.1 of Hyaena hyaena. Taxonomy (NCBI): domain Eukaryota; kingdom Metazoa; phylum Chordata; class Mammalia; order Carnivora; family Hyaenidae; genus Hyaena; species Hyaena hyaena. The sequence continues at coordinate 1,328,284 of NW_024080704.1, read as the reverse complement.
AAGTGGGGGCACCTGAATGACACAGTCAGTTAAGTATCTGACTCTTGATGTCATCTCAGTTCATGTTTTCACAGTTCATGAGTTTGAGCCCCATGTCAGGTTCTGCATTGGTGGTGTGGAGCTTGGGATTCTCTTTCTCTCCTTCTCTCTCTGACTCTCCCCTGCTCGCTCTCTCTCTCTCTCTCTCTCTCTCTCTGTATCTCAAAATAAATAAATAACCTTCAAAAAAAATAAAAGAAAGAAAGAAAGAAAGAAAGAAAGAAAGAAAGAAAGAAAGAAAGAAAGAAAGAAAGAAGAAAGAAAAGAAAAGAAAATGTGGAGGGAGCACAGGCTTACTTGGGCCCATTTGGGATCTATTACACAAGGAAGATCCTTGAGGGAACTTGATGGCCTACTGGTCTGGAGAAGCATTGAAAGAAAATCTAATTAAGAGTAATTAAGCTGAAACACCTCTCCAAGTTCTTTCTTCTTCATAAATCAAAGCAATAGAATATGGACCTAGTGAATGGTTTCAGTGTCAAATGTAATATACGCCAATGACCTTCAGGAAAGAAGAAAAATGTAGAATGAAATTCATTCCTTCAAGACTGTTAGATTGGATATAGGAAAAAAGAACAAAAGTTGAATCAAGAATGATTCCTAGATTTAAGGCTCAGGCAACTAGATGGCAGGAAATGCTATTTATTGAGATAAAGAAGGCCGAGGGAGAAACAGAGTGGAGAGGACATCGAGTTCCTTCTTATGCAAGTTAAAGGTGAGAAATTTCTAAGGCATTCAGAAAGGAGATGCCAAGTAGGCTGTTGGTTATATAAATCTGGAGCTCAGAGGAAACGTGTAGTTTCAGGTTGTAAATTTAGGAGTTAGCAAAATAATGGTGGTATTATTTAAATCCATGAGAATGGATAAGATCATCTGAGAGAAGACAAAGGAGGGGAGCGAGGGGGAGAAGAAACTAGGATGGAAGAACCCAAGCATTTAGATGGCAAGTGAAGAAGCCAACAAATTAGAAGTGGCAAGAGAGGCAGGATAAGAACCAGGAGAGAGTGTATCATCTCAGAATCTAGGAGAAGAAAATGATTTAAAAAGAAGAAAGTGCAAAAAAGAAGTATTAGGACTTCATCAAAATAAAAAGTTTCTGCACAGCAAAGGAAACAATCAGCAAAACTAAAAGGCAACCGACAGAATGGGAGAAGATATCAGACAAAGGGTTAGTATCCAAAATCTATAAAGAACGTATAACACCTCCCCCCTCAAAAAAACAAATAATCCAGTGAAGAAATGGGCAAAAGACATGAATAGACATTTCTCCAAAGAAGACATCCAGATGGCCAACCAACACATGAAAAAACACTCAACATCACTCATCATCAAGGAAATACAAATCAAAACCACAATGAGATACCACCTCACACCAGTCAGAATGGCTAAAATTACCAACTCAGGCAACAACAGATGTTGGCGAGGATGTGAGAAAGAGGATCTCTTTTGCACTGCTTGTGGGAATGCAAACTGGTGCAGCCACTCTGAAAAATAGTATGGAGGTTCCTCAAAAAATCAAAAATAGAACTACCCTATGACCCAGCAATTGCACCAGTAGGTATTTATCCAAGGAATACAGGTGTGCTGTTTTGAAGGGGCACATGCACCCCAATGTTTATAGCAGCACTATCAACAATAGCCAAAGTATGGAAAGAACCCAAAATGGATGAATGGATAAAGAAGACATGGTAAATATATACAATGGAGTATTACTTGGCAATCAAAAAGAATGAAGTCTTGCCATTTGCAACTACGTGCATGGAACAGAGGGTATCATGCTAAGCAAAATTAGTCAGAGAAAGACAAATACCATATGACTTCACTCGTATGAGGACTTTAAGATACAAAACAGATTAACATAAAGGAAGGGAAGCAAAAAGAATAAAAAAACAGGGAGGGGGACAAAAACATAAGAGACTCTTAAATGTGGAGAACAAACTAAGGGTTACTGGAGGGGTTGTGGGAGGAGGTTGGGCTAAATGGGTGAGGGGCATTAAGGAATCTAATCTTGAAATCACTGTTGTACTATATGCTAACTAACTTGGATGTAAATTTAAAAAGTAAATTAAAAAAAAGAAGAAGAAAGTGCTACACTATGCCAAATGCTGTTGAGATACTAATCTAGCAAAATCTAATTTACTGCCTTCATGTTGTCAGATGACCTATGTGAGTACCGTCCAACAATACCATCCCACCTCCTGATCAAGGTCAAAGGAAGTTCTCCACATGCCAGCGGGGGAGTCAGTCCGGAAGGTTTTTCTGACTCCCACTGAACAGGAAGTCACAGAGCTGTCCAGAGAGGAGACAGGCATTGATGCATCTATCCTCAGGCAGACAGGAGAGCATTCAAGTTGTAGCAAAGGTAGGTCTGCCCTAGAGTGGTTCCTAGGGTGGAACCACTGGCAGATGGCCAGGAAACTACATCGAAGAATCTGACATCCATCATCAGCTGCTCTCAAGCGGAGAAGGTCCACTCACATCAATGATCAGAGAAGTGAGCAAAAATTCAGTGTACTGGGTCTTTCCTTTCATCTTCTCTTCTTGCTTTGCCAAGGAGACCAACACCAGTCACATCCACTGGCTTTTGCACATGTCCCCATTCTCAGCGGAAAGAGGGGAATTGCTGAAGCCAGCTCATACCAACTCACACCAGCTCAGAGTGTTGCTTGTGTGCACCTCATCCAAACTCCTGATTTCATGTTGGTAGCTGAAAATCTGCTCTGGTGGGAGTCCTACAGAAATGAACAAACATAACTAATAGGGCTTCCCCCATCACTCCTGGAAAGCCAGTTGTTAGATATTTCCAGCACACTGTCTGTCAGTGTTCTGCAACATGTAACCTGGTATGCCAAGACAGAAAAATGTGAAGGTCCCAGACTTTGGGGAAACACAACTTACCTCTCTTGAGATTTCCCATGCATGTTAGAACCTTAAGGACGCAGAGAAATCTTTCTTTAAAGAAATCTATTTTTTTTATAACAAAGAGTTTTCCAAACTTATTAAGCTATCGAATCCTCATTTTGGAGAATGTCTCTCACTGGTGTCTGAAGTTCACACTGCTTTGGACCTTTCTTTTTAAATAAAGCTAAGTTGTTAGCATTGACATAGAAATAGAAATTGGCCATAACTGTTCTGCTGTTCATTCCCATGGCTATTTTGAGAGGTGTGCAGATGATGAATGGTTGTGACGGCTGAAAGACACTTCTTATTTATGACCTGAGTTCTGGATGGTGACTGCTGTCATTAATAATGATAGTGGAGCCCCAAGGCTGGAGAGACGGCAGCTCTGGGGTCTCTCTGCTTAGCCTGACATTCCTGTGATACAGGAGTTAGGGCTGTAAAGCTCAAAGCACTTAGTACCAGCACAGGGAGTGCTAGATTTCAAGTTCTTGCCTCAGTCAGGGGCAGGCTCTTGGGGACCCAGGACAGGGATCTCACTCTAAATGTGGAAACCACCGCAGGCTAATAGATGGAAGTGGGGAGCTCCTGGGGACCTGGGGAAACAGAACAACTGTGTTCATTAAGAGAGCCAGGAAGCAGCCGTGGGGGTCTCGTCTATCGACAACTTGGCAGGACACAAAGTATTTTACCAAAAGAAATCTCACAGCTGGAAAGAGCAGGTGCGGGCAGAGCAGAGCCAGTGCAAATGCTGGAGAGAGATTAAGGCAGGAAGGAAATTGGATTTTCCCAAGTTCCACAGGGGAGGAGTGCACTAGGAGGGAAAAAGTGGTAAGAGAAAGAGAAAGAAAGACTGAAATTGATTTAGGACTTGAAATAAATACCCTCGACCTGCAAAAGGGTTGTCGTTTTGCATTTTGACAATTTAACAGGCAAAAAGCCTCCGCATTAACTGAGTCCATGCCTTCAACAGAAAGGGAGATTATCAGTTGCTGAACAGGAAAAGCTATAACTAAACAGACAATTTTCACATGCTTCATTCCCCCAGGAGCTGGAGCTGGTGCCAGGAAAAATACTTCTCCCTGCTCACCCTCCAGCCCACCAGTGTTCCCGTGTCTGGACCCTGGGACATGGCTCCTAGCCCTGGCCCCGCAGCTCTGCAAGTGGCAGTGTGTCCCCAGTACTAGCAACTGACAAGCAGTGAGGCTTTCCTTCCAGGCAAAGGTAGAGTGGAAGGTGGCCACCACATTTCCAGAAAGCTGTGGGCTTCTGTCCCTAATCTCATTAGGTTCAACTTGGAGCCACGTTCCCTCCCCCATTTCTCCTTCTTCCAACCATTTGAAGTAGTTATTTTACTTCTCTAGATTTGATTCACAAAACAAAAGAAAACAAAACCACACATACAAACAAACACACAAAACTGAGAAGGTCAACAAGATGTAATAGCACAAGGAATTATATTTTAAAAACCAGTACAAGGTCATGAAATGTCAACAACAAAACCAAAACCTATCCTGTGTTCACCCCCTAAAAGGCAGGGTGCCTCGTGCATACCCTTGTGGATTTATGCTGTGGCTGAGAACACAGCCCTTACGTGTAAGTACTGATGCGCCTGGCCATCCTTTAGCTACCAGACATGAGCCCTTCCAGATGTTTCAGTGCGGGTGCTTGCCTTCAAGGACAATGGCAAGTACATTGGAAAACTTCTTGTTACTATTCGGAGCCAATCTTTAAACAGTAACCAACATTCTACAAAGTCATTCATTTGTATAAATGAACATACATTTTTGTGTTTAGTTCTCAAAATAATCCCATGAGTCAGGTGATATTCTGATCCTTGCTTTCCAGTTAAGAAACTGAGGCTCAGAGAGCTTGAGGCAAGCAGAGCTCAGGTCACACAGCTGGTAAGTAGATCCATGTGACTCTAAATCTCTTGCTCCTTCCTCTACTCCTTACCATAATCCTCTGGAAGGCAGAGATCGGCAACGTACTCTGTAAGGTTCCCAACACGGAGGTGTGAGCAGGCGGCTGTTTAATTGAAGATGGAGGAAGCAGTCTGTTTTCCCATCACCCTTCATGTTGGTTCTTGGTACCTATTCCCCAGCAGATCCCAATCTGCACTGCCCCCTTTTCTCTGCATACACAATGTAACTTCAACTCCCAAACCCATTACCTAGACCAGATTGCTGAATTTGCGGGAGTGGCTTGAAACGTACACAAATACCCAGTCTAGCAGTCCTGCCAGAGAGCACAGGGCTCCTTGGGCTGAAAAGTGGAAGAAAAATCACTGGAAAAAATTTTTTTTAATGTTTTATTTATTTCTAGGAGAGAGAGAGAGAGAGACAGCGTGAGCAGAGGAGGGTCAGAGAGAGAGGGAGTCACAGACTCTGAAACAGGCTCCAGGCTCTGAGCTGGCAGTCAGCACAGAGCCCAACGCGGGGCTCGAACCCACAAACCGCAAGATCATGACCTAAGCGAAAGTCAGACACTTAACCGACTAAGCCACCCAGGTGCCCCAAAATCACTGGAAAATTTAAGGAGAGTGTACACAGCAAATATCTGTTGAACTGAATATTCCCCCAAACAAGTCCACTGAACATATCACATCAGATAACTTGCTCTCTCTGGCTTCCAGCCAATTTTCACACTCTTCCAACCCAAATGTGGCTCAGTAGCTCAGCTAGAAAGGAGATGCATTCAAATTCACCCAGGAGACCTGAGAGAGGACAACATCTGGCCTCTTTAAGCTGCCCCACTGTCCCTGAACCACTTCCTGCCTTTAGCCATTCCCTCATCCTGGAATCTTCAATGATTCCTCAAGGACCCTAGGATTAACTCCAGATTTATCTTCAGGGCATTTCACAACTCTTTAAACACTACTCATGCACAGCATGCATAGATATACTAGATGGATAGATGGATGGATGGATGGATGGATGGATGGATGGATGGATGGATGGAGGGAGGGAGGGATAGAGGGATGGAGGGATGGAGGGATGGAGGGATGGAGGGATGGAGGGAGGGAGGGACAAATGGATTTAATACTCAGTTTCCTGTTAGAACACTTCCTCTGTGTCAGTGAGGGAGCAGCAGTCTTCTGCCTCTGGGACAATCAAAGAACCTATCCCTTTTCCCTGTATATTCCTTCCCCTAAGCATACACCATTACCACTATTAACATATAAGTCTCTATTGTTTCTATGGCTCATAATCCAACCCACCAGCCTAGAGGGAGCAGGGGAAGGGCCATCCCTTGAAATGTGAACTATTCTGAAGCCCCAGACTCTAAGACTTCTAGAATTAATGGACAATTTTGACTCAAGTAACTTTCTTCTCACACTTCCATTTCCTAGTTTGTGAAATTGAGGCCTTGAGATACAAATTAGAATTGGGAACTCAAAAGCACATTTTTGTTTGGGGATATGCAATGTTCCCCAATTTCTTAGATATCAGCCATTTAGAGAATGCAGCTGTTGAAAAATACTTGGAACCCCCCCCCCAAAGTATTTGCAAATGCAGTATCCTTGAGTGTAACCAATGGATTATGACCCCTGCTTAAGGCTATATGAAAAGCTGGGGGAGTCCAAACCAGGTAGCTACTGGAAGGGGCCCCAACGGTGTCTAGGTAGTTGGTCAAAGTCAAGGTCAAGCTCACCTCTGCTATCTGCTGCTGCTTCTGCAGCTGGAGCCATGTAGGAGGTAACCTCAGCAACCTGAGAGAGACACAGTCTTTCATCACTTGCCTCTGCCTTCCCTGACCCTTGGTATTGCTGGGACATAGTACACATTCTCTTCCATTTCTCTTTCATCATCCTTAATCTCTTTAGTCATTCTAACGAAGCATTCTGGGGCCTATTTATTGTTCCCTAGTGAGCAGGAGTTGGATTTTTATTTCATACAAATTGTGAATAAGAGCTGTATTTGTTATTACTTTTTATGAGCTCACACTCCTTCCCTGATGATAGTTGCTTAATGGGCCAGGGTTAAGAAGTAAGTGATTCTACAGATGCTCCCTTGCTTGCTCCTCAAACTTCTCCTTACCCTATAATGCTTCCATCTGTGAAAGAGGAGGGACTCTTACATGACCTCTCAACCATTCCAAGCTCAAAGTCAGTCTGTTCCCAGACCCAGCCCAGCACTTTTCAAATGGATTGATGAGCATTGACCAGAAACAGAACACGGTACCTTGGGTCTAATGGAAGCTGGCCTAGAGGCTCCATGGGGCCAAGGATAGGGCAGTGGGTATTGGGAATCATAAGCCTGTATTTCATTAAAGCTTGTTTCCTGATTCTGTGTGGTCTTAGATATGTCCTTTCCTTCTCTAGGCCTGTTTTTCTTCTGTAAAAGAGGAATAACTGACTTATTCCTAATATCAATGAAAATTATAAACCACCATTGAAAAACCTACTACCAGGGAATGTGAAAGAACATTATGAAGATCTAATTAACGATTAGATCTAATTAAGAAGAATATTGTGTTTGTGTGAAGATATCAGTTGTCCCAGATTTACCTGCAAATTTAATGCAATCACAACTTTCAGGAAACTTGGCAAGAAGATTCTAAAATTGATATGGAAGAACAAGTGTATAAGAACAATCGAGAAAATATTAAGCAAATGAAAACAAAGTACACAAAGAAACTCTCCCCACTGGGTAAAATAATTATAATACCCCAGTCATTTTTAAAGTACAGTATTAGCTCAGGAATAAATGAAGAGATCAGCACAACAGAATAGAAAGCCTACAAATAAACTGTGTGGTTGAAAGCATAACGGTCTTCCAAAGATACCTTCCCCACCCTCGCCATGTCTTTATCTCCAGAGTCTGTGAATATGTTGTGTCAAATGGTGTATTCGTTTGCTAGGGCTACCATAACAAAGCACTACAGACTAGGCGACTTGTACAACAGAAATTTATTTCCTCAGAGTTCTGGAGGCTGAAAGTTCAAGATCAAGATGCCAGCCAAGTTGGTCTTCCCTAAGGCCTCTCTCTTTGGCCTATGGATGGCCACCCCATTACTGCCTTTTCACATTGTCTTTTGTTCCATACTCATGCATCCCTTGTGCTTCATTCTGTGTCCAAGTTTCCTCCTTTTGACACCAGGTGGATTACATTAGGGCCCCCCCAAATGACCTCATTAAATAATCTTAATCGCCTCTCTAAAGAACCCATTTCCAGATTCAGTCACATTCTGAGGTACTCAGGGTTAGGGTATCAGCACATAAACTATAGGGAGACAAGACTCAGCCTATAACACATGACACGGAAATTTAGATTGCAAATGGAATAAATCAACTGACCTCAAATGAAGTGAAGAGAGTATTCTGGATTATCTAGGTGGGCTCGTTGTCATTACGGGGGTCCTTAAAAATGAAAGAGGGCATCATGAGAGTGAGTTTCAGAGTAACCAGCAAGAGACTTTACTGGACATTGCTGACTTTAAAATGGAAGGGGGCCATGAACCAAGGAATGTGGGCAGCTGGAAAGGTAAGGAAACAGATTCTCCCTAGAACCTCCAGAGGTAATGCAGCCCTGCCAATACCTTGACTTCATCCCCAAGAAACTATTACACATGCTGATCTCTAGAATTGCGAGATAGTAAAGTTGTGTTGTTTTAAGCCACTAAGTTCGTGTAATTCATTACAACAATAAGAAGCTAATACATCATGTATATGAAGAAATTAGGATATGATAAAAGTATCATTTCAAATAACTGGAAAAAGACAATTAGCTCATCATCCAGTTAAAAAATAAATAAAATGAGATTCCTATGCCATGTCACTCACAAGAATAAAATCCAGATGGATTAAAAGCCTTAACAATATGCACATGAAAGTACTGGAAGAAAATATGGGAGAATGTGTTTATGACTTTGGAGTAGGGAAGGGGAAATAAATAAGAAAACTTAATGAAGTTTATAATATTAAAATAGAAAACATTTGTTGCAAAAGATGCCATAAGCGAAGTCAAAAGACAAGCAAAAAATGAGAGGACTATAACATACATACTCTTTGAATTTTGTTGTTGTTTTTTCTTCTTGTCAGTGAGCATGGATTACTTCACTAATTGAAAACAAAAAAGGAAAAAGAGGTGGGAAGAATCTTCTCTACCACCCTCTTCTTCCTATGAACAGGATTGGAATAAATGAGGAACCTCTCAGAAAGCAAAAGCACCATGGGAACACAAGAGTGTTTCATTGAAGTAAAAACTAAATTATGATTTATTAGGGCATTTCCTCCCTGCAGCTTCCTCACCTTCTGTGGCTCCTCTTCCTTGCTCACACCTGTGGGGTGAGCTAAGCTCAGCCAGCATTTATTGGAAGGATTGCTGAAAGATTAACCCATCTAGGACTTGCTAAACCTTTGGCTGAAACTTGCCTGTTTATTCTTCTTCCTGGGCACACAGCTAGACCATACTCCCCTAACTGCTCCCTGGCAACGAGATGTGTCCCCCTGGGTTCTAGCCAATGGACTGATAGCCGAAGTGTCACTTCTAGGCCAGGTGCATGAGAACCTCACATACTCCATGGTCTTTCTTCTTTTGCTGGCTTGGTACAGCTGAGTATGTAAACTTGGATGTCACATGCTGAGGCTATAGAGCCATTTAATGGAAGAAACTTTGTTCCCTGAATTACTACCTAGAAGAGAATCACTTGGTAATCAGAAATACCCATAATGGGTTTATGAGAGCTAGAAAAAATATATACTGTATTTGAGCTAAAATACATTTTTTGAATTTTGTGTTTGTTTCAGTAGCTGATGCTGCATTAACTCAGAAACCAATCTGACTTCTTTTGGCAAATATCTTGGTCTGACATCTCCTCAACAGCCCAGCTGAGCCTAACAATTATTTGGGCTAAGTTACCTCTGGTAGAAATCAGGCCAGTTGCTTTGACTCATGACTGGGCCCCGGTTGATACATCAATATGCTCTGGGAGATGCTTGGGCTCTTTGGCTATCTCAGTGGTACCAATAACACAGAAGGAGTAAAAGAGATGACCTTTGTCTTCCTCCACCCAGCACCCTTACCCTCCCTACCTCTTGCCACACTCAGACAAGAAGCAAACAATAAAACATGTCCCTGTCTCCTGCTGGCATTCAATAGACCTCACCCAGAGCTATGAGCTCGAGATAGGAGGACCCCATGTTGTGTCCCCTGTGTCATGATGTCATTGTTTGGACAGCCACATATCAGACACCACCTCCACCCCAAGAAAGGTCAGATGAGCCACAGAAATGAATTCCCTACTCCTGTCTTCTGACACCCCTTCCAAGAGTCCACTCTATTCATCAACTCCCTCTGATCCAGCTTCTACACCAGATCCAGGGACACCTAAAGAGAGAAGCTGCTAGAAAAATGGAAGCTCCTTAAAGACCAGGTTTTGTTTATCTGTGTATTCTCCATCTCAAGGCACATAGCTCTGAGGGCACAAATATGAACTTGCGTTCGAAAGCTCTTTAGTGCATGTATATTGATGTTCATTCTCTTCGCCTTTCACATGGCAACATTCAGTGAGCCTAGATGGACTGGATTGGAATACAATTGGATTGGGAACCAGCTGTCAGCTGAAAAGTTGTCTCTTTTAAGAAACCTTCCCCTATTGTCCCAAGAAGACCTCCTTTTTATTCCCTTTTCTGCATTTCCATGGCTCTTACTTGGTGCTTCTATGTCACTCTCGCCATGCAAAATTGCAATTGATCTGTTTCTGTGTCTGCCCTCCCAATATACTACAAAATCCCCAAATACAGAATACCTATTTTTGTATGTGCAGGCCTGGCAAATAGTAGGTATTCAAAAGATGAGAAAATAATCTAGTGAACAAATCCTGGCCTAATGAAACAACCTTTTCACCAAAATGAATTATAAGCTCTAATAAATAAATAAAATAGCCCCTTCTACTGTTCTACATCTTTGGTCATTAAACATTCTTCCTTCTGGCCAAATCCTTCCTCCTGAAAACCTCTCTGTGGGCTCTAGTTGTACCCACTCAAAAGACATCTCTGAAATACTCCTAACTCATAGCAGAGATCTAGAAGATGCCACACTCCTCTGCCCTGGGCCACCTCCAATCTATCACTTCCCATAAGTATGACACACAGCCAGGGAGTTCATCTCCCTGCCTCTGGCTAGGATTCTCAAATATATATTTTATTCCTTTCTCAAGAACATCCATGAGAAAGCAACCCAGCCCATTCTCTGTTTGTCCAGGTGCTGGAAAATTCTAGTGCCCAGTTCTAACTTAAATCCTTTTCTTTGCAATCTCTATCAATTCCATCCATGAAGAAAGAGTACTTTCTGTCCCCATACACTATACAGAGAGTAACCAATTCCTCTCTTTTCGTCCTCCTCCAACACATGCCCCTGGCAACCGGTCTTCTTTTTTATGCGCTGATTCATAATTTCTGAGTGAACCAAGGCCCTCCTTCTGCACCCTGTACTGCCACGTGTGGGTGAGTCTGCAGTATCCCAGTGACCAATGCATCCAGGATGTAGAGGTTCCATGCACTGAGCCAGCACAGCCCAGGACACATCCCAAAGCCTCTGTGCTCACAATGTCACCACTTGGACAGCCACATGTGGGATCACCTCCAGCAGGGGGTGGAAAGACGTGAGAACCAGCAGGTCCCTCCTGGCAGACCTATTGTGGACTCTAACCCTCCCCCGCTGGCCAGCCCTGAGGAGTGCTGGCCCCCATGCTGTGAGCTTAATTACTTTGCAAGAGGACATTTGTAACTGGACTTCCTCTTTGTTCACAGAGAAAGCTGGGAGTGGGCAACAGAACAAAGGCAGGTCTTTGCAGAACACAAGTGAGGAAGAGCCCACGCTGTGAATCTGGGTCTGGGCCTCAGGAGTGGAGGGGGCTGGGGACATGGGAGCTTGGGCAGCATGAGGATGGGCTCAGAGGGAACTAAATCCCCACCTGAGGGCTCAGGCAACCCTCTCACTGGGCTCCCACTAGATCCAGCCATATCTGAACTAATTCATGGAACCTGAAAGGAAAAAAAATGCCTTGTGAGCATCTTTCTCCTGTCCCCCTGATCCTGGAAGGCCATTCTCTCAAAACAGAGTCCTTTTTCTGTTTTTGGAGAATGTGTTGGGTTAGAGGGAGTGTGAAATATTTGTTGTGCCCCTGATATAGGGCTTTAAGTCTCATTGTTAGCATATTCTTTGTGATGTCTAGCTTAAATCCCTCCAGCTACTTGATAATATGAATCCATGGAGACTCAAAAAGGCAATCTTTCATGTATAGAACAGATCTGATTAGTTCCTCCCCCTCTGACTCTCCCTCCTGACTTGGCTGGGGAAAGATTCCTTTGGCACAATAATTCTCTGAGGAATTCTCTGCACCTGTATTAAGAAGGGAAAAGTCTGTGTGTGATCGGTGCTCCTCTCTGCTTCTACAGAAGACAAAAGGGTTCCTCTGGCTCACAGCAGCCAAGGTGGGTGGGGAGAGAGGCAGAGAGAAGATCCAAAAGTGGGGAAGAGGAAAGGAGAGGAGATAAGAGTGAGAAGACACTCATAGGTGCCTATCCAAGACTAACAATCTACAGGCTGAAAGACAATTCCATAGGACAGGTCACCTTTGCCACCCACCTTCCATTCCCTCACTCTGCATGTTTGCATCTCCCTAAAAGTATGTGCTTCCTCTGCTGGACTCAGCCATTCTCCTTTCTGCAAGGAACAGTGTGCATGCATGTGAGTGACCTCCCTGTGTACGTCAGGGTCACTTCCAAATCATCCTTCGGCCTTCCTTTCTCCAGAATGGCTCTCTCCTCTTTTGCTTCTCTCAGAAATTTAAAAGAAGGGGGAGGAAAGGAAACTTATGAATTGAACATATAACTTGAAGAAGGAAAGGAGGGAAATGTTTTACATGAATGTTTTCATTTTAGCCTCCTAGCTACCCTCAAAGGTAGGCGTGATTTTATCATGAAAGGGAGATAAACTTTTCTCAGATGAGGAAACAAAGCTGGGAGGAATGAAATGAGTAGTTCTGGGTCACTGAGCTGGTCAGTGGCATCTGTCAGGTTGAGCCCTGCATCTGTCAGACTCCAAGGACAAGGCCTTCACGGTCCTTTCTTCAGCTCTAAGTCTCTGCAACCAAAACTGACCCACCCCTGTGTCCCCCACATCCCTTTAGCCCTGCTATTGATCTGAGTACCTGGCCTAGATCTGAACATAAAGGGAAAGCAGCATCATGTAGCCAAGTTGGAAGGCAAGAGACAAGCTTTAAGTCTGGGTGAGACTCATGCACAAGACTATGGAAGCAAAACTTCTAGGAGAAGATAGAGTATCTGGGTAATATCCATGGCACACAAAACTCAAGGGCAGGAAAGCGCCCTGACTCACTAATAGTTAAGTTTCACTGTAAACCACAGTGTATGGTGCCCAGGGCCCAGCCTCCATGATTACCAAAGTGGTGTCAGGAAGATGCATTTCCCAAAGGTGGTAAATTCCCAGATCTCTTTTTCCTCTTTAAAGCATGATGTGAATCCTAGAGAGATCTCTGAATGCAAGAAACATGAAAGAGGCGGCCGTTAAGCTATAGAATCACAGAATATGAAGGCTGGACAAAAATCTCAGAGCTCATCTAGCCAGACCTCCTTATTACAGCTCTGGGAAACCAGCGGTAATGAGTCTTTCCCAAGTTGGACAATTGCAGAAGGTGAACTCAACCCTGAGACCCCCAAACTGCCACCCAGCTCTCTTTCCACTACCCCAGGTATCCCAGGTGTCCTTCCAGCTCAAGGGTGCAGCGAGGGCTGTAGAGTGGCTGTTAACAGGAAACCACAAGGAAAGATAAGCACTGGCCATATCTAGGAAAGAAATCTGCCCGGAACTCTCCCGAATGTTGCCACACCTAGCATAGAACCCAGGTAGGAATGATTTCTGTTCCCTTCCAGATCCCCAACAGCCTAAGCTCATGTTCCTCCCAATGATTTCTGTGTTATCTGAACCAAAGGAGACAAAGAAGATTCTGTGCACTGGGGAGGGAGGGCTCAAAATGGGAGAGGGGTGAATTCAAGGATAGAGCCTGGCTCTTGTAGTAGGATGGGTAAGGCCTAGGTCTCTACCCAGAGCCCTAGGAAAATGCAGAGGGAGGAAGCCACCGAACTCCAAGGAGCCTGCTTCTGTCTCTCCAGCCAGAGCTGTATGACCCTAATTCATCAGAGCTCCTTGACTTCGACTGACTTTGGCTTCAGATTCTTTTGTGTTGTTTTTATCTCAAGAAGAAGAGGAACTAGAAACTTAGCTGGGAAGACACGCATTTAAGCCACCTAGAGAAGGCCTAGACCACCCTTTGCCCCAGAGATGTTCCTGAAGTCTGACAGTGAAGAGTCCTCTCCTGGTCTAGGGAGAAAGCCTGTCCTTGTTCTGAGGGTGTGAGAGCCTCCAAATTTGTCTGCTCCCCATGGCTGCCATGCCATGTCATAAAACTGCTGGCCAGCCCACAGTTTCCCTAAACATGCTCAAAGATCATCTTACCACGGAGGGGGTTATTTGACACAGAGATCTTGCTGTGTGGCTCAGGAAAATGTCCCAACAGCCACAAAAAGGTAAACGGAGACGCCAAACTCGCGCCAGCTGGGGCCAGTAGCAACATGGCCCTTCGCCTGGCAGTTCTAGACACTTCTCAAATGTAAACACCTCTCCTCTTCCTCTTGTTTCCTCCCCCTTCTCTCTTTGTTTTCTTTCCTAAGGATTAAGAGATTTCATTTTCATTGTTCCATAGATGGAATGGGAGGTCTCTCTGAGCAAGCGCCAAGCACTGTGTGTTCCTTACGGCTTGGTTTGGAAATAACTTGAAGCTCTCTGTCCCTTTCCCGCCAGCCATCCCGCATGTGTCCTCAGCCCCTGAGAGCTCTCCTATCAGAATCTCATGAAGTTGTTCCAGAAGCCGCAAGCCTTTCTCCAACCTGCCCTGACCATGCGGAAACCAGAGACGGCCAGTGGAAATGCTGCCACCCTATCTGAGACACAGGGGTAGGCTTGTACTGGAGGAAGAGTCACCTCTGCTAATAGTCTCTCTGGGAGCCCTGATGTCACTGTGCAAGAGCAAGGTCCCAGGCTAAGGATGACTATAGGCCTTAGGTAGACCCTCTACTCTCTTGGGTCAGTGGCTTCTAGTAAGCTTCCAGAAGCAAAGGTAGACGTCGAGAGATGGGACAGAGTGAGGAAGAGGAGTAAGGTCTTGCCCTCTATGCTGGTCATTTGCACCCTCTCACCCCGCCGCACCCCAGGTCCACTCTCTGCTCTGTTCTGTGCCCTGCGACGCCTAGAAACAATCATACTCATTACTTCCCAGCCTAATGGGGCACTCCAGGAGGCAATGGGAAAGCAAAAGAGCAAAGGTCCTTTCTTGAGCTGCTTTTCTGGCATGTTCCCCCACAAAACTAATCACCCCTCACCCTCCCGCACCCTACAGAAAGCCCAGCCTCCATGAACCCAGCCCTCCCCAAGTCTGGAAACACTGTTTCCTTCCATTTCTGCCTAGGATGGTCACTGCTTCCTGCTGTTGCTGGTCTCTGAGTGCCTCAGTTTCTCTTGTGTGCCCCTTTGATATACCCCCACACTTTGTAAGTAACCCCTTCACTAAGATCTTGTTTGAACCAGCCAAGATGAATGTTATTTCTTTCTGAGAGCCCAACTCTTGCATCCGGTATATTTAATGCAAGTGTGGAGGGTAAAAAGGAAAAGAAGGGAGCTGTCAACCCTGAAGAGGTCATGTGTCCCAAGCCAGCTGGGGACTTGTTGCAGATGCAAATTTGTGGGCCCTGCCATAGACCTAGTGAATTAGAAACTCTAGAAGGTCCTGCAATCTTAGTTTTAGCACCTAGTTGAACACCTTAGCTTTAGCAGCCCCCTCTGGGAAACTCTGACACACAGGAAAGATGGAGAAGGAGCCAGGGACCAGCACCTCTCTCTCTCTCTTTCTCTCTCTCTCTCTCTCTCAGGGACCAGCACCTCTCTCTCTCTCTCTCTCTCTGCACATCCAGATTTTCCACAATCATGAAATTCAGTTCCTGCCCCACTTGATCAATCAAAGAGGATGACGCAGGTGGCATTTACTACCTGGGTGGTGGCTTGGGCTAAAGAGGTCACTGTGAGCAGACAGTCCTCCCTCTGCTCCACTGTGCAAAGGAACCGGATGCTCTTTGATGCAGTCAGTAGCTCTTGTTGCCATGCCTGCTCCTCTCTCAGATTCTTCACACGTAAACACATCCCAGACTCTTTGTTCTCAAATGTATGAATCTTCAGCACATTGGCCATAGAGACGGTCTAAATGCTTCCTTCCAGCTGTGCCCAGCTGTGTCACGTGAACTGCAATGCTGTGCTTTTTCATAGTTAGGAAAGTTCTTTCCAGCTCTCTCTGTTCACATATGGTCCATTCTGACCCTCCTCATACCAGCTGCTCAGGAACTATTCACATTTGCGATGGAAACCCTCAGGCTCTGGGGGCAAGACAGACTCCAGTTGAAATCTGACTACCCACTGTGCCAGCTGTGTGCCCACAACCAGCTACTCCATGTCGCCTTTGTCTCCTCCATCTGTAAAACAAGAGTAATAATTTCTGTCTCTCAGGGTGGGGTGAGGGTTCATTGAGATGATACTCGTGCAACACCTTAGCACAAGAGGCTGCATGTACTAGGTGTGGATGAAAACTTTTCCTTTCTTTCCACTCTTTCTCCTGGGAGACTATGAACCTGTGTTTTCTGTGATGATACAGTGGTGGAGAGCAAACAGGGCAGAGCTGGAGTCAGGTTGGCCCATCACTGCCACTTACTGTCTCTGTGTCTTTAGGCAATTTACTCAACTTTTATGTGCCTTGACCTTCTCATCTGCAAAACAGGGATCATAACAGTACTTACCTCGCTGGACCATCCTCATGCTTAACTCATAGCCTATGTAAAACCTAGCGTATCTGTTCGCTCTAGATATTAGCTCCTATATTATTCGTTATTAATAACATTATTATTTTACATTCCAAGTGAAAAGCTGAGATGCAACATCTACTAGGGAGAGATCAACAAACAGAGACAATGTGACAGAACATTTGAAATTAGGACCACATTAATATGGCTTTTGTATCTTGCTCATTCCCAGTGTTGGGGAGGGGGGGAGTTTAATATGCAACTCAAGTAAGAGGTTAAGAAGATAGAAGCAAAAAAACATCAAAGAAGGCGTGAAGAATCTAGAAAAAGGAGGAAAAGGGCCCCACTGGGCTAGTGGGAAGAGCAATGGTGAGGCTGAGCCAGATCCAAGGATGGGTCTCTGCAAGGGCCTTGACGCAAAGTACTTCTCTTCTGCAAGTTTTTCCATTGCCTAGAGAGGAACGAGTCTGTTTTCCATCCCTGCATCTCTGCAGAATCCTTGTCACTACTACCCACTTCATTCACACCCTTTCCTGCCTTGTGAAGTCATTCCTTCTTTCTTCCCTTCCAAATCCTGCAGGACCCCGCTCCATTCCCACTTCGTCTGGGTCATTCCCTGGTGGGTCTCTCCCTCTCCTCCCTTCTCCACCATAGACATCCATGTGGGCCGTGGTCAGCTCCATGCCACTCAGCGCAAATTTGTCTGCATTCCTAGCCAGTTCGCTGTGGTTTCACACATGCAAGCCTTTTTCCCCAAACCAATCGTAGGCTTCTCCCTAAAGGCAAGGACCATATCTTCCATTGCTTCTGGGCCCAAGGCTATGAAAGAAATTAGACCCAAAGGAAGCATAAAGTGTACATATATAAGCTTTGAACAACAATGGGATCCTTTGCACCAAGTTCTTCCATCTTCCACCAATAAAACAGCACTGGAGAGAGGTGTCAACTAACAGGACATTTCTCCTCAGTGCCCTCCATTCTCTCCCTCAGCCACAAACCAGTAATGAGATGTTAGATGGCAGAGTCAGGCTGGATCCAAATATGGATTCAAAATATATATTAATAGGAATTTATACAAGATTCCAAATTTTAAATAAAAGAATTAAGTGTAGAAGCGTAGCATGGTGAGAATTAAGTTGAAAGTAGCTTCAGTATAAAATAATAAATATTATTAAGAAAATTGAAGCAACCTGGATACATCAATAAATACCAAATGCTCAAAACATTGGAGGTGATATTTCTATCCTATTAAATTCATTAGGTCAGAACTAAAACATCTGGGAATTTTTTTTTTTTTTTTTTTTTTTTTTAGGGAGGGCATAGACCATACCCAGGGGAAGACAAGGCCAAAAAAAGCATCTACAAACCAAATCACAAAAAGAATGCTAAAAGAACTAAAAGCATTTAGCCTGGAGGAAAAAAATGTCTCATGAGGATACGATCCTTATTTCCAAATATTTGAAAAGTGTTCATGGCAGAAAGAGACTCTTCAGTCTATTACTCCAGATTAAGGGAAAGCAAATTTCAATATGAGAAGAAAGTTCCTTTAGTGTTCTTAAAAATGTAATGGATTACTTTGTGAGGTAGTGAGGTCCCCACCACTGGAAATATTAAGGAAACATGGTTTCTTGCAAAAGCCTGTTATTTTCTCCAGGAGTTCAGTGTTTTCTTGTTGCCCTGAGACTATTCGGGATTCCCCCACCCCCATGGGAACACACAGGGGCAGGAGAGACAGTTTGCTCCCACAGAACTGACTTACCCAGCTCTCCATCCCTTGGCCCAGTGGGGATGCAGTGTTGTAGGTAAATCAGACAGAATTGGGCTTATTGATGGACTGACTTGCTGGGAGACAGGCATGTCTCGGTGCCCAGGAAACAAAGAACCATAATCAAAGCAAAACGTTTAATAGTGTTCTGAAACTGTTTCACTCCCTAGTGGAAGCCCAGGCATCCAGCAAGGTGATGGTGTCCACTTTGGTCTACTGCATCACATGAAGAGTGGCTGCCTGTTCCCCCTTCATGAGGCAGACAAGGCCAAAGGTTAAGAAGGGGAGGAAAAGACTACATAAACTGAAAGCCCAGCTCTGTCAACACTGTGTGACTTTATGCACATAACTTCACCTCTCCACTCCTCCCTGCCTCATCTACAAAATAAGGATGTTGATTCTCGTGGTTCTTGTGATGGTTAACTTTCTGTCAACTTAGCTGGACCCCGGAGTATCCAGATATTTGGTCAAATATTATTCTGGGTGTTTGTGTAATGGTGTTTTTGGAAGAGATTAACATTTAAATCAGTAGATGGAGTAAAACAGATTGCCCTACATCGTGCAGGTGGGCCTCATCCAATCAGTTGAAGGCCTAAATAGAACAAAAGGCTGATCCTCTCCCTATGAAGGAAGAATTCTCTGGCCTGGAGGTCTTTAAACTTGGGCATCAATTCTTCCTGATTCTATAGCAGCCTGCTGACCTTAGGACCTGAACTGGGACATCAGCTCTGCAGATTTGAGACTTGACAGATTTCATAGTCTCATGAGCCAAACCCTTATAATGAATCTCAATAGATGATATATTAGATAGATGATAGATAGATAGATAGATAGATAGGTAGATAGATAGATAGATAGATAGATAAGAAAGAGAGATTGAGATCCTGGTTCTCTTTCTTTGGAGAAAGCTTACTGATATAGTACCTATCTCAAGAGTTTACATTAAGATTAACCAGGATAATGTACCTAAAGCACTTTTGCAATATATACATATACATATGTACATATATATATGTATACATATATATATACATATACATATACATATACATATACATATACATATACATATACATATACATATACACATAACTGCTCAGTAAATGCAAGGTTCTTTTTATAAGGCCATTCTTGAGAAGTAGTATCACCTAATGGGTTTTATTTGGGGAAGAAGAGGAAAACTTGTATACAGGACTGTAAAGCTTAGGGACAGATGTGATCACATCCCTAGGTAGGGAATGTCTACAACCTGGATAGCAGCAGTGTCCTCAAGAGCTCTTGAACTCTTCTGTTGAAGGACTCTTCTCAATGACAGATTCTCCACTGAATCTCTGGGGAGTTGAAGCCACTCACATTGGTCTAGACCAAGCCCTTCTTTGAGAAAGATAATAGGGCAGCCCTGAGACAAGGAGGGGATGAAAGGTTCCCCAGTGATGTCTGCCAACCATCCACTGCATTTCCCAAAAATCCCAACTATGTTCATCCTCCCTGATTCCAACACCAAAGCTTTTGTCCAAACTTTAGATATGTCACACCTTCACCGCATCACATCCTCCTCTTTTAGCCTCCTTGCCTTTCTAGACCTGAAGCCTTTAGCTGAGTTCACCCTCCCCATTGAAATCCTACTTTTCATTCCAGAGGGGCTCACATCTCCCTCCCTTCCACCCTGACATTCTCTGACCACCCCAGCCACTGTGATCCCTTGTCACCACTTGGAAGACCTTCATCTATCCTTTCCATAGTCTATTCTGTTTCAGTTTATACCCATTGCCTCTTGTGATCCCCTTTACATGCTCCCCAAGGACAGAGACCCCTGTGTCTTATATCCCAGCCCCAGGATGGTCCCAAATTTGTTCATTTGCTTCAGCCAAATGACTGTTATGCTTGAGGCTCCTTGGCCACCAGCATCTCAGTTTTCTCTAACCTGGGTGAGTATCAGCATCACCTGGGGAACTTTTCTAAACTAAAAATTCATGGCTCTCATTGAAATCTACAGAATTAGAACATCCAGAAATGAAACCTTAGAATCTGAGTGTTTTTAAAGGAGTTCAGGTGATTATGATGAGTGTCTGGGTTTGGGGACCACTGATCTTGGAGATACAGAAACATTTCCCCATGGCCTTGGACTTTCCTCTCCAAGTGACTCAACCCATCCAAGACTATGTTGTTAAACCCATCCCCCATTACCCCGTGGCACCCTTGCTCCAGTCTTCTGGCTCTTGCCTTTTCCTAGTCTGCCCAGACCTCTAAACAGTCTTCTTTGATTGCTCCCACCTTCCCCTTCCCTTCCATGCCATGAATTTGTGCATCCCAGCTCTAGCCTCCTCCTGAATGGACCATCATGTTGTCAGTCTCTGGTTTGGCCTTCCTAACCAGCATGCTTTGCCAATAATGAGCAGGGGGGAGCTACAGAAAATTTCTTAGTTTACAGGCTGGCTCTTCAAGGTTGGTTCATCCATGTGTTTGTTCCAAGATAAACACTCAAGAATGTGGCTGATTGGGTAGAATATACCTAAAATATCTATTTGTGGTCTGTCTCTTATCTTACAATAGGTTCTTACATAGAAAAAAAACCCTCATTTAAAGAAATTTAGTGCCTTTGAGAGCACGAGAGGGTTTCAAAAAGATGCAATCTTCCTAAATGAGATCTCCATTGACAGAGCCAGTGGTCTTTATCCCTGGCTGTTTATGATGTTTGATGTGCCTGAGATCTAGAATCCCAAGGCTGGGAGGAACCTTCCATGCCATCTTATCCAAAGGCTCCCAGATTCACAAAAGGTTCTTAAAATACAAACCAAGTGTTTAAAAATTCCCTTATAATTTTGTTGTCTGAGGCCACACCTCTGTCTTGTCTACCAGGAGACGGAAATAGTTAATGCTTTTCTCAGGCTGTGTTAACCATTCACACATTTGTGCGGGCTGTTCCAGAGATTCAGCCACAGATTATTGATTCCCATGGCAGGTTTCTCAACAGCGGCACTACTGATACTATGGCCCCAGTAATTCTTTGTTGTAGGGGGGCTGTCCTGGGCACTATAGGATGTTTAGCAGCAGCTCTGAACTCTGCTCACTAGGGGCCACCAACACTCCTTCCCAGCCCCTCAGGGGGAGGACAAAGTGGTCCCCCGTGAGAATCACTGCTCTTCAGTGCTTTGACAGTCCTGTTCTCTAGGAGTACACCATCCAGCCGGGACACCGGCATTTCCACCAATACTCACCAAACCCCACGACAAAGCTCTTTAACAAACTATAAGACGGAGGTCTGGCCCCACCTAGGAGAGTCAGAAAAGACTTCACAGTGGGGAGCTTTAGGCGTAAGTCTTAAAAAATAAGAAGGCCTTTCCAGAGGAAGGGTATTTTGGGTGAAAGAAACAGCTTGCACACAAGGCATGGAATAGCATGTTGTATTCCCCGGAGAGAATCGTTCATAGGAGCTGGAGCTTCGAGTCCCCGGTGAGAAGTCCCAAAGGTAGAAAAACTGAACCTGAACTTTCAGAAGCTCCAGTTGAAGACCCCCTGACTGTACTGTCCCTTCTAAGAGCCCAGCCCACCCTGGAATTCTAGGAGCATAACCGCCATGGCCCTAACCCAAGAGTTTGCATCCAGGTTGTGTAGGGTGGGGAGGCCGCCTGCCCATAAAGGGTAGATCTACACTGACAGGAGACACTAAAGGTTTTGCCAAAATAGAGAAGCCTGTTAATAGCCATCACTTCTGGCTTTCCCAGCATTCTGGTGGCCCTTGCCACCAAACTGGTCTGCCGTCCTTCTCAGTCTCTCATGCTAGCCCTGCAGCCTCGCCTCTGTCACCCATTCCCTCTGAGTCCCCCTGCGTGTGACAGAATCACAGCAGAATAGCCGCATATCTGCAGCAGTACATTTTCTCCATCTGTCTCTGCCCCTTGTCTCCACATCTGCCCTCACTATCCCTCATTCAGACCCTGCCCAACTCAGGCTCTGTCCATGTGAGCAAGGAACACAGCAGATGACCTCTGGAAGGCCCTTCCAGCTGACATATCTGATTCTATGTCACTGAGGAAACTGCAGAAAGGAAAATGTTTATTAAAATCTGTGAGATCTAACAAGGGGGTGGAGACAGGGGGAGCGCCTGAATTCCAGCACTCTCCCCACGGAGAGAGGGTGGAAAAACCCAGGCCTTCCTGCCTGGACATCATCAGATCCCAGCCTCCCCCGGAGCCAGAAATCAGTGGAAATGTATATGTATTTTAATACACCCTCATTACCAATAAAAATAGTGTTACATCAATACAGGGGTTGGTTGAAATGCGTCCCAACTACGCTAAACGGGGAACGCATTGAAACGCCTATAATAATATCATTCAAGGCAACCCTCTGCCAAACGTGGACGGAGGGGAATTCATACTGCCAGAGAAAATCTGGTCTTCATCAGGGCTTCGATATTTGAGGAAGCCGGGGACATTTTTCTGCGATTGAAGCAAATTGCCAGCTGCCAATACTATGATTTAATTCCCCTTTTCCCCCCCTCTCATCTGAAACAATTGCCACAGGCATTTGGTGGGCTGTGAAGTCCTTGTGCACAACCCAACTTGTACCTGAATGGCAGGAAGGGACATGTCGAGAGATGAGGAGGAGAAGGAAAGGAGGAGCAGGCAAAGAGGAAGGGTGATGTCAAAGGAAAGTGGGAGAAGAAAGGAATGAGAGGAGCAAGAGAATGAGGAGGAGAGGGAGGAAGCAGAAGGAAAGCAGCAAAGTGAGGTGGGGAAGGATGAAGAAGAATGAGAAGGGTGTGGGTGAGGAAAGGTGAGCAGAGGGAAAATCACAGCCAGAGAGAAGACAATGCCAAAGTCCGATGTGAAAGATCTCAGAGATCATACGGCTCAGTTTCCTGTCGGGAGGAAAGTGTTTGCCCAAGGCCTTGGAGCTCAGAGGGAGAAGGAGGCCCTCCTGACTCCGATCCAATGCTGTCCACCACTCTTCAGCAGGCAGAGAGCAAGGTGAACAGAGGGGAATTAAGAAGAAAAAAATGAGGGGTGCCTAGGTGGCTCAGTCAATTAAACATCCAACTCTTGGTTTCAGCTCAGGTCATGAGCTCATGGTACATAGGTTCCAGCCCTGCATTGGGCTCTGCACAGACAATGAGGAGCCTACTTGGAATTGTCTCTCTCTCCTTTCCTCTCTGTCCCTCCCCAGCTCTCTCTCTCAAAATACATAAATAAACTTTATAAAAAAGAAGAAGATGAGATCCTATCTGTGTGCATATCTGCCTGTAGCATTTGGCTTCCTCACCACCTGCATCATCTAATATCATCTACCATTCCAAAATCTAATGTGATCTAATGTTCATAGTGTCCTGACTGTCAGGTCCTAGAAGCTTCTCATGAAGTGTTCCCAAGACCTTGAAGACACTATGTGCTCCCTCATCAAGTCATAAGTGGTAGTCTAAGCCCCTCAAGGCCTCTGGCTTCCCAGGGTGGTAGGGACGCTGACAAGACCCACCCCTGTGTGCCTGGAAATCCCAAACTCCATGGCGGCCGTTCCAACCTTGGGAGCCCCATCAGCTCCTCAGAGATGAGGGTCTTTCTGGCTTTGGCATCAGTTACTAGTTTTCAATCGTGTCATTTAGTTAATAGTATTATGTCACTGTTGGTTTATTTTGATAATCGTTCTAAGGTTGTGTCAGACCTTAATATTGGGGGGAGCTGAGTTAGAGATATATGAGACCTTTCTGTATTACTCTTGTAATTCCAGTAAAAAAATTTTTTAAAAGATCCTTCAGCATGATTTCCAGGGCAGATTTGAATATAGAAAGGGCGGTAAGTCCCTGGGCCCCAGCCTCTGGACTCTGGCCAGTGGCTCACCTCTCTTCTCTTCCCCCCTCCAGATCCTTCCCTTACAAGGAGACACATGTGGATGCTCTTGGCTGCTTGCCCAAGCCCAGGTCCCAGCCCCCTGATCCTGCAAGCAACCTCTCCTCTGCTACCCCGAGGGCCTAGCAATGTGCACCATGGCCATGCCATCCACCCTGGGAGGACAGACCCAGCAAAGGCTCAGGGCCATTTGACCAGGGAATTTTAGAGTCTAAAGGAAGACGTGACCCACTATCTCTCGGGAGCCCCAACCTTGACATTGCCTCCTGAGAAGGGTCATGGGAGGAGAGCTTGAGGTTAAAGATACCTTATCAGTCTCGCACTCAATGTAAGGAGGTAGGTCCTGTGCATTCAGATGCTAATCAGATGCCCCAGACGCCCCCCGCCCCCAGCCCCTCTCAGGAAGCATCCCCAGATTCACTCCTCCCCAGACACAGGGATGCTGCCCTTCTCGATTCCATATCACCTCCCTGAACTCCTACTGAGTCCCTGATTATAATTATTTGTGTTCAACCTGTGTCTCCTCCACTGGCTTGAGAATTTCTCAAAGGCCAGGATTGTGTCTCATATATCCCCGCACTCCTAGCCCCAAGTCTGGCACAAAGATGGGCTTTCTTACTGGATGGCTGCCTTGTTATATCCTCCAGAGAACACGAGCGCATAGCAGAGGGGTTAGAAGATTATGTTGCCTGAAATCACGCAATTCTGAGTTCAAATTCTGACTCACACACTTAATTGCTACGTGACCATGAAAAAAGTTATTTAATCTCTCTGAGGCTTAGCTTCCTCATCTGAGCTGTCAGAATTCAATGAGGCAACGCTGTTGAAACACTTGACAGCACCCCTGGTATTCAGCAAGCATTCAATAAATGTGACAGATGGTAAGATCAGGCTGCCAGTGTCATGAGCAGGTCCATGGATGAGCTGGTATGCTTATACCTCAGTAGCTGTCTCACGGTTATCTTCAAGTACAGGGAGCATGAGCAGGAGAGAGACGGGCCCCACACACTCCAGAAAGAAATCACCCAGGCCCCAGCAGCCGGGTCAGAGGCCTGTCTCTGTAAACTCAGGCCAGAGCAGCACCTCAGCCCCCTCAGCCCATTGCTGACTGATGGAGCCCCAGACACCTTCCAGAGAGCTGACAGTCCATAATCTCCAGCGAAGGCCATCATATTTCAGCGTGGCTGGTGACAATGCTGAGACACAGCAGGAACTGACAAACAAAAAAAGATTGTTTTCAAGAGATCAACACATCAACACCTGTTAGTCAAAACTAACCAATTCCAGCAGCCCTTGAACGCCCAGGAAAAAAAAAAAGACATGAAAGATGGATCCCTGGATGGTAGTAACAGAGACTGAGGTCTCCAAGCAGATGGCCCTGTGTGCTCACAAGTCTGGCATGTGGGGAGAGGGTAGCGGTCCCCTTGGGGGTCCAGGAACAAGGTCAAGAGGAAAGTGTGGCAACTGAAAGTTAGGCTAAATCAATCCCAGTTGCGATTAAAATGACAAAAAGCAGAAGGAACAAGAAAGTAAAGGGTAAAATCAAATCAACCTCCACATTTTTAAAAAAGTCTTTAAGAGAATAAAATGTAAGCAAATTAAATTTATAAACAAGAATTTCACTAGATAAAGTGCATGTCTGAAATACAAAGTCAAACGGTTACAGCTGTAACCAAGTGTAGTCATTCAAGGGTCTAGTTCTGGGGCAGCAAAGCAGTGGTGTTCTGGAAAAGTCCGTCTTTCTCATCGTCCCCCTCCCCAACAACGAAACTCTGGTTTGTGGCATTTGTTGGTTTCCATGGTATGAACATTCCCACCATAGGTGACCTCAAGCTTTTGACATGACTGTCGCTGGACTAGACTTGGGGAAGCAATTTAACCATCACCTCCCACAAACCACCCCAGGACACCCGTGGAAGGGAGCACAGAGAGAAGCAAGAACACAGTAAGCAAACAGCCCGAAGGAGTCAAGAAAAGTAAAAAGAAAAAAGAAAAGTAAAGAAATCAAAGACCTTACAACTCCACCCCCCCACAAAATAAATAGCTAATTTACATTCATATTCTGTTACTGGCACCATGACCTAGAAAGCAACCAGATCAAAATGCAGAGTATTTCCATCAGCCCAGAAAGCTCCCAGGGCAGTTTTAGAACCTGGCTGCAAATTCTTTGACTGTCTTACTAATGAGTGGTGGGGTCTATCTGCCCTCTCTCTAAATCGGAGCAGGTTCATGACTGCCTTGACCAATAGGTATGGCAGAAGCGACACTGTCTCACTCCTAAGGCTGAACCAGTAAGGACTGTCCAGCTTCTATCTTATTTCTGAATACCCCTTCTCAACTTCCTGAGCACCAAGCACGAAGTCTGGCCACCTGAGGTGGCCATGGTGGAAAGGCCGCATGTAGGTTCTCCAGCCAACAGTCCGACTGAGCCCAGCCTTTCAGCAACTTGCCATGACATCAGATGTGTGAAGAATCCATCTTGAGCCCTTATGACCAGCCTGGGCATCAGAGCCACATAGAAAAGAAGACTCAATCTAGCCTAGCCTGAACTCCTGACCCACAAAACTGGGACTAGAATGAGCCAGTTGTTGTTTTAAGTCACTGTGTTTTGGGGTAGTTTGTCACATAACAGTAGAAAACTGGGAACAGTTTATAAATTGCCCTTCCCACTCAAGCATCTCCCCTCCCACTCTGAGATAATCCTATTTCTGATGTTATCATCAGAGATTAACTCTGGCTGCCCTCCAACTTCATATAAATAGACTCATCCAATGTAAACTCTTTCTGACTGGCTCCTTCCACTCAGTATACTGTTTCTGAGAATCATCCATGTTGTTTTTGTCAGTGACTTTTTTTATTGCTAAGTGGTATTTTATGTTATTAACATACTATAATTTATTTACTTCATATCTTGTTGAGAGTCACTGGGTTGTTTCCAGTTTGGGGTTTTTACTAATAAACCTTCTATTGAACATTCCTAGGCAAGTCCTTCTCAGACATAAATTTCTATCTCTCTTTGGTAAATGCTTAGGGGTAAAATCACTGGGTCGTAGATTAAGTATATGTTGATACTTATTGGAAGACGTCCATTTTCCAAACTGGTTTCAGCATTCTCTATTACCACCAGCAGCTTGTGGAAGTCCCAGGCCTTTAACACTCTTGCCGACACTTAGTATTGTCGTTTTCATTTGTGCCCTTCTAATGCCTGTACTGGAAGACCTCTATTAATTTATTTTGCCTTTTTTTCATGACTAATAATATTAGCACCTTATTGCCCATCTGGATACTTTTGTTTGTGAACTGCCCTCTCATTCCGTGCCTGCTTATTTATTTGTTTTAATTCCATTGTAATTAACATACAGCATTCTAGTTTGTTTCTGGAGTACAGTATAGTGAGTGATTCCACAGTTCCGTATATTGCTCAGTACTCATCACCATACACTGTACACGCTTTTGTAAAGTGAGTTGTGTATCTTGTTATAACTGAATTGTAAGAGCTCTTTGAGTCTTCTGGATATTGGTCTCTTGGCAAATGCTTTCTCCCATACTATAATTTACCTTCCCACATTCTTCATGGTATCTTGTGAGGAAGAGAAATCTGCTTTTTAGTTTTGATAAGATCCAAATCTTCACTTTTTTTTTTTGTGGTTATTAACTTTGTGGTCTGCCTCAGAAGTCATAGCCTACCCCAAGGTTTCAAAGGTATTCTCCTCTGTTGCCTACTAGAAGCTTATTGTTTTAGTTGAGCAGGCTAAACATACATATAAATATATACACACTTATTTCATGCACTCCTAGGTGGCTCAGTTGGTTAAGCATCTGACTCTTATAATTTATGAGTTCGAGCCACACATCATGCTCTGTGCTGACAGCATGGAGCCTGCTTGGGATTCTCTCCATCTCTCTCTACTCCTCCCCCACTTGTGCACACATTCTCTCTCTCTATCTCTCTCTCATTCTCTCTCTCTCTCTCAAATAAACATTTATAAATAAATAAATATACCCTTTCAAATTAACTTTTATTTTTGGAATGAAGTAGAGGCCAAGAGTTTCTTTTAATCACACACACACACACACACACACACACACACACACACACACACACGTATGTTTCTCCAGTACCATTCACTAAAAAGAACTTTCTTTTCCCCCATTGAACTGCATTGGTGCCTTTGTTGAAAAACGAGTGACCATTTATACATGGGACAATAATCTATACCTTTCCAAAGTGGATCCGTCTGTCCAGGTGACTAAAATTCTGTCATTAGAGATCACTTTCTTGGTAATTTGCATGATTTGAGTCTTTACAATTCCAAATATCTGCCCATGATACAACAAATTAAGCCTTGGAGTCCTGGCTTTCATTGAGTCCCAGAGAGTAGAAATGCCCTGGGCCAGAAGTTAGAGGAGCAGGGTTCCAGAAAGTTCTAGTTCAGGAAACATCCACTGAGGACCTTCCCTTTGCCAGGTAGGATACTTGGGTATGTTGGGGTAGGGGGATGATAGAGAATAAAAACCACATTCCCTGTCCTGAAGGACTTCACAACTGGGCTACAGATCAAATGACCTGTGACCACCTTCACTGACCCTATGCCCTACAAAGAACCCTGGAACCCAGAATGGAGAATTGGATTTGGATGATTTTTTTTTTTTTTACTCCACTGGTAGTTTCAAGAATTTTAAAACATTCTAGTCAGTTCTCTAACGGGTCTCCTGAGCCTTAAATTTTTCCACTGTTGAAGAAAAATTAAAAATGTTCTCATCCCTGAGATAATTCATATAAAGTGTTTAGCTATGAACTTGACATCTCAGGATTGCTAAATAAATTAGCTGTGGTGATGGTGATGTTGATGATGTTCATTCTTCCCAGGGCTGTGATAAAAATAAAATTGTAAGGACACACAATCTCAGGTTGGAAGGAAACTTCTCTCTGGAGGTCAATGGTTAATTATCAGAAACGTCTGGAGATCTTACTAGAAAATACCAATCGCCAGGCACCAACCCAGGATTCCATTCTTTTTCTCTAAGTGAGGCCTGGGAATCTTTATTTGGAACAAAAATCTCCAGGTATTCTATGGTCAACCAAGTTTAGAGATCACTGACCTCCATCACAACCAGAGAGGTGAGGATGTGAGGATGCCTAAATTGTCTTAGAAATGTTGTTATTATACAAATGTAATTGGTTAATCAGAAAAAAAAATGGCTATAGTTGTCAAATACTTTCCAGAGAAACAGCTAGCACCTGGCAAACCCAGGGAAGGAAAGGGCATGAGATAGGAGGGGGACTGAAGAGGGAGGCAGTTGGATGCCAGAAGCATATATCAGCTATTTCACAATTTTACCTGGGGCCAGGCCCTACTTAAGACCCAAAACCAACTTACATCAAGTTGGTGATGGATGAAACCAACAGGTCTGTTAGCCAATTCAAACTTTAAAATGAAAACAATAAATAAATAAATCGGAGCCAAAAATTAATTGAGTGCAAGATAAGACAAGCTGATATTGCAAACTCCTTGAAAAATGATTTTAAGGAACAATAAATTTCAAATTCTGAGTGAGGCATGGTGACCCATCAGGACTGCTGAGAATCAGGACATCTCCAGAGTTGTGCAAATCCTACAGATGACAGGCCAAAGAAAATTGATTTCAAGACTGCTGATGGAACAAAGCAGGAGGGGGTTGGGGCTGGTTTGGTCTGCAATAAAATTTTCCATGGGTCACTCAGATTTCTTTTTCTTTTCCAAATTTCAGGGTGCGTGAGCAGATGGCTACAGCACAGGAAGTGAGGAATAAAAGGTCTGGCTGAGAAGAACAAAGTGGGGTGAAGTCCCATATGTCACAACTGAGACCAGGAAGCAGAATGATCTCACCCCAAAATCTCCAGAGAAGACACCCACAAGCACACAGTCTCATGGTAAAGGAGGTAGAACTTTTGACTGTTACACAGGAGATCTTGTGTCAGCTGGTAATAACCAGAGTGACCTTGGGTAAGCCAATTCCATTCCCTTGACCTCAGTTTACGTATCATCACTGATCACTAGCCACTAGATCCTATAGTCATGTGACCCCTAAGTTCCCTGGAACACTGATGGTTTTCTTTTCTGGTTCACTAAGACTTACTGAGAGATTAGGGAGCCCACTGAGGTCACCAAGAATTTCTTGTTCACAAAATATCTCCTACTTTTCCTCATATCCACTTGTGCTTCTCAGGATGGGTGACTGAGCCCAAGTTGGACTCAGTGGCTTGTTGCTGGGGAAGAGAGGGTTCTGTGCGTCGCCTGCCTAGCAGCAGCAGCCCCCACCAGATCTGAGTAACAGATGGCCTCAGAAGCACTGCTGGGGTCTCAGCTAGCCTTTCCCCTACCCAGCCTCAACCCCAGTGCCCATCATCACCTCCTCATCTGGACTGGGAAAATGGAGACTTGTCCTCCAAGAATACTTCTGCTCGAGAGAAAGATGAGAAAAACCAAAGGGAGCACTGCCTTGCATGTCCAGAAGACAACTAACAAAACATATTTCCTTTTCCAGTCTTAGGCAGACTCTAGAATGGCAAGTCCATCGTTGAAGGAAACCAGAATATTTGCCAGATGAGCTTTAATTCTGATCTTTTGGTATTCACATTAAGGAGAATAATCTTTGACAGTCAAACATGGCACTAATATTCTCTCTCCTTTTACACACACACACGCGTGTGCACACTGTGGACACCATACCCTACTATAGCAACAAAGCCCAAGAATATCCCCTAACAGAAGTTGGTGAAGAAGTTGGTTTTGTTCCTTTAAGTGTTTTCCCTACCTTATTTTAATGGTTTTGTGGTGAGGTGATATCTTAAAGGGTCTTAATACTGACTGGGCTGCCCAGGTGACTCCCTAAACCATATCCCCTTTATGAAAAGTAGCAAAACTGGCTTGTTCAGTTGAATCCCTAGAAATGGCAAGTCCTCCTGAACTTTCCTTCCCATAGAAAGCATGCCACCATCATGAGGGCTGCAGCAGAAGTTCAAATGAAACATAATCATAGTGACTGTGATCATGATGATGTGGATGATCAGTTTAGACTAGCATTTCAGAAGAACCACCCTTTAGATACCCTTTCATCCTTGAAAACATTCCTGTCTTTCCTTGGGTCTAGCTCACCGCCATATGTTGGTTGGGCCAAAAGGGAAGGCAGTTCCACACTTTGAGACTTAGGGCCCTTTATTGGCAGGTCACCAATTTGACTCACCCAAGGAGATCTGAGGTCTTATCTATCCCTACTTCCAGTGCCTGGCACAATGTAGACATGCAAATGTTTATGGAACAGATTTTCAAGTTCAAGGTGATGGCCAATTGTTGGTATACATCAATGCAACAAAATTTCATTAAGACATTAAGACATAGTCTAATTTAACCTGCATAGATACAAAGACAACCAAGCAAAGAATAGATTTCTAACAGAATCACCTAGTGCTTTTATCCCTTTCTTAAGAACAGAATTAGAGTATTTTCCTTTGTTTCTAATTTGAGTCTTCTGGCTATTTTATGTATCCACTTTCTCCTTTTGAGGGAGGAGAGAGGGTTCCCTAGTAAACACAGAAGAACTCATCCAAACTGTTACCAGTAAAACAATTCATAGCCCAGAAAAACATACACAATTCCTCAGACTATACTTCCTGTAACTTGTAAAGTGTCAGTAGGCCCAATCTTCTACAATTACTTATTTTCCCATATTTTGAAAGATAAGGCCACCGAATCCCTTTTTATAGTCATAAGCCACATTTGATATATTTCCTGAGGTTGATCTATTCCTGAAGTCTCAAAACCTCAAATCCACTATTGTTGGTAATGATCCCAGAGGCTCCTCTACCAATACAGTGGTCTATATAAGTCACTTCCACAATGTATGCATTCTTGTCCAGGAAGGACAGGACTCACTGTATACCAAGTGTGAGCATTGTGTATTTGAAATATTTTCCATTTTTTTCCAAATAATAATTCAATCAGTTAACTTTCACAGTAATATTCCACAGCTGATATTCTTCATGAGATAACAACCAAATGGCCATTTGGGAATCTAAATTCCCGGAGCCTGGTGCAAGATGCCCCACCCACATGGGTGAAGACTGTGCATGCACACAGGAAATTTTTCCATTCTAGACTTCCTAGAGATGCCAAGATCTATTTGGTCCTCATCTTAACTAAATTACAAGCTGGAAATATCAGTTCCTTGAAAAAGGAGGTGTGCTGGGTACATTCCATCCCCAGATCAAATTAAAGTTTACTCCAAAGCGATCTTTCATGCACACCGAGGCTCATCTGAGTTTCTCTGCAGTAAGAACAGATTATTCTCAATGGAAAAAGCCCCTTTTCACAGACACCTAGCCCTTCCTCTGAATCATGGGCATTTGCTCTGAAGCTTTGGTTTATTCTTACAATTTGAGG
The DNA here is from genome assembly GCF_003009895.1 of Hyaena hyaena. NCBI lineage: Eukaryota > Metazoa > Chordata > Mammalia > Carnivora > Hyaenidae > Hyaena > Hyaena hyaena. The sequence continues at coordinate 1,295,443 of NW_024080704.1, read as the reverse complement.
GATTATTAAACTGATATTTTTGTTTATTTCTCCTGTTTCCTCCTCTCCCCTCTACCTCTCTGCAAGCCCTGAAGGAGAAACTGATTCTCAAAGGCCAGAGAAACTAGGCAGCCTGAGGAAAGTTATTTGGAGTTTGGAGAGTATGCCAAGCACTAGGAGAGTTGGAGAGAAATTTCACAGAGTCACACATGGCTACAACTGCATGGTCAGTGGGCCTCACCTGCCTGCACTTCTGTCACCTGAGCTACCACTGGAGTGCAGGAGCCCTTTAGAAACCAGCCCTTCTCTGAGGTGGACCAATTATAGGTACCATACAGAGCCAAATAGGGACATGCAAACTCCCTTGGCCATGTTTGGTTGTTTTCATCATTTTGGTTCTTTGGGTGGTTTTAAAATCTGTTTTGGGGGGTGCCTGGGTGGCTCAGGCACCTGACTTACTCTTGACTTAAGCTCAGGTCATGATTTCACAGTCCTGAGATGGAGCCCCACAGTGGGCTAGTGCTGGGCATAAAGCCTGCTTAGGATTCTCTCTTTCTCTCTTCCTCTACCCCTCTCCTACTTGCGCTTTTGCTCTCTCTAAAAAAAAAAAAGTAATAAAATAAAATCTGTTTTCAAATATCTTTCCAACTTGCCCATTTTTAAAGTTGTAAATGTCAACAATAGAGATTCGATTCCATTCAACAAATCATGTATATGTAACTTAACTGACTAGCATCTGAGATCTTCTCTGCTGAAGTATGAACACCCTGAAGAATGAGAGCATGGCTTTTATATCTGTATCTGCAGATCTTAGCCCAGTGACTGGCACATAGCAGGTGCTTAATGCAGATAGTTTAGTGAATGACTAGAACAATGAATAAACCCACCACTAGCTAGGCAGACATTGGGTAGAAGGAAGGGAGGGAAAGAGGGAGGGAGGAAGGGAGAGAAAGAGGGGAAAATCTTTAAAAAGATAAAAAAAGAAAGAAATAGCAGTATAATATACAGTCCTAGCTCTCCCAGAGAAATAAGATTTTCCTGCATGAAATAACTGGGAAACAATAAGATTCTATGTGTATAGTTCCCTCCGCTGGAAGACAAATAAATCAGATGAAAGAGTGAACTTGAGCTTTCACAGGCAGAAAAAGAACATGTGTGTGAGGCGAGGGGCGGGGAGCATTGGGGAAGGAAGGTAAAGACACATAGTCTACTGCCAAAGAAGAAAGGGTTTCAGGTCTGATTTTGCCAGGTCAGCCATCTCTATTCATCAAGCTCACTTAATTGTTGTAGTCTGGACTCCTTTTTGTCTGAGTAAACGAAACCTAAAAGATTTTTAGAGTTTATACCCTTGTTTTCTTAGCTCTTCTGAATGTGCTGTCAGCCAAAGGCATTGGCCGCACCCCTCTCTTTCAACACCCTCCAGGGGTTTGCTCTGTTTATCAAGCAAACAACTGGTTTGCAGCAAAGACTATCTCCAGCTTTGGGTTTCTAACCTGTTTGAGAAGCTGACAAAATCCATTTTCTCTGTAGGAATCCTCAGAAGCCATACAAGTTCCTCCAGGATCCTCACTCTTCGTCTTCTTGGATAATCAATCCATCCCCTCCCTAAGGTGAAGGATGATACTGACGAGATTCCCATTCTCAGAACTTGTGTTGGCCTCTTCACTGTCATGGCCACATTGTCAATTTAACTCCATCGCTAGATCCTGAAAGTTTTGCCGCATGTTGATGGCAACCCCACCCATCTGACTAGCACTTCTTAGATTACATGCTGAGTATAAGGCTTGTCTGTTAAACATCTAGAAAACTATGGAATGTCGCAAAGTATGCATGCATGTGCACATGCACAAACACATACACACACACAAACACAACCTGAAAAATCCCATTCCTCACAGGATTCTGAAGTCCTTCTTCTCCCCAGGAAGCCGTAACATACTGTGTAGGGTTTATGCTTCTATGCCCTAGAAACTGCTTTGAAAGAAACTGCTTTGAAAATTGAGCAAGCCAAAAAGATGGTGGAAGGGGAGAAGGTCACCTTGTGTTGATTAAAAGAGAAGGCGTGTTCCAGTTAAAGGCCTACGTATTTTGTCATTGTCTAGATTGATTGTGACATTCCAGTAACACAAATACATTTATCTTTGAGTTCTATGTAATGTATATATAAATCTTACATATTTGTTCAACATTTACTGCCATTATTTATAATGGTCTGAGAGCACTGCAGATGTTAGGTTGATGCTATCTGTTTTACATCAAAAACTTCCAGAAGGTAAAAACCCAACTCTGAGCAATGATTCCAGACACAGAGGTTTCCAATCCCTACTACACATTAGATTCATTAGGGGAAAAAAATTAATATTGATTGCAGGTCACTCCTCTGAATTTCTGAATCCAGATCTCCAAGAGGGAGTCTTAGACTCCCTTTTAACCACATTTCTTGGTGATCTTTAGCCACCAGCTCAGCCCTGACACAAGTAGCAGAATCAAGACTCAACAGTCTAGCAAATGCAGCTGCAATTATTAGCAGGATCTTCTAGATGGAAAAGCATCTTCCAGTCCCCATATCTCTCCGAAGTCAGTTCTCCCCAGGACCTGTGAGAATGAGGTGAGAGAAACCCTGCACTCCTGGGGAGTGGAAGGGACCTCAGAAAAGGCATTTCTTGAGTGAAAACCCCAAAAGATCTTCATGGTGGACATCAGCTCATGCTGCTTCTTTCAGTAGTGTCAACCTCTTCCCCTACCTCATCCTTCTCAAACTGTCCTTCCACCTGCAGGCTTCCTGTGGGCATGAGGGAAAAATGAAATCCTGAAAGATCACTCAGGATTGCTCCAGAGACACACCCCCTGACATATGTTCCGAAATTACCTTTTCTGCTGCTTGTTCTAATTCCACACTTAGATTCCACGCTGGGGGTAGCGTGTCATCTTTTCTCTGTTCCCCAAACACATGTTGCTCAAGCTAGTGCCATAAGCAGTGAGGACAATTGTGAACCTAACATAAGGCTCTTCTCATTTCATTCTGCATCATAAAACCCAATAAAAGTCCAGAGAACAAAATCTCTCCTCCCCCCACCCTTCATAGGCCCCCTATTTCTGGTCATTCAAAGAGTAGATGAGATGGATTCTGGGAATGCTCCCAGTTCTCACTTCTTTATCCTCTATTCTGGCAACATTCATCCCTTGTTCTCTATGATGCTTTTCTCTGCAGATGTCCCTTGGTACGCTGTGCAGACCATCAGCAGATCCTAAAATGCTATCCCTTAGCAAGGCAGAAACAGCTCAGTAGTGATGCTAACCTGACCTCATGCTGGGCTTCCAGACCCTCTCGCCTTTAAACCTCCTTCAGACTCTATCAATCCAGGGATGCAAACTCTTGTCTTGGAGTTCTTTATAGCTGTGGTTCATCAGCATCCCCAAGGTCATTGACTGCCCTTCCCCATGACCTGCAGCTGTATTTGTTTGCAGCCTTAAATAGCACTGGCTTCTGTGTCTAAATAACTGCCTCTCTGCCCCACCTCCCACCCACCACTCCTCATCCTTCAGCCCTGGGTCAGCCAGTGGTAAGTCAAGGGCAAGTACAAAACAAATTTGCAGTTCTCCTTCCTGCCCTAGGTTTCTCTCACTGCTAATTTGTTCCAGTTTTTCCTTAATACCCAGATATTTGTATTTGAGATTCTTGTCTCCAGATGTATTCATTTGTGTGGTTCCAGCCTGGACTTTTAAGTTCCTGTCTCTTCCCACCAAGAAAGGAACTCTAAATCTAGAAAGTTCCATCCTGGAATTTTTCCCATTGTTCCCCAGCAGCTTCTGTTCCAGAATCCACGCATGGCTTGGAGAAGAGGTTGGGCAGGGGTGAAGCTCTGCTCTTTAATGGTTCCGTCTGCAAATACCCAGCCAGCCATCCCACAACACATACCAATACTGGCAACCAATACTGTGGCTGCTACCACCCCTCCCTCTGACCTTTGCTTCAGCAGAAAACTGGCCATGGTGCCTCCCAAAATAATCTGCACACAGCTTAAACTGGAATTTACAAGGAGTCCTATCACATTTTTTCCTAAAATTCCAAATCCATAACATCTACAGATCTCCTTTTATCCAATTATTGAGTAATTCTGTGGATGGAAAAAGAACAGTGGAAATGAAGACCAACCCATCCTCCATTCACCCATTAGGGCTTCTATGTTTTCTCATTTTGTTTGCCTGAGGTACTGGCCTTCCAGCCAGGCCTTTGCCCTTTGCCTGTTGTGATCCCAGTTTGATTTTCCATAAGTGCTCTGGTGCATAGGGAAGTGTCCACTTGCCTCGATGAGCACTGGGTGTTGTAGGTAAGTGATGAATCACTGAATTCTAGTTCTGAAACCAATAGTGCACTGTATGTTAACTAACTAAAATTTAAATTTAAAAAAAAATAGGGGATCATGACTGATTACAGCTCCAAACGTTCACCAGGCTCTTGAAAATGAATAATGTCTCCCAGTTGCCATACTCACCACTTTTCAGTCTTGGTGCCGAATGAATTTATCCATTCAATATTCTCTGAAATATAGCACTCGAGGCCAGGCCTGTGGTTCTGGAGGTCTGTGAAAAGGTGGCTTAACTGCACTGACTACCCAACTGCCCCAATGTGATACCCCATGGGGCCCCCAGTCCCTTAGCTAAATATGAATCTCTTTAACTAAGAACTTGAAATCCAACCATATAGCAGTTTTAGGAGAAAGAAAGCACAATGAACCCAGTCATTACCATGTCACAGATTCTAAAAGTTGGTGAATTTCTGCTCTCTGGAATGTCAGTGGGCCAAAGTGACAAATGGATTGTTCTTTTCCATCTGGGCAGTTGGCATCATGTGGACATAACTGGTATCTGATCCTATTGCCTTGACAAATACCTAAACTATGCAGACCAAATTTTATTACCACAGCCTCAAAGGGCTGTCCACTTATATCATGCTGAATTTTACTGCATCAAAGACTTTGTAAAAGAAGAGGCCACCTGCTTAGAATTCTTGTTGCTGCCCACAGAGTTTGAAGAGAGCAATAAGGGTCCCCTAAGAAACCAGCCCTCACATGCAGACCTCTGATACCTGTGGTGGAGCAGCACATGCTATTGGGCACTTTCCAGCCCATGAGAGAAAAATGCAGAGAGATATGGAGAAACATAGACAGAGAAATTAAACCCAAGCCACTGGGACCTCGGGCTCAATTGTCACATCCTAGCAACACCGGAGCAGAGTTTAACAGGTTATTCCCTGATCCAGAATGTGTCCTGAATATTCTGGTCTAAATTCTATGGTTTACCTAACTTCCCTATGCTTGTCTAAAACTTCCAAACTCATACCAAGCTGGAGCTCTGGATTCTGGGCCTGTCTGAGGTCTGGTGACTGGTGGGCACCTCTGGCCTTGGGTGACCTTCACCTTCTAGTTTGGATCCTAAATCTTGCCTGTGTCTTTTTTCCAACTTGTTTCTACCTTGCCTTCAGGACTCACTATACAAACCCAGACCGCCCAGGGCTCCCAGGCATGAGGTTGCCTCAGTTCAGTGACCTGGAACTAGCTATTTTGGATACCTTTATCCAAAGATATGTAAGATGTGTCATACCTTTCCTGAATTCCAGTCAAAATTGTTGTTTTTAGAGCCTCACTAACAAAGAATACACAGCTGGAGAAAGTTGTCTTCTTTCTTCGTTTTATAATCTCCAGATTAAAAACTAGAAGACACAGCTCCACCAAGGTATCTCGGCTTCTTGACAGGGAGGCACACACACACAAGTTGTCCATTGTGAGATATAGAGGAGACACAAGTCTGGATGTCTAGAAACTTGGGTTCCACTGTTATACCCAGATCACAGTATCTTCACCGACCAAAGACCACCAGGGAGACCGAGTCACGCATGCAAAGGCAAAGGGCTTTATCATGGGCTTAAGCTCGGGCTCACAGACTTCACCAGCTTATGGGTCCGTGCTGAGAGACTCGAACAAGGGCAGAGTAGGGATTTTATGGGGTTTGAGACGGGGGAGTTACAGGTGACATGGGAACAGTGATCCAATCATAATAATTCAACATCATTGACAGCGGGTTTGACCATACACATTGTCTAGAGTATTCGTTACTTTTGGCGGGATCCAATTACAACATTTAGAGTACCTTTAAATTCAACCAATCACAGAGTGAGCCTAGGGTCTTGTTCGGCGACTAACAGGTTAACTTTAACATTTGGTTAACAGGGTCCTATCTATAGTTTCTATCTCCAGGCCTCTCCCTTATTAATGTGGAGGGTGGTCTCTGGCCTTTCCTGATTGGGTGTTGCAAGGGTGGTTTCTCCTGCCTTGGGCAATGTGTAACTACCTGATAGTTTCGGGGAAGCCGAAACTCAGGCCTTCTAGTTTAGAGGGGAAACTTAAAGCCTGTCATGGAGCCAGTTTGGTTTAGACGTTTAGACTTGTGGCCTTACACCACTACTCCTGGATCTGACCCTATCTTGCTAGGTGACCTTGGGAAAATCACTTCACCTCTCTGGACTCAAGTATTCTCTTTTAGTTTCCAAATGTGCCTGTGAAATACAAGAAGTCACAGCCTTGTCAACCTGACCACCAACTTGGCTTAAAAACATAATTACAACTTGCATGAAATCACTCATGGCACCCCTGTGATGGTGAATTTAGGTGTCAATTTAAGATGCCTGGGTGGCTCAGTGCATTAAGGGTCTGACTTAAGCTCAAGTCGTGATCTCACCACTCCTGAGTTCAAGCCCCACATTGGGCTCTATGCCGACAGCTATGAGCCTAGAGCCTGCTTCAGCTTCTGTGTCTCCCTCTCTCTCTCCCTTTACCCCACTCACACTTTGTCTCTCTCTCTCCCTCTCCCTCTCTCTCTCAAAAGCAAATAAATGGTTTTTTTTAAATTTTAAATAAATAAAGGGTGTTTTTTAATGATATTAGCATTTAAATCAGTAAACTTTGAATAAGAAAATCACCCTCCACAATTTGAATGGTCCTCACCCAAATAGCCTAAGGCCTGACTAGAACAAAAAGAACGGTCCCCCAGAGGACTGCCTTCAGGCTTCATCTGCACCATCAGCTCTCTCTGGGGCTCCAGCCAGTCCACACTGCAGATTTTGAACTTGCCACCCTCCACAACTGCATAAGCCAATTCCTGATAATAAATCTCTTTATATATACAAACACATCTTATTGACTCTGTTTCTCTAGAGAACACTTATTAAGATGATCCCCAAGGACTGAGGGTCTGCCATGTACTCAGCCCTGCGGCAGTTACTGAGAAATATGGTTCTGCTCCCAAGGAGTACACAACCTAGTTGGAAAGATGAGATTAACTTGGATGAAATCATGCACAAGTGGCAGAGGGTGTGGGCCAGTTGCTGGTGCTATAGCTCAGAAGAGGATTCAGAAGAAACTTCGAGGAGGAGCTGGCCCTTGTGCTAGACCTCTAGGGCAGCTGGAATTTCCCAAGAAAAATAGAAAAGGAGGAATGGCCCAAAAGTGGTGATGCTCATGGTTCCTCTCCTCCCCCTGGCTCTCCTGCCTCCATGGATGTTATCCCCACCCTGACACGTGCCCAGGTCATATGGGTCTTGTCCTTTTCTCTGCCCAATTCTCACCGAGTACTCCAGGTCTTTACTCCTTTCCCCCATAGTCAATTCTCTGTCTAGACCCTACCCCTAAATATTAAGGAACAGTTCCCTGCTCTCCAGCCCCACAGCCTCCTAACTTGTTCAGGCTGTCATTTTTACTCCCTTGGACCACCAGCACACCCCTTATATGTTTACCCTTCCTTTACTTTTGCCACTCCAACTTTTTGCTCCCCATAAGGCAGAATGCTCCTTCAAAAGTGAACATTGGATCACACCTCTCTTTGTTTACAACTCTTTGGTAGCACTTCATTTCCTACAGAATAAAATGCAAATTTAGTATGGCTTCGCCGTGCTGTGCCCTCGCCATTGCTGTGTCTCCATCCCACCTCTTGCCACCCACCCTCTGTTACTTACCAAACAGCTCTTGAGTCCTCAGAAATGGCATCTTCTCCCACCTCCAGGCTTTTGCAGGTGCTATGCCCTCTGCCCAAAACTCTTCTCCTCTTTCTTCAGCTACTTACTGCTTTCTTTGGGTCCCAGTTCTTCTATTTTCCAGGAGAAAGCCTCTCCTAACTTCTGCAGACTTGTTTGGGTGTTTCCCCAGCTACACCCTGTTCCCCCTCAAGCATTTACCATGAGTGCCAACTGACAAACTTTCTATCTCTCCAACTAGACCTCAAGCTTTGAGAGACTGTGTCCAAATCACACTCCCAGAAATTCCCTCAAATACCAAAGTGTGCATGACAGAGACTCAAATGTTTTAAGTATGCTAGGCCTGTTTTTTGTCCCCCCAAAATACAGCGATAAACAAGACAAGCCTGCCCTCACAGACCTCACCCTCTGAAGATAAGAAACAAGCTATTGCACTACTAGGAATTTATCCAAAGGATACAAAAATACTGATTTGAAGGGGCACATGCACCCCAATGTTTATAGCAGTGCTATCCGCAATAACCACATTACGGAAAGAGCCCGAATGTCAATCAAGTGATGACTGATAAAGAAAACGTGGTATACAACACACACACACACACACACACACACACACACACACACACACAATGGAATACTACTCAGTGGTGAAAAAGAATGAAATCTTGCCATTGGCAACAATGTGGATGGAACTAGAGGGTATTATGCTAAGTGAAATAAGTCAGTCAGAGAAAGACAGATATATGATTTCGCTCATATGTAGAATTTGAGGAACTCAACAGATGAACATAGGGGAAAGGAAGGAAAAATAAGATAAAAACAGAGAAGGAGGTAAGCCGGAAGAAACTCTTAAATACAGAGAACAAACTGCAGGTGGCTGGAGAGGAGGTAGGTGGGGGGAGGGGGGGATGGGATAAATGGGTGATGGGCATTAAGGAGGGCACTTTTCGGGATGAGCACTGGGTGTCATATGTAAGTGATGAATCACTGGGCTCTACTCCTGAAGCCAAGACTACACTGTGTGTTAACTAACTTGAATTTAAACTAAAAAAAAAGAAGCAGCAGCAAGTGAATAATGCATCAATGCAGTTAGAGTTGTGAATGGGACCATAAAGGAAAGAACTAGAAGGTTGTCCTAGAGCATATTGGAAGAGGGAGAGCTGTTGCATCTACTTTAGACAAAGAGCAGTAGGGAAGGCATCTCTGAGTAGCTGACCTTGAGCAGAGATCTAAAGAATGAAAAAGAGTCAGTCTTGCAAAGACCAGGGAAGTTAAGTCTCTAAGCAGGAAAGAGCCAGGTATATTCTAGAATGTCAACAGGTTAGGCTGCCAGCAGAGAGGGAAAAGAACATATTCTTCATGCTATTAAGTCCACTTCACCAGAGGCTTAGACTGCAGCCGCTTTATTGCCTGTGAGCTGAGTCACTCTAAAGAGGTGGGAAAGGCACTTGGTAACAGAGGATCCCCATATAGCATTGCCTTTTCTACAAAACATTTCAAAGCCCTAAGGCCCTGCCTTGCAAGCTCAAATTCCAATGCAGTGAGGTGAACCTGTTCATATTTAAAATGTTTCATATGCTAAAATTAATTAGCAACAAGCAAAAGAACAGGAATGAGATTATTAGTGATGCTTGTTTTTCCTGGATGGGGAAAGGTGAGGCTGCAGAGAAGACAGAACTTCTGGTGTCCTTCCAGCCATCACATCAGGATGCGTCGGTCTGAAAAGATGGGCTCTGAAGGCATCCCTGGGATGAGTAGACTTCTTTCTAAGGATTAAGACGAGGGGCTCCCCTTACCGCCATGGCATCCCCAGCCACACCCACTTTATTCCAAAGCCACCTATGCACACTAGATCAGGAATGTGCCCTGTCATCTGCTTCTGTTTGGCTCTGCCCTTACCCTGCCCCAGAACAGTACCCATGATTGACTGTGAGCAACTGTGGATAACAGCAAGGTCACTGGAGCCAAAACCAGTTTATGTGTCCTTCTGGACAACCTGTTCTCTGGTCCCCCCATCAGAACCAGAGCTCCCTCCCTCCATTGCCCTCCTCCTCCAGCCCTCAGAGATGGTCCACATTCTTAGCTTAGGCAATACATTCTTGCTGCCCTGACACATATCATCAGAGTAGGCCAGGCAGGCCATTGAGAGAGCCAAGCTACCCACCCAACCCTTGGCTTTGGCCAAGGGCATCAAGCCAGGCCATGGCATCATAGCAGCTAAGGTCTCTTGATAAGCCACATCAGCCCAACTCTTAAAATTGTTAATGACATTGCTGATGGAGTTGATGAGAGTTACATCAGTCTGGATCCCTCCAAAGCCCAGATTGAATAACTTATAATTAGGACAACTCTGGTGGTTAACTCCCCCTTCACTGTGGAGAGAGCTGCTCGATTCAAATATGGGTTGGGTTTCTGTGGGCACAGGGTCATTGGTTACAAAATGTGCCATAGGATAAAGGGAACTTCTGGGTCTCTAAGAAAGCTCTTGGATTCAATTCCATCACTACTAAATCAGCACTGGTGCTGGATTATTTTGAGCCAATATCTAATGTCAATGCCTTCCATGAATAAGTTTCATTCATTCAGTCAGAAATTGTATTTAGCGGGGCACCTGGGTGGCTTAGTCAGTTAAGCGTCCGACTTTCGCTTAGGTCATGATCTCGCGGTTCGTGGGTTCGAGCCCCGCGTCGGGCTCTGTGCTGACTGCCAGCTCAGAGCCTGGAGCCTATTTCAGAGTCTGTCACTCCCTCTCTCTCTGATCCTCCCCTGCTCACGTGCGCTATCTCTCTCTCCTAGAAATAAATAAAAATATTAAAAAAAAAAGAAATTGTATTTAGCAATTCCTGTCCTCATGCCATGAGATAAATAAGACATGGTCTTGTCCTTCAAGATCTCTATAAAGGGTGATATATTTATTTATATTAATACATACATGAACATATGTATTTCTCTGGAGAAGATAACTGAAATACCTCTATATGTAGCTTCTAAAATCAATAACTACCAAAAATGTCATTGGGAACTATAAAAAGCACCTCATCTACAGGACAGTGATGCTGCTACCAGTCTTTGGTTTGCTGGGTTGTGTTAAATCAGGCTAACACGCCCCCTCCTCCACAAAGCCTCATGTGTCATAGGCAATTAATAGTTAATAGAATGTTATAGTTAATAGAGCTACAGTCTCTAAGTAAAAAAGACATTACTTTTTTATTCTGATTATGAACTGTAACATTAATATTAATAACCACATTTGAATGCTTACTACCAGGAGTATCATTTATGCTCTCTGTGAATTATAACATTTAACCCTAACAACCCCAAGAGGTAAATCCTGTCATTCCCCTATTTTCATCTTGACTTTGCAGATGCAGAAACTAAGGCTGAGATTGACCTGTGTACTTTATTCCCTGCAAGGATTTCCAGGCCCTCCAGTTAAAAATGGTTGACCTGGTTCAAGCTTCTTGCCTTAAGAAGCCCATTCATTCAGGCTTTGTTTCTTCCAATCAGTGGCTACATAACTTTTCCAAGTGGTGGCAACAAGCCCATAGGTCCCAAATTATGAGGTTATTTAGTCATTCAAGGAATACCTATTCTGAGTTCCCATGTGATTAGAAACAATGATAAAAACAAACACAGGACTCTGCCCTCAGGAGGCTTTCCATCTGGAAAGTAGATAAAAGATGAAGAGAAATAAGATAGACAACAGGAGAGGCATGGAACGCACTAGACTGCCTGGTGCCAGTGTAGGTTTCAGGCTGAGAGTGGCTCTTCGGCTCCCCTGCCTAAAGCTCCCACAACTGGACTCTTGGCTTAGTATAGCTCACACTTTGGAACTGTGCCCTCCCTGCGGTCCAAGACCCTATGACCAACCTCATTTCACCAGCACCCATTTCATCAGCATAATAGGCAAGACTATGCCAAAACTTTGCTTTGTGCATCTCAGTGGAACTAAAGACCCCAAGAGGGTGGCAGGGAGAAGTAAAGGAGCCTGAAGAACAACTGATTGGAACTCATTAAAAAGTCACTAGAGGGACGCCTGGGTGGCTCAGCTGGTTAAGCGTCTGACTCTTGATTTCAGCTCAGGTCATGATCTCACAGTTCATGGGTTTGAACCCTGTTTCGAGCTCTGTGCTGACAGCCTGGAGCCTGCCTAGGATTCTCTGTCTCCCTCTCTCTCTCCCCCTCCCTCTCACTCTCTCTCTTTCTCTCTCTCTCAAAAATAAATAATAAATACACATTTTTAAAAAAATCACTAGACAGAGGCATGCAAGAAAGAAGTAACCTGGGTGATCAGGTTCAACAGTAAGGAAGTAAAGGAAAACTATGCTCTAAATGATATCCAAATCTTTCCAGCATGAAAGCTGCAGAGTTCCTGGCTCAGGACAGCCCCAACACCCTCAAAGATACATCAGAGATTGTCACATTTCTCAATAGATGGCTTAGGAAGTTTCTATTCTTTGGTAGACAAGAGCTGTCCTATGCTGGGTTGCATTTGTGATTCAGGACTCTAATGATGAGTCTGTATCCCTAGGCAGTGTTTTTGGGGCTTCCTCTGGTTGTGGGGATCTTTGCTTATAACCAAGAGATGAAAAGCACCAATGTCATGGACGGATTTGCTAAATTATTCCTCTCCAAGCTCTTGTCATCTGAGATACAAAGAGAACACAACACCTGCAGAACAGTTGATGGTAATGTACATGATGGAAACTAAGGGAAGAGACCAAATTCCCGTAGATATCAGGTGGCTGACTTTTCAGAGAGGTAGGGTAGATGACTTATCCCTCACTCAGAAGTCTGAGTCCCAGTCCTGCTCCTCTGACTTTACTCACAGCAATATCCTTGAAACAAAGAACACTGGCTTCTCTTCTGCAACCTAGTTAAAAGGCACAGTCACCAACACCGGCAATAAGACCATCATTGGACAGATTGCCTCACTGGCTTCAGGAATTGGAAATAAGATGACATCCATAGCTTCCAAGATTGAGCACTTTCTTTATATTGAGGCAGGAGAGGTCACTTTACCAGCATCCTTTTCTTCATTATGAGAAGTGCCCATGAACTATGACCTGGACTCCATCATCTTCCTCCACTGGTATCATTGTGGCTGATTAACCTGAGGGCCTCAAGTTAACCAAAGGCCTTATCCTGGTTATTGTCACTATCACCTTGTAATGACAAAAAATGGATGTCCAAGAAGAACTTCTTGAAGAATCTGGAAGTAGTGGAGACCCTCACTCCACCTCTATCATTTGCTGTGACAAAATTAACACACTCAGATTCACAACAGGACTCACATGCGATCTGACAATCAGATCTACACGGCCAATACAAATGAAGAACTGACACACCAACTCTTTTGCCTGGAGCTCTGGAATCTGAGCTTCCTTATTCAGGATAATAACACTATGTAACCAAGTTGGGTTCAAACCAGGACAGGAAAATGTTCCCATCATCAAGAAAGTTTTGCTTGGAGATGCCTCAGAAACTACCCTTGGAAATTCTCAGAGATCACTGTAGGTGCTGTGATGGAAATTAGGAAATTAAAACTGTAAAGTGCCTGAAATCTCTTTTGATTCTACCAACATATTTCAGCTAATAGACAACATGGATGGCCCCAGTTATAAATGCTCCCTCATGATGATGTTGGGGCCCCTGAGAAGGTTTTAGAGAGTACAGCACCATCATTATTAATGTCTTAAATTAGCCTCTGGACAAGGCACATCTAAAGACTTACACACAGTATATATGGAGCTAGATGGCCTGGAGGAGACACATTCTTGCTTTCTACTATCTCTATCTTCCAGCAAACAAGTTCTCAGAAACCTACTCCGTTGATGGGTACCATGACCTTTCCCACCTCCAACTTGTGCTTCATGAGCTCTTGTGAACAATCTATCCCCTTCAGCCCACTGTGCCTGATGCATTTACCAAATGTCAAAGTGCTGGGATCAAGGTTGATATGATTACAGGTAACTGTCCCTTCATAGCCAAAGTATTGCCAAAAGTCCATGTAGGTATCATTTCAGCCAATTGTGGGATGGTGGAAGACACCGAAAAATGCCTCAACCCCGGTGTGGAGCAATTTAGTGAATAGGCTGCTAAAGCCACCATGGTGGCCAGTATGGAGCTGAAGGACATAAGTCATGAGCCTCTGGATGAGCTCTTAACCAACCAGTTGGGAATCATCTTTGCTCAGACATCTCCCCAGCAAAAGCTGATCACAGCGGTAGGCTGTGAGAGACAGGATGCAGGCATTGCTGTGACCAAAGATGCAGTTCATGATTTTCTTAGCATAAAGAAACCAGATAGGTTGGGATTGTCATGGAGGTGGCAGGTTCCGATGCAGCCAAAAAGGCAGGCTACACAGTCGTACTAAATGGTAATGAAATCTTCGCATGGTTAGTCACAGAGTGGAGGAAGGCCACCTAGTCTTTGATAACTTAAAGATCATTGCTTATACTCTGACCTAGAACACTGCTAATCTTTGCCCTTTTGGATTTACATTATTGTTGAGCTCATCCTGCCCATTGGCATCATTACCATCTTGTCCATCAGCTTGGGCACAGACATACTTCCCTGATCACTTTGTCTTATGAGAAAGCTGAAAATGATAATTATGAACCAGAATCCTCACCGTAGGAAGCTGGGAAGGCTGGTGAATAAGCCACTTGCCATATACTCCTGTCCACACATTGGCCTCATACAAGACTTGGAAGCTGTTGTTGTTAAATGTCACCACATATGTGTGATGCGATTTTGGTCCTATACTCTCATTAACTCTGGGGCAATGGGGAAAGGACAACATGAATGACTGGGAAAACAGCTATGCACAAGACTGGATTGGAGGTATCAGAGGAAATACCTAGAATGGACAGGCTACACAGCTGCTCTTACTGGCATTATTAAGATCCAGCACATAGTGTATCTGATCATGAGGAAGATCTAGAGCAGTTTCATCTTCCAGCAAGATCTTTCCAGAAATAAAGCCACTGAGGAAAGGATTGCCTCATGCTTTATCACTGCACTACTCCTCTCCTGCAGCTTTGGAAGTCCCACAGCCCTGAATTTCACTGTATTTCTGACACAGGATTGGTCTGTGGATATGCCACTTGTCATTCTTCTTTGGCCATATAATTACGTGTGAAAACTTCCCATCAGACTTTACTGTGGAAGCTGTTGGGATAATATATCAGTAAGACCTTCCTGTCTCCCAAGTCTCCCAGCTTCACACTGGTGAGGTCTTCAGATCTCTTGTGCAATAAGAACATCATCAAAGTCACACTAGAGAATGACAAAAACTATATGCAAGGCATTCACTTCATGTTGTGTATTTTACAGCTGAGATTTGACTGTTCATGCATGACTTTCATCTCCACCTCTATCTCCTGTTTTCAAATATGTTAATTTCAAGGTGATACTGTAGGCAAGGAAAGCATGTTTGTACATATCCAGGTTTCCATGACACTAAATAGCCTTGCATTACCCAGATATGATCGGGGGCCTCCCTGCTCTTAGGCTATAGATAGGATTCCCCAAATGCCTATTCTACATCTTGTTAGAGATCTAATGCCCTCCTCAGTATTTCTGTGAATTCCTGGGGAAATTGGTCACTTCGTTCAAAAATTCAGGTTTGTGGGACATGGAGATGGAGGCAGGGTTACATCGAACATGGGCACCCACCTTCATTACTCTCAGGTGTGGCCAGCATGCTTTCCCTGGCCTCATCATCCCTCACCCTCACCCCTCTCCATCTCACTAGACCATTTTCACATTAGCTTCTCCCATCTCACCTACTCTCCTCCCTCCCAGATTGCCCTTTTCCCTTACCACTAGAACACAAATTTGGCTTCCTCTAACCCCTGCTCTAAAACTGAGCTCCAAATCCACTTTACATATCCTAACTCAAGGGGTCCAACTGAACAAAAAGGTCTTTCATTTACCAGGAAGCCATTGTGGTTTGAAATAGTAATATCTATTTCTTGTAAAACATTTGCAAAGCAATTTCCAGCACTGACATTTTGCCAATCCTGTTTCACGCTTTTGGCTTAGGTGTATTCATGGGTAGAGCACACATCTATGTTGACAGGCCCAGAGAGAACTCATTCTAAAGTAAAAGCCATTTTCTAAAACAAATAAAGATAGAAAGTATTAAGTGACATAAGAAAGGTGCAGGGATCAGACCATCGGTAAGTGACTTCTGACATCCCTTCTCAAATTTAACTTTTCATGATTCTAGATCATGCACCATGATGCCTAGTAGGGGCATAGAAGAGGTTTCAAGGGGCAGGTGCATCTGGGCCAGACTTAAAGAGGAGACAGTGTCAAGATAAGGGAGCCAATGTTTAAAGAAAAATTTAACTGAATCCATTTTCCTTTGAATGAATTAGAAGACTTCACAACAAATCAATATTAGGACTTTGATCTTTCTGAGACATTTCCATTATCTCTTACATTGTATTACTTGCAGTATGTGAAGGTACTACTGCATGTCTTTCCATATTTATTCACTTTTAGCAACATTTCTTGGGAGCCTTCTATGTTTTGGGCTGTGCACTAGGCACTGGAAATACAAAGATGAAGCCCCCAGAAGTTCAAGTGGAATGGAAAGGAAACAAATGTAACTCAGCCTCAGACTTTCAGTCCCTGCACCACTGGCAGCCTCTGGCCTCTGTCACTCAAATTTAGGCACAATACCCAACCCTCTCTCTAGCACACTCACCACCCAAGTTCATTCCCACCAACCGTTTGGGTGATTTTAGTAACTTACTATAAACCTTCAAAGGGAGGGGCACCTGGGTGGCTCAGTCAGTTAGGCGTCCAACTCTTGATTTTGGCTCAGGTCATGATCTCATGGTTCGCGAGTTCGAGCCCCAAATCGGGCTCTGTACTGACAGCATGGAGACTGCTTGGGATTCTCTGTCTCTCCCTCTCTCTGTTCCTCCCCTACTTGTGTTCTCTCTCCCTCTCTGCAAATAAATAAACATAAAAAATTAATAAAAAATAAAATTTAAATTAAAAAAAACCTTCAAAGAGAGTCAGGATCGCTCCCTTTCCATCACTACCATGGTCTCTCCATCTCCTGGCTACCCCCTCACCTCTGTCTCCTTTATTCTCTCCGCGTTAGCCTCTCAGGAGCAGTGCAAATTCCCCTCCTTGTCCTACACATGCAGTTCCAAAGGCATCTTTTGTTACTTGAGCACAGCCTTGGGTGTCACCCTCCACCCACAGTGACTCAAGAGATTTCCTCCAAATAAATACAGCCCTTCCCAAAAAAAGAGTTCGTAGAGAAGGAAAGGGGGTCTCCACCTATGCTCAGAAACTGTAGCTGTGCTCAGAACAGGGTGCATCTTGTCCAGTGTAAGGCAGAAGAGGCAGCCAGTGAGGTAAAGACTAAGGGTATTCTGCTTGATAAACTGTATTTCTAATTCCCAGGAAGGCCATTCCAGAAATGTAGGGAGTTGGCCCGTGGACTCGCCAATGTTTGGGTTATGCTTCAACCTTGATTGGACACCAGAATTGCACATGGTGCCAACTCCCATGTGCTCTGAGCAGGGCTGGGTACATTATGCTTCTCTGTTTTTGTTTTTGGGTCTTTTCCCCATGTGTCTGGGGTGTTTCTTCCATTAAAACCAGGACTTTTCCTCCCTCTGGGCTTCCACACCAACTCCGGCCCAAGCCAATACTCCTGAGATATGCTAAATCCACTTTTGAGCCAAAAAATTGAAATAATTTATTCAAAAACATGCCAGTAACTCCACAGAGAACTTTCACAGGCAGTATCATTTCACTCCAGGTTTCCAGGCAGGAAGGAGTTATTTTGCTCACTAATGACATGGCAATGACAGGCTGTTCTCCAGACATTTCTGTGTAGGAAAGAAAGGCAAGGTCCAGAGCACAAGGTAGGTCCAGACTGCCCCTCCTCTCTCTGCAGCACAGAGTGGAAGTCTCTGCTTGTTCACCTGTGAGTTCTCTCTCCTCCTTTTTTCAAGGTCCTTCTTACGTTCACGGGCCACATCTCAATTCAGGATTCCAGATGCAATTCCCCAGCAGACATGGAGATTCTTGCTAAGGCAGCCTGGATAGAAGATTTCAGAAAGACATGATCATTGTCCTCAAATAGCTGAAGGCCTGTCACGTAGAAGAGGTGTTTGTTTTACCCAGCTTGGTAACATAGAGGATTGGGGACAATAGACAGACGACTCTAGAAGGCAAAAACACCTTCATTATGAAAAAGAAAGCTTTAGACCAACACCAGAACTGAGCTATCTCAAACATCTGAAGTTAGGTATGCCCCCAGACTCCGCAAACCCCAAATTATTTACAGCACTGACTTGCATGGGGTGTTAGGATTTCCTGGGGAAAGAACTTGAACCATGGCCAAACTTGGGGTTCAGACATAGAAATACGCATGAAGAAATAGGGCGTGTGTGCACAGAATATGACAAGAAAAGAAATTTCAAGGGGAGAAGCAAAGCAGAATCTGCAACGGGGGGCAGAAAAAGTCAGAGTGCTAGACCCAGCCCCGGGGTCTGGACTTCAAGGGTGAGAGTGGGGGCTCCAGGAAGAGCAAGGCAGTGGCCCTGCTTTAATCAGTCCCAGCCCTGGGCATCGTGGTGACACGGGCATAGAGAGGAAAAGGTCTTGCATGAGCATAAAAAGACCCATGATATCTAAGCAACGTTTCGAAGGAAACCACTAAGGGTTAGATCAACAGGACGAGGAAACCGTTTCCGTTTCCGTTCTTCTGGCAGGGAAGAAACTATCAGGTATCGGGAACAGCAAGGAAGCTATCAGCGTCCTAGGGGAAAAGCCTGGAAAAGCCTTGACACAGGCGACAGACCTAGTGCAGTTTCAGAGACAGAAACAGGGATAGATGCTGAGACAGAGTGGCAGGAACATCAGAATTACTGGGCCAGAGAGGATAATGACCCAGGTCCCCAAGGCAGCTGGAAGGACTCAGACACCCATCTGAGGCAGCCTTTGCGGAATTCCAGAGGCAGAAGGGTTCCCGCTTACCATCCTTACCATGAGGACCAAAGCTTCTTAGCTATATAGATGGAGACCATGCAACCATCAGTGTGTCTCTATCTTTCTTCATAGTTTTCTAGTCAGAGTTATTGAGGTATAATTTTCTTGCAGTAAAATGTACCCTTTTCAAGTGTGCAGCTGAACAAATTTTCACAAGTGCACATAGTGGTAAAATCGCTCCCACAATCAAGATACAGACCATTTCTATCACCCCAAAACATTACTGCAGATCTGTTTGTCGTCAGTATCTCCCTTCCGCCCTAGCCTCCAGCAAAACCAATCTATTTTGTTCTTTTTTTAAAATAGTTTATTGTCAAGTTGGTTTCCATATAACACCCAGTGCTCATCCCCACAAGTGCCCTCCTCCATGCCCATCAGTGAGGGCTGATGGGGGTGGGGGAGAGGGGAGGGGGGAGATGGGCATGGAGGAGGGCACTTGTGGGGGTGAGCACTGGGCATTATATGGAAACTAATTTGACAATAAACTATTTGTAAAAGAAAAAAAAAAGAGTCTCTCATGGTTTGCCTCCCTCCCTCTCCCCCA
Organism: Hyaena hyaena; assembly: GCF_003009895.1. NCBI lineage: Eukaryota > Metazoa > Chordata > Mammalia > Carnivora > Hyaenidae > Hyaena > Hyaena hyaena. Next base: position 1,275,863 of record NW_024080704.1, on the reverse strand, counting down.
CTATTTCCCCCTTCTTCTCCCCCATGGTCCTCTGTTAATTTCCTCCTAACCCTCCTATACGTGCAAACATATGGTATCTGTCCTTCTCTGCCTGACTTATTTTGCTCAGCATAACACCCTCAAGTTCCATCCATGTTGTTACACATGGGCAGATTTCATTCTTTCTGAATGAATCTGAATGAATTTCATTCATTCCATTGTATAGATGAACCACATCTTTATCCATTCATCTGTTGATGGACACTTAGGCTCTTGCAAATGTTTTGGCTATTGTTGAGAATGCTGCTATGAACATTGGGGAAGTTTTGTTCTTAATACAGACAATTGACCCTTGACTAAAGCTGGGGTGAAAGCCACTGACCCCTCAACACAGTTGAACCTTGCCCCAAACTTAGTTCCTAATAGTAGCCTACTGCTGACTAGAAGCCTTACAGATAACAAAAATAGTTGATTCACGCATATTTTGTATGTGGCATGTATTATATACTGTATCCTTACAATAAAGTAAGTTAGAGAAAAAGAAAGTGGTATCAAGAAAATCATAAGAAAGATGGGGCACGTGGGTGGCTCAGTTGGTTAAGTGTCCAACTTCAGCTCAGGTCATGGTCTTATGGTTCTGGAGTTCAAGCCCCGCATCAAGCTCTGTGCTGACAGCTCAGAGCCTGGAGCCTGTTTCAGATTCTGTGTCTCTCCATCTCTCTGCCCCTCTCCTGCATGTGCCCTGTCTCTCTCTCAAAAATAAACAAACGTTTAAAAAATTAAACAAAAAAAAGAAAAAGAAAACCATAAGAAAGAAAAACTACATTTACATTACTGTACTGTGTTTAGAGGAAAAAAATCTGCATTTTTAAGTGGACCCACTCAGTTCAAACTCATGATGTTTAAGGGTCAACTATATATGTATATAGTATTTATTGCTTCTTCCAGCATGTCATATGAAAGAAATCATAATAGGGGTGCCTAGGTGCTGTCAGTTAAGTCAGTTAAGTGCCTGGGTTTGGCTCAGGTCATGATCTTGTGGTTCGTGGGTTTGAGCCCCACATTGGGCTCTGTGCTGACAGTGTGCAGCTTGGAGCCTGCTTCAGATTCTGTGTCTCCCCCTCTCTCTGCTCCTCCCCTATTTGGGTGTGCTCTCATGCTGTCTCTCTCTCTCTCTCTCTTTCTCTCTCTTTCTCTTTCTCTCTCTCTCTCTTTCTCTCTCTCTCTCTCTCTCTCAAAAATGGATACACATTTTTAAAATTAAAAAAAAAGAAACCATAATAGAGAACAAACTGAAAGTTGCTGGAGGGGAAATGGGCGGGGTAATGGTTTCAAGTGAGGGATGGGCATTAAGGAAGGCACTTTTAAGGATGAGCACTGAGTGTCATACATAAGAGATAAATCACTGGGTTCTACTCCTGAAGCCAAGACTGCACTTTATGTTAACTAACCTGAATTTGAATTGAAGTAAAAAAGAAATCATAACTTTATGCAGCCCTTTGAGACTGGTTTCTATGGATAAAGCATTGAAATTTATCCATGATGTGGCACATATCACATATGTTCCTTTTTCTTGCTATACTAGTAGTTTTCCAGGTACCAACACACCGCAATTTGTTTGTCCATCCACCAGTTGACTGACTATGGTTGATGTTTGAGTTGTTTCCAGTCTTTGATGATTATGAGTGAAGTATTTGCATCCAACTTTTAGTGTAGACATATCATGTCATTGGGAGAATATCTAAGAGTGGGATCCCTGGACCCCATGGCGACTGTATGTTTAACTTTATAAGAAATGGCCAAACCGTTTTCCAAAGTGGCAGGACCCTATGGCATCTGTGTCAGACTCTTACAGGGACATTGTTCTCACTCATCATATCTCAGGCTAAGAACACTGACCTTCCATTTCCACCGATTCAATATCCAGGAAGTCAGACGTGTCCTGAAGAAGATGGAGAAATTGCAGCTTCTGGAAACTTGGGTTTCCTGGCCCTGTGGGTATCCTGGTCCGGGCTAGGTAACCACTTGTCAGGGATGCAGTGGAGGGCTAGCTGACCTCACCTTCGAGATCTCTCCCAACTCTGCATTCTGTGAGACTATGAACATCCACCCCAGCCAGCATTCTGAGACACCACCCACTTGGCTCACAGACAAAAATACATCTTGATGTTTGACATTTTTATCGGTTTGACTGATATGTTTCCCTGAGTCGATATTTTTCATGCAATCAATTGGATCTCTTGCAGTTTTTGCAAAAGAGGCAATAAATTAATGGACCACCCACATTCTCTTTCAGGTTTGTCTGTTGACCTATTCGAGACTGTAGATATTTCACTCAACCTCTATGCTTTAGCATCCCCATCTGTGGCTGACAGCACAGAGAATTCTGTAGAACACACTGAGAATGGGAATGGCCGGGTGATGATGATGTTGGTATTTATGACTAGAAACACTGCTTTTACTCTGTCCTCTTTGCTGTGAGTTCTGGAGTCTGACAGGCCTGCACTGCATTCTGACTGTGTTACTAGCTGTGTGATCCCAACCAAGTCACTTAACATCTCTGAATCTTTCTAAGATTAGTAAGTAAAGCACCTTGCGTAGTGCCTGGTAGAGTCACCCTCTAGGGAACATTATTCTTGTTTGTCCTGTCTTCTGAAACCACTCTTTCCATTACCATTAATTAAGGGACTGTGGTCATCTCAAGTTAACGCAATGGGAAATCTGGGCCTGGGAAGTAGCACTAGACACAGAGCAGAATGTGGAGATTGGTGGTCAGGGCTGGATGAGGGAGCAGGGTGTGTGGTGACCTTGGTGACTCAGGAGAAGCAAGCATTGAGGAGTTGCTTCTTGTGGTGAAGCTGGCTCCAGTTTCTGGATTTGGAAGCATTTCTATCACATCCAAAGATGTCCTTGGCTCCAGACTTCTTTCTGGTTAATGGCTTTACATTTCTGTGCCTACCAAGGCTCTTTGACTCCTCCCAGCCATATCGGGCTTATAGGAGCAGAATTCCCCCAAATTATGTGGGGGGGATCTCAGATGTTGAGCAGAAGGGTGGTCACACAGCTCTGAAATGCTTTTCTTCTACAACCAAGATAGTGGGTAGATCTGACAGGGTCCTGTTGATCAGCCTTTGCCAGAGAAATAGAGAGGGAGAGACAGAATCCCAAGCACAGTCAGCAGAGTCCAGCATGGGGCTTGAACCCACGATCCATGAGATCATGACATGAGCTGAGATCAAGAGTCAGACTCTCAACCAAAAGAGCCACCCAGGCACCTCTGAATTTTGTTTTTAAAAAGATTTCCCTAGACCAGGTGATTGTCATCTCCAAGAACATGGGGATAATAAAGAGAATATGACCCTCACCTTGAGAAATGCCTATAAACACTTCTCTAGACCAACACAGTTGTCTTCTCAGCCCCCATTGCCACTGTGGTTCCTCTCGGTATGTTCCTCCTCATCCCGAGCACCCTGCCTCTCCTAGGTTTGGGAGACAAATGAATTCCTTCCCTCTCCCCTGTAGTGAGCCATGACAATGACTTCCAGCCAAGAACTGTGCGGTAAAGGATCAAATTGCTGGCTGGGCAGTGGACATCTTTCCCCGCTGGTTCTGCCCTGGATCTAGGGGAGGATGGGACAGTGGGAGTTTACCCAGGGCACCATGGGGGAGAGAACACTTGATCTGGGGAGAGCACACCACCTGGATTCCAGCACTTCTGACTCATGCAAATGTGGGCAAGGGGGAAGGGCTCCTGGGTGGCTCAGTTGGTTAAGCATCCGACTTGGTCTCACATCATGATCTCACGGTTCGTAGGTTCGAGCCCCACATCGGGCTCTGTGCTGACAGCTAGCTCAGAGTGTGGAGCCCGTTTCAGATTCTGTGTGTGTGTCTCTCTCTCTGCCCCTCACATGCTCATGCTCTGTCTCACTCTGTGTCTCAAAAATAAATAAACGTAAAAAATATTTTTTTGAAAAATGTGGGCAAAGGACAACTTCCCCTAGACTCAGTGTTCAGACTCTCTGCCTGTAAAATGAGGGTGATAATGCTGCTCTTGCAAGATTATTCTGGGGGATTAGAGAGTACACATATAAAGCACCTGGTGCATAATAGGCACTTAATAAACTTAATAAACCTTAGCTGCTCTTGCTACTGTTGTCTTTCTTCTTGCTAGAAGGATTAAATAAGACAATCCATTAGAAATTCTAGCATTGATTTCATCAGCTTCTCAGAGGTACAGCTGGGAAGGAGGGGAAGTATTGGGTTCATGAGCATGGGCTCTCCCATCTCCATTACCTGTGGCCGGAATAGAGGCAGAAACAGTTTCTTTGCTTTTCATCGACTCCATCCTTAGAGGGAAGCCTGGGAGGGATGGATGAGTTGGAACTGAAATTGTTCAAATGTCACTTTTCAGCTACTTAACTTTAGAAACATCTTCTTACAGGGGAGGTTAATGCAGGTGGCTGACTTTTCATAATCATTATTAATTTTTGGTTATTGACATCATTTCTGCAGGCTCTCCAACCCCTCCCCCACCCTCCCCCACCCACCCCAAACCATGGAAAATCAGGAGTCGGCCTTGGACAGCATGTTCTGCCTCCGCGTGCAGCTCGCAGGTGATACCTGTTTCGGGGACAAACAAAGGGTCTGGTTTCCAAGGCTGTCAATCTGGAAGCCAATCCACTTGCTAAAAAGATTGGAAACGGCGTCTCAGCAGCTTGCAGCTAAGCGTGAAGGCCTCGGCCTCCAGGGAGGTTCTCACATTACAAAACTTGACGGAAGCCATTTGCGTGGGGGGCTTGGAGACACAAGGTCCGGGTCACTTTGTTCCTGCTGCAAGAATCTGGGTGGGAGACAGAGTTGTGACCAGATCCCCACCCCAAATACCACCCCAGCCAGCAAGCTGGCTCAGCAAAATGGACTGCTTCTCCCAAGTCCGCCAGCTCTGTCTCCCCTCTCTCTCCACCCCACCGTGGTTTCCAGTGACCACACAGTGGTGGGGGGCCAGGACTGCTGGGGGCCAAGACCTGCTCTCGCCAACCTGGAAAGCCCACACCAGTGCCTATTCCTGTTTTCGGCAGGACAGCTCTGGCTGCCCCGTAGAACATACCGAAGCGACCCAGACACTAAAATGCCCCATCCTAGGCCTTGAGATCTCCCCCACCAAAAATAAGCCTTTCTAAACCGTCCAGAAGATTCCAGATCTCAGAACAGAAGTCTCTCCCAGCCCCAGGCTCTGCGTGCTGACTCATTTCTCATGGACAAGTTAAACCCCTCTGGGAGACAGAACTAAGCTACAGGTGCCCCAAACCCAGTTCCGAAAGCCCTCCAGGAAAGGGGGCTCAGACAGAGTCAGCAAAAGTGGGCTGGAGTGGCAGAGCCGGGAAGGAGCCAGCGGACAGGAAATGAGCTTCTGCCCTTCGGTCAGTTTCCAAGTGAGGTTCCTTCCAGCCAGACTGATTGGGATGCATACAGCTGCCTCCCTGATGGGGTTTCAATGTTTGTTTCCTCTCCAAAGCTGCAGCTGGAAAGGACAGTTGTGCAAAAAATGAAAACAGGACTAAGAATCCCTCTTCTGCTTTCCTTCAGCCCCAGTGGAGTAAAAACGCGGTCAACAAAAAATAGCAGAAAATAATATCATGGGCAAATTCGTGACTTAGCACAGGATTAATTGTACAATTGCTTAGGAACTAATTGTTTGCGTTTTGCATTTCTAGAATCCTGGGAAGCTAATCTAGTCTAAAGAGGAGGGAAGATGGGGACTTCGAGATTCTGACGGAGATGTGGGCTGGCCACTATTTATGTCTGTGTTCGCTATCTTCATTCCATTTAAATTATTGTGATTTCTTTATTAAAAAGGCAATCTCTGTTGTAGCAAAAAAATCAAAACTCAGTTAACTAGAAAACCCTTTTTAAGTCCCCCTTAATTTCTTTCCTCTCCTTTATGATGTACATAAGTTCTAGAATTTTTCCATGCACTTATCAATGTTTTGTTTTTATAAAAATGGGATCACACATATTTTGCAATTCTTTAGCCTCTCAATTTTATCAATATGTAACATCTAATCCAGGTCACTGTTTTAAATGACTCTGTATCATATCCTCATATTTTGTAATCTATTTAACAAATCCTTATTATTGAATATTTATCATATTTCCAATTTTTGGTATTATAAATATAACATAATGTAATGTAATGTAATATAATATAATATAATATAAACGTCATAAGCTCCCCATCTTGTATGTACAGTTATGTGAATTTGCCTAGTTGTTTATTTAAAATATATTCCTGGATGTTAAATTACCATGTAATATTTTGTTAATTTTGGATACATATGCCAAATCGTCTTCTGCATGGTTGGACCCAGTTATATTCCCACTGAGTCATGAGTGCTTACCCTCCACACACACACTGTCACTGTTATGAGTATTGTCATTCTTATTTCTTGGCCATGTCCAAGTTTACTGGACAACTGCCTTCATTTGCTTTGAGGAGCACATCCTAAGAATTTTGTCTTTTCTTTTGGTTCCATCTATAAGATAAGCTCAACCTTGATCACCGTCAGTTAATATAAAAAAAAGTAGCAAGGAGACAAAGTGAAGTCCACTTAGGATTGGAAGTAACATGGAAAGACCAAAAATCCTCTTGGAAAGGAGGCAATGGAAGTGACTTGGTTCAGATCATTTCCTGTGCCTTTGCCAGTCTGCACGTGGGACTAGGAACACTTTTGGTGCCATTCAAACTGGTAGGAGACCCTGTACCACTGGTTAGTTTTCTCACAGCTATTTTTTTTATTTAAAAAGAATTTCTTTTTACATTTATTTTTGAAAGACAAAGAGAGACAGAGCATAAGCGGACTGGGGTGGGGCACAGAGAGAGAAGGAGACACAGAATCTGAGGCAGGCTCCAGGCTCTGAGCAAATGTTCAGCACAGAGCCCAATGCAGGGCTCAAACCCACAAACCATGAGATCAGGACCTGAGCCGAAGTCGTAACTGACTGAGCCACCCAGGCGCCCCTGTCACAGCCATTTTTAAGTCAATGCTTCTGGTTCAAGTGATGTATGTATCCAGCTTGTAGGGAGTGCACATTTGAGCAGAGTTGCATTTGCTTGGGGTGCAGAGGACCATCTGAGGAAACCGTGGGAGATTCTCCGAGGAATGGAACTGGGCTGGGTCCTTTCCATTCATTCGCATCCCTGTTAACAACACAACTAGAACTTCCCAACCGCCAAATACCAAAGACGTGTTGGGACCCACAGGAGAGAAATGATGACATTTTCCGAGTGACTCTCCTGTGCTTACGACTGCCTGTCTTTTACGTGTCGGTGCAAAATCTCTTTAATCCTCATGAAAATTTCAGGTAGATGTTTCATGGGTTTCCAGGGGAATGAGCTGAAGCACAAACCATGGTGGCAAAACCAGACCTTGAGTCCAGGTGCTCTAATTTCCAGCTCAGGCCCTTTCTACTCTCGTCGCCTGGTAGATCTGGCAGGAACGCTCCCCACTTCTCATTCAGTTCGAACAGAGCCTCCAACGAGGGTCCAAAGGTGACCAAATCTCTTGTTTTTGCACCAGATAAGAATGAAAACAGGAGTGGGATGGCAATACCCAAAGTCCCTTTCAAGTTCCGGGCATAGGGAAAGGCTGTCTTCACAGAGGAAGAGACTCTAGGCCTTTCAGGACTCCTGAGAGGTGTTACTAAATCGAGACCTCTTAGACAAGATAAATCTAAATGAATTGCACTCAGTCTGCTTCTCCCAGAAAAGGTCATACCACATGGCTTAGGCTGAGTCGCTTAGGAATCATGGGGATTGGGCGCGTGGGTGGTTCAGTCAGTTAGCATCTGACTTTGGCTCAGATCATGATCTCGTGGTTCATGAGTTTGAGTCCCAAATCCAGTGAGCTCAAGTTCTGCTCAGTTAAACATGAGCTCTACTTCGGGAGAGCCCTGTCTCTCTCTGTCTCTCTCTCTCTCTCTCCTCCTCTCTCTCTGCTCCTTCTCTCTCTCAAAAAAATAAAAACTAAAAGAAATCATGGGGATCATGCAGGGACAAAGGATGTGAATGAAGACACCAGTGATTCGGCCTCCTCTCCATTGCAGCTTTCCTCTGAGAAGATCCTGGCCACCAGATGTGGCTGAGGGTAGGAAAGCTGGTGCCTGAGCTTTGCCAGAAGCCTACTCCCCAATCCTGCCACAACCATGGGGCTCCCTCCAGCAGTCACCACGGTGCTCACATCAGACAGGCTTCTCTGGTGTTTCCCATTGCCCACCTGCCTGGGTGCCCGGGCTCAGAAGGGGCGTGACAAGGAGACCAGATCATCTGGTGCTAAGTGTTTGTCAAGGCCGAGTTGAGCTTGGTTCGTTGGTTTGAGAGCTGCTGTCAGAAACATCAAAGCAATGAAAAAATTAAACAAATGAGCCACTTTAAGATGCTCTCCAAGGTGGAGGAGCTCTCACGATCAAAAGCTGGTAGAATTCTGTCATCCTTCCCCTTTTACCAGCCCGCATATGGCTCCATTCTCTCCTACTAGCCAAAACCTTTTCAGCCTAAATTAGACCTTCTACTGATGGAGCTTCAAAGCACTCCATCTCCTGGCCTCCCCCTTCAATCCCTTCTTCAATCTCTTTTAAAGGGCCATAAAACTCTCTCTCTACTCCCACAAAGACAAATGCCCTACGACTCCATTCTCCAGCCTTCCAGTCCTTTCTCAGACCATCCCACATAGCAGAATCTTCCAGTGTCCTACTTCCTAAGGAGCCTGAATCATACCAGATCCGGACTCTGGGGAACCTTCTTTTATGTCACATACCTACACCGATGGCCAACATCACCATGCCTGCACTCAGGCTTGCATTCCAGGGCAGGCGTTGACCACAAATGCCCCAAAGCACATCTGCTAATCCACACATTCACACGTCACATTGCAGGAACGCAATTACTTTGTGACTAAAATCAACCTCAGAAATCTTGCTTTCTCTGCATTCAGTAGATTCTCTCTTCCTCACTCACGAAGCCGCCTCATTCCAGCAGATTCTGACACCCATGTTGTAAGAAGTCCTAGGTCTTCCTTAGATCTACATAACAACCAGATGAGTTACATATCACTATCCCTGTTTTCCAGGGGGTTGAATCGGGGTTCAGAAAGATGGTGTGATTTTCCCAGGCTCACACAGCTGGCTGGAGCCTGTCTGCTGAGATTTGAATCCAGACCTGTTGAAAGTACAACCCATGCTCTAACAATGGCCTGCCACACCAGGGACTTCCCCCAAGGTCACACAGTTGTTCCTTGGGGTTAGAAAAATAGAAATAAGAGGAATATAGAGGCCTGGGGAAGGGAGTAGAAGGGATGAGCTAAGAAGATAGCTTTGTTCTTATGACAAATAGATGACCTTTTACATTATAAGCATTTATCCATGGCAGTCTTTAAGCAGAAAAGCAAAACTAGGCAGAAGAAGAAAAAATATTTAAGTAGGGAAAAAAATATCTAAAAATCATTATGTTTAAGCTCCTACCTCCAGAAAAGACTTCCCTTAAGCCACATAGACCAGGTGGTATCATTTCTCAGAAATCGAAGACTCTCCACGCCTGTGTGCTATGAGACCCCATGAAAGTGCACTGAACCCTCCCCTGGGACCTCCTGCCCATAGCTCCCCATCTTCAGCTACCCCAGGACAGTGGGGCTGCAGCAGCGGCTTGGTGGTCAGCCATGGTCTGAAGCACACACCCAGCACTGGGCGTTGATATGGTTCATGGCTATGGGTTCAGTGGGAAAGTCCGGAACCTCCCCATACCAGGCCTGAAGAGCAGGATCAACTCCACAACACCTCCTACCCTAACCTGCCTTAGGACCGAGATGCTATGCATGTCTCCCCTGGGTGGTCTCCAGCAGAGGCACAACTGGATCTCTGGACACAGATTTTCATGGAACTCCCAGGAGCCCAGACCCTTATGGACGGGAAGCCAGCACTCCCAGCCCCACTGGCCAAGCCAGTACCCTCTTCCCCTGTTGTGGGCAACAGGACATCGTGGTCAAGAGTCGGGAGAACAAGGTTCTTATCCCAGGCTAGTCACCAACCAGCTGTGGAGCCTCGAACAAGTCTCTGACCTTTGACATGTCTCAGCTCCCTCATATCTGGGATACCAGCCCTCCCTATTCTGTGGGGTCGCTGGAAGAACAAATGAGAATATGATAAAGAAATCATAACCAGCCTCACATCTTTGTATACTTTCTGCTTGGTAAGATACTGAAAGAGAGAGACAGAGACAGAGAGACAGAACAGACAGATGATAGAATAGATAGATGATGGATGGAGGGATAGATAGATAGATAGATAGATAGAGGCAGATGTTCTCCCTCAGATGCCTCACAAACACATTATACTTTTAACACGGTACATCTTAATTTCTGGTCCAGAGAACGGGGAAGATAATTCAATGCCAAGAAGAGAGTCACAGCCTAAAGGAGTGATTAAGGACATGTGCTTTGGAGTCTGAACTCTACCTCTGGTGAGGTATGTGACCTTGGACTAGTTATTCAACCTCTCTGGGCCTCATTTTCTTCATCTACAGCACAAGAACATTGATAATACCACCTGATTGACTTAGTCCTCACTCAAGGGTGGCTGGTAAGGTTGTGAAGGAATTCCAGCTTGCTGCTCTGTCCCTTCCCCCATCCCTGCATCATATACCTCAGGTATGTCTCATAAATTAGCCCCTGGACACGCCTTGGACAGTTTGCCTCTCTTGCTTTGTTGGATGCCCACCTCTTAGAGAAGAGCAGGTCTCCTGAGGCAGCCACAGAAGTGGCTTTGCTACCTTCAAACTGCTGGAGTCGCACATCGCTGCTGGAGAGGTTGAGCCGAGAGAGGGAGACCCTTCAGGGAATATGCTACGTCCCCTGTCATCTGACATTGAGCTTCTGAGGGCGGAGCTCCCTTGGGTACAGCGGCTAACTGCTCTCCAAGTTGTCTACAGCACTTGTCAACATGAGGGGCACCCCTGTGTGGTTGTATCAGACTCCCTGAAGCCCTCAGAGACAAAGGTTGCATCCACCACATGGAAACAATGAGCCAAAACATAAAGAGATTGGTCAGACTCCTAATTCAAATTCACTTTGCATCTCTACCGCACAGCCCTTGGAGGTTTGATTCTTTACTTCCAGTAACTAACTTATAACTGGGGGCATGACCCAAACATGGAACCTTGAAAGGGCAAGTTTCTAAGCATCTTAGAGACAATCTGCTACAACACCCTCAGCTTCCTGATGAAGAAGGCAAATCCCAGAGTTGGGGAGTGACTTTGCCAAGGCTGTAGAGTTGACCAGAGAGTAGCCCAAGAATCGAAGAGAAGAATGGAGACACCTTGACACACCTCCCTTGGGATAAAAGTACACCCACAAAGAGGGGTATGGCCCGTTGGGAGGGGGGGTTCAGGGTTGAATTTCAGGGGCACCATAGAGGGGTGGAATGAACACTGGACCAGGGGGTAGAAGACCAGTGTCTCCCACTTGTCTCTGCCTCTTCCCAGATAAGCCACTTTGCACTGTCACTTCCCCTCTCTGTGGTGCTCAGTTCTCTTTTATAAAATGGAACCCCCTACCCACCTCTCAGAATTGTTGTGAGTAGAGGAGAATGTGTCTTGAAAACCATAAGGATCTGTGTGTGCACAACTGAATCCTTCTGCCCTTCTTCACTGCCATTTTCAGGATTTGGGTCCAGGTTAGGGACCAGGAAACAGGCAAAGAGAAGAGTTGGGCATGCTCTCTGAGGAGATCTCAAGCCAGGGGCTCTCTCAGCAAAGAGGTCCCAGAGCACAAGGCTAAACCCATGTCATATTAGCAGGGCTCAGGTTGTGTGTGTCGAAGCAGCTTTGGTTTGAAAAAGATTAGGAGGCCAGTGGCGTGGAAACAAAAGTTGATGAGACAGCAGAGTCCTGCCCGCAGTACCACACTGCCCTCTTCAGGCCATCATGGAGAAGGCAGCTCAGCTGGGCCAAGTCAGGCAAATTCTTACCGCTCAGGGTCATAGGATCTCCATGCCCCTGACTGCGCATGGTGCAAGCCCTCCCTCCACAAGTCGAAATGGGGTCAGGGGACTACCCTCAGCCTCAACACTCCATTCTGCCTTGATTGAATCTTCCTCCTGTGCTGATGCTCCCCATTCTCCAACGCGTCCTCTGCCGGCAGCCTTAGCATTTCTCTCTCTGAAGTTAGGATTTATCCAGGAGCCCCAGCCCCTGCCCTGCTCCCTGTATCCTCTCTGCCCCAGAATAGGATGGCTTCTCCATACCCTGGACATATTCCAGTCCTTGGGGAAAACCCCCTTGAGCAGAGGGAATCACACCTTGCCTAAATAAAGGGACAGGCCAGGGTCCTGTAGGCTTCAGGGAGGAACCAGAAATTCAGCGACTCAAGAACCTCAAGCACAGGACCCACAACTGATCTGTCATATGGAGGGAGACAGCCAGGGCCCAGACCCTGCTCTGTGGCACCATGGGAGTGTCCTCAGTGGCCCTTGCTGTGCCCGACCGTCCCCCACCCCCAGCCCATTCTCTGTGCTTCTCCTGCTGCTGTAGTTCAGAGCAGGGCACTCTGCAGCTGGCTGACCGGCCTCCAGGCGTGGGCTCGGGCCACGCTCCCCTGTGCCCTTGTGCGGACCCGAGGAGCCACATGCAGCTGGCCCAGCCGTGTGACGTGAGTCATTCACACACGCAGACGCCCAAACCAGTTCTCCATTCTTCCTCTCCAGGCCATCACAAAAGGCACAGTCTCGGCCGCTCAGGCTGGAAACTGTTCAGGACAGAGCTGCATTGTTCCCAGGGTCAGAAGGGGCTAGAGGCTGAAGGGAATTTAGAAGACAGGGAGCCCAGGCGCACGGTGGTTTTCCATGCAGCATATACCCTCCTGCAGGCCAAGCCCACTTCCTGTCTGGGCTCCAATTCTGAGACTCAAGCTTACATCTCCTCCTTTAAAACTGATTTCGGGTGGCGGTGTTGATTTTTCTTCTTTTCCACTCTTGACACGTGTGCATTTCTTTGAAAAATATGCATGGGCCATTTCTTTTTCCCTCCCCAACACAGACCATTCTTTAGAGACTATTACATAAATTTGGAGCCCAACAACCTTTGTCTTTGGGAGCACACCTTATCCTTTCCTCCTTTGCTCCCTCCTTCCGGGCAAACAGGGCCCCAGCAGGTGGACTGGGGCTTTCAGGGATCTGGGACATTATTCCAGTTCTTCTGCTTCTCAGATTATGAAAATCATCTATTCTGGGTTGTTAAAAATAAGTTCTTAGTAAATAAATACAGTGAAACATTGGTTTGCAAGCCTAATTTGTTCTGGAAACATGCTTGTAATCCAAAGCACTTGTATATCAAAGTGAATTCTCAAGAACCATCAGCTCAGCTGTGATCATGTGACATTAAGTGTCACGTGCTACTCGTATTGCAAGACATCACTCATTCATCAAGTTAAAATTTATTAGAAATGTTTGTTCCTGGGGCGCCTGGGTGGCTCAGTCAGTTAAGCGTCCAACTTCGGCTCAGGTCATGATCTAGCAGTTCGTGAGTTTGAGCTCCGAGTCAGGCTCTGTGTTGACATTTTGGAGCCTGGAGCCTGCTTTGTATTCTGTGTATCCCTCTCTCTCTGTCCCTCCCCTGCTCACACTCTGTCTCTCTTTCTCTTTCTCAAAAATGAATAAACGTTAAAAATAAACAGATAAATAGAAAATAAAAAGAAACATTTGCTCATCCTTCAGAACACTCACAGAACTAGTTATTCACAGTCCAAGGGTTTACTGTGTTTGGAATCGGAAGGGCTTTTGGAGGCCAGGTGATTCCATTCTGATCACCAGGGAGGTGGTCCTGCCTCTAGAGTAGGCCCTGGCAGGCTGGTGAGTCTGTCCCACTTCTAAGTTGATCCAACTTGTTAGATGGTGGTTTTAAATATCAAGTCAAAAAATCTGCCTCTCATTCAGTAGACTATGAAAATGGCCACCATTTTCCACCACTCTTTATTTCTACATTGTTTGTATGTGACTTTGCAAGACAGATCTTATGACTTGCTTTGTCCCACAGAATGCAGCAAAGTAATATCAGGCCATTTTGGAGTCCAGGGTCCGAGGGGTCTTGCATACTTCCACGATCTTGGAACCCTATCACTGCCATGAGAACAAGATCAGGGTAGCCCGGCAGAGGATGAAACAAATATATGCAGGACAGCTGAGTCATGCCAGCCTGAACAATCCTAGACCGGTCAGGCCACAGCCAGCATGCCAGCTGACCACAGATGCCCCAGCAAGCCCCAGCTGAGATCCACCCAGCTGGCCCAGATCAGCAGAACTGCCCTGCTGAGCCCAGCCCAAATTGCATGCCCTCAGAATTTGAAACTGAATAAATAGTTGTTGTTTCAGGTCACTAAGATTTGGGATGTTTTGCTATGCAGAAAATAGAACCTGATGCACCTCCATGTATACAGAATAATAGTGATTCCTTGTCTAGGGGGACAGCCCTTTAAATATTGAAATAGCTACTGAGCATTGCCTCTACACACCAAAATGGCTCTTGGGGGAGGTCCCACCCACCAGCATCTGCCTTAGAGGAAAACCATACCCCGGCGTCTTTCTCACCCAGTACCAGCCCCAGGGGGTGCAGTGGGAGCTGCTTTACCATCGGTGTCTGCATCTATATCCTTAGCAGCATCGTGTCCGCTCAGGAGCTCTGAGAGCCCTGCATTCAAACACTCTGGCCTTTCCAGTACATTCAATCGTCAATCAAAAGAAATTGAAAGATGGAGGTGAGGAGGGTGCTAAAAGTACAATGAAAATACTTAAGCCAATTAGGCTTCTTGAAGCCACTTCTGACCCAAATCTAAACTGCCCCAAAGCCTCCAAACCAATGTCCTTGGCAGGTTTCCAAAAAAGCCCTGGTTCCGTGGGCTTCAACAGTGGGAGGGTGGTGAGAGGCTGCTGGCTTCCGGAATTTGCCACGTGGAGCCAACAGCAAATGCACTGAACTTGATCTTGGGGTCTGATGTGGAAGGTCACCGCAAGAGATAGATCAGGCCAATGACAGCCCCCATTCTTAACCAGACACGGTGGGAAGTGGAGTTGTGGGAAATGGTTGCCATCTGTGGATTTTCTGGCTGAAATCTTTGCTGCAAGTTTTGCCAGTTCCGAACAAGCCCTTGCAGCTTGGCTTCCTGTTTTTCCTTTGCCCTCCCCTTGTGTCACAGCACAATTATTCTGGGAGACGGTCTCAAAATGGACATGGTCTCCAATTTTCTTTCCCTAATAACAGTGTGGGAAATAGGGGTGAGGGAGGCAGAGAGAGAGAGAGAAACCCCAAACCTCAGAAAAGGATGAAAACACTTCTAAGCTCTATTTCAAAAATGAGGAAGTCACAGTATACAACCCTCTATTCGTTCAATCCAGCCCCCTGCTCTGGGCACGCTACACACGGACAAAGAGACACTTAGGGGAAGTGAGGAGGGTGAACCCTGCTGTCATGGCATATGGCGTGAATAAGTCACGGAGATGAAAGGTGCAGCCCTGGGAATGTAATCAATAATATCATAATAACGTTGTAAGGTGACTGTGCTTACCATGGTGAGCACTGAGTGAAACACAGAACTCTTGATTCGCCATGTTCAACACCTGAAATAACATAACATTGTGTGTTAATTACACTTCATTTTTAAAAAGAATATTTTGAAGTAGTTTGAAATGTCCTTCTCTGAGAGCCTAAAAACCATCAGGGTGGCATCAACGGCAACAAGGTCAAGTGGCAGGCTCCTAGAAGGATGCTGGCCACCAGCAATTATTTTTCAACCACCTAAATGACACTGACCGTGGCTCAAAGCAGAAGAAAGGGTGACTTTCTTCCAACTCTTTTCTCTCTTCCACCAGACAAATGCACCAGTTCCTAAACCTATTCTTACGCATGGCCGTGAAAGGGGTTTGAAGCCTAGAGTATGTGTGTTTTAAAGATCTTGGAGGTGTCTTGCTTCTGGATTTTAGATTACATGATTAGAATATATGAGTGTGTGTGTGTGTGTGCCTGAGTTTATCCACTCTTTTATCCACGTGCGCATGAACATACATTTGTGCTTGTGAGAGTGGCTGCCAATGTGTGAGTGCAGCTTTATGTAAATACATATCCCCGAAACACTAAAACTTTCTGCAGATGTCTGCGTGAGTTTGTGCACTTGTTGACTGGTATGTGCATGAAGTTGTGCATGTGTGTGTGTGCATGCATACGTGTGTGTGTGTGTCTCGCACACGTTTCCCTTCAACAGGTCTGCAGGACTCTGTTTGAGGTGGGTCTGCGCGCCTGTGCATACAAGTCAAGTGCACACCGGCCTCTGAGAGGTGTGCCTGTGCATGTGTGTGTTCTTTGCACACGCAGGACCCCTTGCCGGCCCCATCTCCTCCTCCCTTCCTGTGAACCCACAGCAGCCTTTGTTGGCCTCCCTTTGGGATCTGCCAGCTAATGGCAGGAGTCCCTCGCCCAGGAAACAACACTCCTCCCTCTGCTCATTTGTGTCTCATGAGAGGGCTCCAGGCTCCAGCCCTTAAATGGCAGCCCACGATTGCGACAGACGACTTTCTTAATTGCCCGTGATGCCTGCGGGCACAGGGCAAACACCATGGTGGCTCGCAGGCAGCGTGCTGAACAGGCTGCATTTTGCGCCTATGTGAATTGAGTGTTCCCGGGAACCCGGAGGCCAGAGAGGGCTGGAGCCGCTGAGAGGCTGTTATTATGGCCTGGCCCGGGCCCACTGGTAGCTTCTAGAGACCCTGAGGCCATTTCACCACACTCTCCAATGGCAACACCCCTAGAATTTCCAAACCAAGACACCCCCTCAGCTGCATCCTCCCCCGCCCCCCTACACACGCTTTCTCTTTCTCTTTCTCTCTGTCTCTCTTTCCCCTTTCTCTTTCTTATTCTCTCTCCTGGTTTCCTTCTCTGTATCCTTCCCCCCACCTTTCTCAGTTCCTCTGTCTCTCTTCTCCCTTTCCTGTCCTCTCTCTGGGCCTCTCTGCCAGTCCCTAACTCACAGCAGCACGCTTAAAGCTGGACAATGACCAGAGAATCTGCCCCCCCAAACTGGATTGTCCCCACCCCCACCCCCAGAATCTCCCTGTGATCCTAATGCAGCCCATTCCATCAGAGCTCTGGGTCCTGCAGGGTGAATGGTTGTTTATACTCATTTCCAAGGCTTTGGGAAAATCAGGTAGCTTAGCAAAGGGCTGTCTTATTTCCTTATTTCTATCCGGTCTCCCCCCTCCTAGGTGCCAAAGATAGCCAATGCCTAGCCCTTGATTCTTTTGGTAGCTTTCAGTCACATGGGGGGAAGCAAAGATCCAGAGACAAAGGGAAGATGCAGAGAGACCCAGCAAGCAGGAGAAAAGGCCACAGTTACCCAAACTCAGGGCGCCCAGGTTTGTAACTTAAGGCACAAAACTGACCCTCCCTAGGCACAGATTGGAGGGAGATTTGAAGGGTTTTGGCTTGCAGACCTGATTTCCTCCTGAGACCTGGGTGAAGGGGTCAGAGAAGAGGGATATGGCTCTGTTTTAAAAAGGTTCTTTTAAATGTTTATTTATTTTTGAGAGAGAGTCAGAGACAGAGCTTGAGCAGGGGAGGGGCAGTGAAAGAGTGAGACACAGAATCCAAATCAGGTTCCAGGCTCTGAGCTGTCAGCACGAAGCCCGACAAGGGGCTCGAACTTGCCAGCTGTGAGATCATGACATGAGCCGAAGTTGGATGCTTAACCGACTGAGCCCCCCAGGCTCCCCAAGGCTCTGTTTCATAAAGTGCTCAAAGTACCCTCATTCAAATAGTTCTTCATAACATTTTGCTTGGCTCAATGTATGTTTATGAGCCAGTGAATGAATGAATGAATAAATGAATGAATGAATGAGAGATTACTGGGTTCCCCTCCCCAGAGACTCCTGGAGACTGCAATGATACCAAATCTAGATCTCTCCACAAAGTATAGGACTGTGTCGCAACATCAGCAAGGCTTTCCAACAAGAGAGGACGACAGCCTGTGGGTCAGTCCCTGGCTGCACTCAACTTTCCTGGTCTATGCAATGAGCCTCCCTTAATGGTCTCAATGATCTTCCCATCAATAAAGTCCTGGAGACGAGAAAGCTGTGGCACCAGGAGAAAGGAGTTTCAGACTCTCTCATGGTTTTCAGACTCATCCCAGGCCCCCAGCACCCTCACTGGACCCTATCCTAGCCAGGACCCCTGGAGAACCCCGGGGGGCCCCTACACAGACCCCTCAGCACAGCTGGAACGACATGGGACCAGAAGTGCAGATGCCCCGCCCTCTTGCCCTCCCCATTTTGCCCACCTCGCCAGGTGTGGGGGACACCAACCGACCAGCTGGTGAGGCAGGATGAAAACTTGCACCCTTTACCTCCAGTTGGGATGTGACTCTCACTCCCTCTTCCGCTGGTGGGAACAAGCTGAAGTCTCCTCCATGCGTCATCTTGGCCTGAAACTCTGTGCTTCTCCTCCCCTCCCCTGTCCTGTGTGTCCTGCTCCCTCTCAGTCTTCTCCCCGAGGTCCTTCGTCAACAAATCACTTGTGCGCCAATACTCATCTCAGGGCTGCTTCCAGAGACCTGATCTCTGACAGCAAGTACTCAGACACAAACGCCTCTGATGAGGGTACGTAAGCATGTGGAGCCGTAGCTCCCAACCATCTAAAGACAGTGTCCACTCTCCAGCTGTTTGATCCTGGAGGAAATGGAAGCCATGCTGCAGCACCATATCCCGATTTTATTTCATCTTTAAAGGAACTCATGCTTTTCATGAGATCCCTTGATTTTTAAGTGTGAGGAACACATGAGAGCATTTTTATTTTTTTAATAGTTTATTGTCAAGTTGGTTTCCATAGAATACCCAGTGCTCACCCCCACAAGTGCCCTCCTCCGTGCCCATCACCCCCTTCCCCTCCCTCACCCCCATCAGCCCTCAGTTTGTTCACTGTACACAAACACAACAAAAGTACAGATGGCATTCAACATTCTGACAACTAGATTCCAATATCTGATCTGCTGGTTCAAAGACTCCAGTGAAGAAATGATTGGGGGTGACTTCTACATCCAACTGAGATGGTATCCAATCAAAAATCACCACCACGCACTCAGAAAGAAGCAGGAAAATATTGCCCATAATGAGAAGATCAACCACCCTGTGAAAACCAGTCTGGAACTGGCACAGGTTAGAATTAGCAGACAAGGAAATTGTGATATGTCAAAGCACCTACTGGAATGACTACACATTAAGCAACTATTAGAATGGCTACAATTTAAGAGATTGACCGCATCAGGTGTTGGTGAGGATGTGGAGGACCTGGAACTTCCATAAACTGCCAGTGGTGTTTTCAAATAGGACAAGCACTTGGGAAAGCAGTTTGGCAATTTTTTTTTTTTATTTTAGAGAGAGAGCGCACAAGCAGAGAAGAAGGGGCAGAGGAAGAGAGAGAGAGAGAGAAAGAATCCCAAGCAGACTTCATGCTCAGCAGAGAGCCCAATGTGGGGCTTGATCCCACGACTCTAGGATCATGATCTGAACCGAGATCAAGAGTTGGATGCTCAACTGACTGAGCAACCCAGGCGCCCCTTTAGCAAATTCTTAAAAAATTAAATATACACGTACCATATGATCCACTCCTGGGTATTTACCCTAGAGAAATAAAAGCCTATGTTCATACAAAGACATGTACATGGATTTTCACAGTAGCTTTATTCATGACAGCCAGAAACTTGAAACAATCCTTCAACAGGTGACTGGATAAACTGTCATACATACAGACTATGGCCTGCTATGCAACAAGTACAAGGAATGAACTATCGATATCCACCACATTATGGACGAATCCCAAAAGAAGTATGCTGAGTGAAAGAAGCCAGACAAGGTGATATAAAGCATATTTTTCCATTTGTGTTAAATTCTAGGAAATGAAAATCAACCTGTGGAGACATAAAGCAGATCGGTGATCTCATGGGGAAGAGGAGCGAGAGAGGACTACAAAGGGCCATAGAGAAACTTTAGGGGACTATGAATGTGTTCATAACTTGATTGTGGTAATGGTTTCATGGGTGCATACATATGTTGAAACTCACCAGATTGTACAGCTTGATACGTGCAATTCATGGCATACCAATTATACTTCAATAATACTATTTTTAAAACCAGGGTCTAGCAGGTAATGAGCACTCAATAAATAATTGATGAATTAAAAATAAAAATAAAAGCAATGGTTACAAAAGGTACAGTGTTCCCTACCTGGACATCTTGGTGAGGGGTGGGGGACATCACAGCCCACACGCCAGCCCCCTGGTGGTCTCAGGGTTCATTCATGCCTTCTCCACATGCCTCCACAAGCATCAAGTTGACAGTACATTTGCTCCAAGGTCATCTAATTATTATCCATGTGGGAATGAGAATGTATATGAATTTCCACCAAGGACCAGAGCTGTGTCAGCTCCTTATTTCATATAACCCATATAAAAATTTGCCTTTTATCAAGGCATAATACCTTACGTAGGCTAAGATAAAAATGTTTACCCTTTACAGTGGCCAAATATGAAACATGAATGGGGTTATTTGCTTTTAACTGCTGTGCACCATGGTCCTACTAGTGTTTACTAAAAACCTAATAATTAGGTTTTAATACATTTCTATTAAGCTGCCTTTTCCTCTAGGTAAGAACTCTCAAAGGACCAAGAAAGGGTCTAATTGTTGACCCTGTAGCCAATGGCTACTTCATTTATGTTCATTTATATTTGAAGTATTTCCCACTCATCAACATATATTTCTTTTTTTTTTTAATGTTTATTTGTTTCTGAGAGAGAGAGAGACAGAGTGCAAGCAAGGGAGGAGCAGAGAGAGAGGGAGACACAGAATCCCAAGCAGGCTCCAGGCTCTGAGTTGTCAGCACAGAGCGTGATGCAGAGCTTGAACTCACAAACCATGAGATCATGACCTGAGCCCAAGTCAATGCTCAACCAACTGAGCCACCCAGGCACCCCATTGACATATGTTCTTATTCTACAAGGATTTTCACAGTGTCCTGTGAGAGTAAGGATAGTGGATACATTATCCTTTCTCCACGGATGAGAAAACGCAGGTGCAAATATGGAGAGACGTGCTCTATATGACCCCGCAATGAAGGTGCAGGCTGACACACCACATGACTGCCCACGCTGCCTCCTCTCTGGGGTCAGAGGGAGATGTTCTGTGAACTCATCTACAGGAGCCCCAGGGCCCGAAGTGTTCCAAGTCCTATCTGCCGCAAAGTCTGACCCTCCTGCCTTTACTCACTCATCAGCTGGGAGAGAATATGAATCTGACTACTGAAGGGGCCAGAAGATTCCATCGGTCTGGGAGCAAAAGTGGATGCCTTTTATCCAACTCAGCTCTGTCCCTAGAGCCCACAGCCAGTTTAAATAGATCTCAGACAGCAACCCAAGAACCCCTACCTCCTACATTCCACTACGACAAGGCCCACTGAGTGGGGCTGGGGTCTCAGAGACAGAAGGTAGAAGGGGCCGGGCCTCTCCAAGGAGAAAAGCAGGAGAACGGAGGGCTGGGCTTACAGCACAGGCCCAGGAAACCTCATTCCCCACCTGGCATTCCAGCATTACGGGCTCTCCCCCTGCCGTGATGCCACAAGACTAAGTGGCCAGTGAAAATGCCAAAGGCCAGCACATTGTGTGCCAGGCCCCTATCTCCAAATGCCTACAATCAACCATCAAAACAGATGCAGGGATCTGTAGCCTGAGAGGGAGAAGTAATCCAGGAAGCAGGTAGAGAAGGTCCCCAACTGTGATGTCAGACAAACCTTTCAGACCCAGCTCTTCAGTTCTTAGCTGTGCAACCTCAGGCACGTTACTTTTCCTCCCTGAGCCTCAGTTTCCTCATTTAGAGAATGGGGATGATGGAAGTGCCTGTCTCATTGGGTTGCCATGTGGATTAAATGGTCTAGTAAAGTGAAGGGTACACAGGAAGTGCCCACTAAATATTAGTTACTCTTATTATTATAGTTCTGATTAGACACAGAGGAAAGGGAGGGGACAGTCTGGGCTGCTCCAGGTTTGCTAGATGGGTATCCGTGGAGGAGGAAGGTAAAACGGGACAAAGAGAGCCAGGACAGAGCATGTGTCTGCTCGAAGTGGACATGGGAGGCCACCAGATCCCGCACGTCCTTCTTCTGTCATCTAATTATTGTTCTCACTTGACAGATGATGAAATGAGACTCCACTGGCTGCACAGCAGGACCTCCCCTGCCCTCAGCAGCTCCAGTTCCACCACTGGGCCCCTTTCCTGTGGCCTATCCTCTGCTCTTTGTCACCACTGGGTCCCTTCCCATCTGGAGAGCCACTGGGGACAGGGTATGCCTTTCGGCACAGTGCAGAAAACAGCTGACCTGCTCAGGATCATCCTGTCCCCCAGCCATGACACCTGTGGATACGAATCGGTGCTGCACCATGACACTCTGATGAGTCCCCCTGGGCCGTAGGGAGAACCCCCCAGCCCTGCAGCCCACCTGCCCAGCATTAGAAGCACAGGACACAGACCTTCCAGCCTTCATTCCACCTACTGTGTTGCAAGCCAGGCCCAGGCAGCTCTGTGCTGAGTCAGCACTCAGGGGCAGGGGAGTGCAGGAAGATGCACGTATATAAATCACTCAGGCCCTACTTCCCGGGAGAACGAGCACCGACCAAGTCACAAGGTTGGCTGCGACAAGTGTCTCAGAGGCAGAGGCACAGATAAAAGGCTCTGGGAATTCCAAGAAGAGAGTCGAGCCTTCCAGCTGGAGGGCAGGGAGCAGGCATTTGACCCAGGTGGTATTTCTCTGCCCCAAACAGCCAAACCCATGGGGATTTATCCCCTGACTTTCCCTGGTGAGACATGGGAACAGGTGATGGAGGCGGCTGGGAGCACTTCTCTGGAGACGTTGAAGGGGAGCCAGAGCCGAAATGTGGGCCTCCCCCTCCTCCAACACTGCTCCAGCCTCAGCCTTGGACTTGCCATGCCTCCCCACATGCACACCTCAGGCTCCCCAAGGAGCTTGGCTGGATCTGCATGCAGAGAATGTCTCTCTCCGGGCCGTGGGTGACTTCAGAGACAGCTCTGAGATCTCATCTTCTCTGTCCTCAACTCACCCTGTGTTCTGGGGGACCCTTCGTGGACCTCAGCCTTTCAGCAAGCGGGAACTGCCCCCCTCCACTCACAGCCCATTCAAAAAGTGGTAAGGGATGGAGCACAGAGGCTTCCTGAACCTTTGTTTCCGTATCTCATTCACACATCCATTTACTTAACAAATATGTATGAGCCCATGGTCTCTCCCTCCTTTCAAAGTTTGCTCTCTTGCAACAACGCTTCTCAGATTGAGGTGGGTTCACGAGGAACACGAGGTGCTTGTATGCCAAAGACTTCCAAGGGCTCCTGTCCCACCCACCCCTGCCCCACCCCGCGTAGGGCATCAGAATCTCAGCAGTAAATCGGGAAGCCGAGACGCAAGTAACGGCTCCCCCAAGGCCAGCCGCTGCACGTGCAGCCTGTGCAGGCACGTGGGGTCTCTGAGCTCAAAAGCGCCCCATGTTGGATGTGAAGCTCTGCTGTCGCTGTCTTGAAGTTCTTAGTGATTTCCCATTTGTGTCTTATCAGTGAAGCCCAGTGGGACCGGGCATGCGCATGAGCGGAGCAGAACGAGCATTATTAGCTTGTCCACCATGCTGGGTGTCCCCATCTGCAGACAGCACTTGCAATTCCGAGTTCCAGCGGACTCCCCTTGCATGTCAATTCAGCAAGGCTCAAATTGAGTACACGATGAGCACATTATGTCTGCGACTAAAATGACATGGGAGCTGACGATCTCAGGAAGCTGTTTTCCATTCAGACCAGAACTTTCTTTGAACACGGCAAGAAAGAAATGGCTTCTAGGAAACATACACAACCAAGGGCAGGGGAAAAGACAGAAATGCATGGATCTCATTCTTTTCGGTCTTTGGTTCCTCGCCAGCAAGCCAAGGTGGCAAGAGCTATAGGATGTGCGCGCATCACGAGGTGCAATGCAAACTGTAGAGCGATCCGTTTTGTGAGAGCCCCTACTATTCATGTGTGAACTCTGACGTAGGATTGTGTCATTCCGGTGGTCCCACTAGGCAAACACTCTTACGTTTTCATCCAAGACTGGCATTACACAATGTAACAGTAAAATTCATGCTAATAATTCAATTTCTAAATTTTCATTTATGTAGAACTACATTAAACAGCAGAATTAAAACACCCTGAAAGATCGTGCAGAAAAAGAAGGAGTTTCACATTTTAGTAGCTTTAATGGCACTTCCCCCTGCTGCTTGAACAAGGGATGTGCATTTTCATTTTGCATGGGGGCCCACAAATTAAGTAGCCAGCCACCTGCTGAGGTGCGGGGCAGATGATTCTTAGATAACGTTCAGCTGGGTGATGGTGGCAGAGCTTTGCATGCCCCAGAGTCAGGAGCAGCGATGTATTGGTCTGGCTCTTGTGGCTCATGCCAGCTCCCATCAGTCAGCAAGCCTCTCTCCTCAGGTCCGCATGTGATAACACAACATCATAGCTTGCAATCTATCATGGTGGGGACATTTGCACCACAGAAATGAGCAGACACTACAGACCTGGCCTTTTTTCCAAACAGCTACTGTTAAACTTTGACCAGCCATGTATCTGGCTCAACCTCCTCAGGGCACCAAAAGTGAGGGGGTTGTGATCAGTGAAGTTCCCACCATTCCTAAGGAGAGACCTGTCATATTCGGTTTCCAAGGTCTTACTGTGGAAAAGACTGGTCCCAGAGAGACCATTGAAAATGAAGCAGATCGCTATGTCCCAGGGATGATGCAGGCTCTCCTGGGATAATCTAGGGGTTAACTGGACTGTGTCCCTCCCTGGGTTGTCCTGTCACTGGGAAGGAAGGGTAACCTTTGCTTATAAATGTTGGGTCTCGCCCCAGAACATGCCTCCTGGTCCATAATTGCTTTCAGAACATGCTGTTTCCACTTAGGGAAACCTGAGCTTCCTTCCAAATGGCACCGGGCACGACCTGAAATTACATGTTTGCCTTCTGAAATGGACACACAAGTCAAGCCCGCTGCCCTAGAGTCCCAGCAGACCGGGCCGCAGGAGGCACTGGTGAGAGCTGGCCAGTGCACAAGAAGCCATGGTACCCGCTGAGGTTCCAACTGGAAGTAGGGCCTCCTGCAGACTCAGCTGCAATGCAGAAGCTGCATCTGTGCCATCACTACCCCTGCCTGGATGGGACCCACCAGGGGTACTGCCCTGCACCCCGTGCCTGGACCCACCCACAGTACCACCCTGCACCCCCTGCCTGGACCCACCCACAGTACCGCCCTGCACCCCGCGCCTGGACCCACCCACAGTACCGCCCTGCACCCCGCGCCTGGACCCACCCACAGTACCGCCCTGCACCCCGCGCCTGGACCCACCCGAAATACTCCCCTGTAGCCCGTGCCCGCCTGGACCCACCCGGGGTATCACCCTGCACCTCGTGCCTGGACCCACCCAGGGCATTGCCCTGCAGCTTGGGCCATTGGGGGCTGATCTGTGCCCCACTCTGCCTAAAGTCTTCATTCATCAACGTAAAACATGATGCCAACTCCCCATCAAGCAGCAGGCATTGAAGATGCAAACCCGAATGAAAAGTTTATCTGTCCTTATGGGGCTCACAGCCTGGTGAACGAAATGGAGGTAGAAACAAATAATTATAATGTAAAGGAGACTGCAGTGTGGTCCGGAGAGAAGAAGGAAACATAACGTGACTATTTCTGGCCTAGCAGGGAAGGGTGGGATCTAGGGTGGCATGACTGAAGAGATGATACTCGATCTTGATGTTGAAGCATGAGTAGAATCAAACATTTTATGGATTCAAAGTACTTGCATGAGCATCAGTTAATTTGATTGTAATAACTGTGCTATCAAACAGAATAAGAGAGAGAGTGTTAGCTCCACTTCCGAGCTGTGGAAGTTCAGGGCCAAGGTGACTTGCCCATGATCATATAACTAGGGAAGGAAGAAAAGGGTTGAACATAGAATAGATGGGAAAAGAAGGGAAACACGAGTTGCTACCTAACAGGAAACGAAGCTTGTCTTAAAAATCGATGTGGGATCCCCAAAAGCAAGGGAATTAAGAGCAGAAATGAACTATTGGAACCTAATCAAGATAAAAAGCTTCTGCACAGCAAAGGAAACAATCAATAAACTACTAGGCAACTGATGGAATGGGAAAAGATAGTTGCAAATGACATATCAGATAAAGGGCTAGTATCCAAAATCTATAAGGAACTCACCAAACTCCACACCCAAAAAACAAACAATCCAGTGAAGAAATGGGCAGAAGACATGAACAGACATTTCTCCAAAGAGGACATCCAGATGGGCAACAGACACATGAAACGATGCTCAGCATCCCTCCTCATCAGGGAAATACAAATCAAAACCACACTGAGGTACCACCTCAGGTCAGAGTGGCTAAAATGAACAAATCAGGAGACTCTAGATGCTGGCAAGGATGTGGAGAAATGGGCACCCTCCTACACTGTTGGTGGGAATGTAAACTGGTGCAGCCCCTCTGGAAAACAGTGTGGAGGTTCCTCCAAAAATTAACAGTAGAACTCTGCTATGACCCAGCAATAGCACTGCTAGGAATTTACCCGAGGGATACAGGAGTGCTAATGCATAGGGGCACAGGCACCCCAATGTTCATTGCAGCACTCTCAATAATAGCCAAAACATGGAAAGAGCCTAAGTGTCCATCAAATGACGAATGGATCAAGAAGATGTGGTTCATCTATACAATGGAACACTACATGGCAATGAGAAAGAATGAAATCTGGCCATGGGTAGCAATGTGGATGGAACCCGAGGGTGTTATGTTGAGCGAAATAAGTCAGGCAGAGGACAGATACCATATGTTTGCACGTATAGGCAAATTAAGAAGAACTTAATGAGGACCATGGGGGAGAAGAAGGGGAAAAATAGTTGGGGAGAGGGAGGGAGGCAAACCAGGAGAGACTCTTGAATTTTGAGAACAAACGGAGGGCTGATGGGGGTGGGGGAGAGGGGAAGGGGGGTGATGGGCATGGAAGAGGGCACTTGTGGGGATGAGTACTGGGTATTATATGGAAACCAACTTGACAATAAACTATTTAAGAAAAATAAATTGATGTGGGAGAGAGCTGGTTCTCATTTCCCCAGATCCTGATACAAGGGCATCCTCCATCTTCTTCCCACTGGGAGATACCATCTCTGGCCTCTGCCTTCTCTCTTCTCCAGCATCTGGCCACCAGCAGCCCCTGATTTCTGAGCCCCCTCAACTCCGGCTGCACCCCTGGCTCCACCTGGTCTCCCGAGGCAGCACCAGCAGGCTGGACAGCAAGCCATGCGCAGCTGGCTCTGAAGAGAAAACCTGGGGGCCCCCAGATGCAATCCCTGCAGCCTCGTTGGCTCCATCCATGGGTGCACCCTCCCCCTCTGGCTGCACAGAACTGCCTGGAGAGCCTGAGAAATACAGAGTCCTGGGGCCCCCCCATGATGATTCTGGTTCAGTGTCTGTGATCAGGCTGGGAAATCTATTGGACTTTTAAAGTTCCCAAGCTAAAACTGAGAAGCATACAGGGGTGTTTGTGAGTCTACCTGTACAGTTTAATCTCAGCCATACCCGTAGGTACAAGGATGTTCGTGGTAGTGTTTTGCATTTTCATTAACATAAAAGGGGTAGGGGGATGGAAAATGTTAAAGCTCTCCAGGTAACCTGACATACCCAGATTGGGGAATGAGTCTTCAAGGCCCCCGGGAGTCATTTCACTGGTCAGTTCTGTCTTCAAGCAGAAGTGCCTTTTAGTCAAGCCTCAGAGACTGTGGCTCACTTCCCACCCAGGTCTCTGGGAAAGAAGGGGTGACAGCCTCTTTCCCATCCTTCCCCCTTATCTCACCCCCCACCAACAGATGGCCCTCCCAGTGGCGCACCTGCATCCCTATTGACCCTTGACTCCTGCAAAGAGATATTTTCCTTTTATACTCAAGCGGGACAGAAGCTTGTGGAGTTCAAGATGTTAAGTGCAACAATAAGTTTTTTCAAGTTTATCTAGAGTGGGGGAGAGGCAGAGAGACAGAGAGAGAACCCGCACTGTCAGCACAGAGTCAGATGCAGGACTCAAACTTGCAAACTGTGAGATCATGACCTGAGCGGAAACCAAGAGTCCGACGCTTAACTGACCAAGCCACCCAAGCGCCCCGACAATCAATTCTTTAGATGGAAGTAATACAGAGCTTTGAAGGGGGTGTGTGTCAGAGTGAGGAGTGAGTGTAGGGCAGGAAGAGGAGTGTGGGAAAAGAGGAACAGTGATTCTCCTGACACGTCCACACCAAGAAGACATGGGAGGCATTCATCTGCTTGGGCTGGAGGCTACAAGTCTCAAATCAAGAAGTTGTCCTGGCCAGTTCCTTCTGAGAGTTGTGAGTGCAGAATCCATTCTTCCTCTCCCCTCAGCTTGCAGGCAGCTGTCTTCACATAGTCTTTTGTGCATGTCTGTGCCCAAATGCTTACAAGGACACCACTCATATTGGATTAGGACTCACCCCAATGACCTCACTTTAACTTCATTACCTCTACAAAGACCCTCTCTCCAAATAAGGTCATATTCTGAGGTTCTGGGAGTTAAGACTTCATCACATTGGGGGCGCCTGGGTGGCTCAGTCAGTTGAGCGTCCAACTTCGGCTCAGGTCATGATCTCGAGGTCTGTGAGTTTAAGCCCCCCTTCAGGCTGTGTACTGACAGCTCAGAACCTGGAGCCAGCTTGGGATTCTGTGTCTCCCTCTCTCTCTAACCTTCCCCCACTCGCCCTGTGTCTCTTTCTCTCAAAAATAAATAAAAACATTTAAAAAAAATTTGAGACTTCAGGACATTAATTTGGGGGGAGACACAATTCAACCCGGAAAACTGAGCTAACATGTCACCTGTGGCCACAATACCCAATGACCCCAGGCCCTCTGCCTGTTTCACAGAAAGGCAAAACTGATGCGCAGCCGCCGCAGGCCGCCCATTCACTGGAACTGCTGTGACTCAGTGGCAGGAGCCAGAAGCTGACCCAGCAACCCGGACGCCCAGCCTGGAGTGGTCACCACAGGCTCCTGTAAAGCCAGAAAGCAGAGGCCTCAGAACTGGAATCTGAGTCCATCCAACACCATGTGGTTTGCTTGAAGAGCTTTTTATTTACTTTAAAATACAGACGTATAGAGAGCTGCATGCCCTCCAACATATGGGAAACAACCTCTGCTCAGATGATCTGCAAAACCCCAAATTGTCTCCATTGGGTTCCCAGGAACCTCTCTGTGTGCAGAGCCGGACCTCAAACCCCACCGCCTGGACGAGCTCTAGCTAGTCATTCCGGACACTCTGGAGTCTGAAAAGCCCTCACGTGACCCCGTCGCCTCTCACTTGCCTTTGCCACATCATCAGATTTCACCAAGTCCACACTCAGTTCCAATTCAAGAAAAATTTTTGCTTTTCCTTTTCTCCAATATCCCGAATCACCTTCTAGATGACATGGGCCAATCACTCCCCAGGTCCCCCAAGGCTAATCTGACCGTTCAGAGAAAGGAACTTAGATTGAACCCTGGGGAGAACTTCCGGATGTGCGCGGCCCAGTGCAGACGGCTCTGGTCAGCCTCTGAGGTGGGACTCAGTGGACCCTTGCTGAGGCCCTGCTGGGGGATTGTCTGAAGCTGTACCTGGTTCTCTGTGGCTCAGCTGAGTCCCTAAGTAATGAACTCAGCCTCCTGTGAGTGTAAAGGCACTGAATCATGTACGGGGAGAATTCATCCATTTCTCCAAGGGAGCAGAACTTCTCAGGGATGGCCCACATCATTGCTGTCATCACCATCCCCGTGGGAGGAACTTCTGGGGGACAGCACAGTGCTTAACCTGCACACACGGACTCTCTGGGCTTCACAGTCAAAGGCAGACACAGTAGAATATATGGACTCATTGAGCACCCGTGTGTCAATCTGTGTGACTCTCTGCCTCCTCTCTTCCCTGCACTACATTGTGGGAAACTGCAGCCCCCAGGCCACCTTACCCCTTTACTTGGGCGCAGCTCTGATACGGGGGCATGATGGGAGGCTGAGGGGCAGAAGGAAGACTACATTATTTCTGCCCCTCTCTTTCTGCTTTGGGCAACATCTCTAACAGTGGCCACTTCCGCCCCATGGCTCTAGCCCCCACCACACAGGCCACCCATGGTCTCAGCCTCTGCCAGGTGGCCCCCAGCCTGGTTGCCAATAAGGCCACCCCCTTCCTCTAGCCCCAGAGGTGTTAGAATCTTCCTGGTGTGATGAATTCCTCTCTGGTTTCTCTGCTATGCCATCCCTGTGTTCGACTCTCCGCAAGGAAAATCCTCCAAGCGGTTTCTGTTTTCTGGCTGGGCCCTGACTAACGCAGCAAATGACAGAAACCCAATTCAGACTCGCCAGGAAAGAGGAGGAACATGTTGCCTCACAGAAGGAAACTGCGGGCAAGACAGGGAAGCAGCTGGGACTTAGGAGTAGCTTGATCCAGAATTCTCTCGTTGCTCATCTCTGCTTCTCTCTGCAGGCCAGCTTCCGGCCCCCAGGTAAGTTTCCCCCACAGCCCTCCTCCGCATGGCCCCCAGCAGCTCCCAGACACATCTGCAGGTTCAATGCCAAAGGGGAGCAACAGGTGCTGCTTCAGTTCCAATTAAAAAGACCTCAGGCTGGGGCACCTGGGTGGCTTAGTCGGCTGAGCATCTGACTTCAGCTCAGGTCATGATCTTATAGTTCATGGGTTGGAACCCCACATCGGGCTCTGTGTTGGCAGCTCAGAGCCTGGAGCCTGCTTGAGATTCTGTGTCTCCCTCTCGCTGTCCCTCCCCTGCTTGCACTCTGTATCTCCAAAATAAATAAATGTTAAAAAAAATTAAAAATAAAAAGACCCCAGGTGAGGACTAGCTGGGGCTATGTGCCCACATCCACAGCCAAGAAACTGGGAACTGGCTGACAGAGCCCACTGGAGTCATGTGGCCTCACCTAAGAAAATGAGGCCGGAGTCACCTCAGCTTGCGTGATTGGGCCTGTCGGGAGGTGCAACCCCAAGGCAGAGAGAGTACAGGAAAGGGTAGCTGGGCCGGAAGAAAAGGACGCAAATGCAAGCAGTGTATTACCGCGTGGGGCACAGCTTCCAAAGTCTATGGCCAGCCGTGGGCATGATCACTGCACTCAAGAACGCCCTGTCACATGAAGGAAGGGAGGAACATTGACCTGATGGACCCCTCCTATCGGCCATCTATCTTCGGTCAAAATGGTCCACAAGAGGTGTTCATTCCCGCACGATTATGGATTACTGCATCCCTCGGCATCTCGAGGGAGCAGCTGTGAAGTCACTGCCACACTCCATCAGAGACCAAGATGGGGAGAAATGAGGGCCTCTGGGGACCAGGTTGGGTCAGGCTCCCATGGCAACAGCAATGGAGGCTACAGTGGGACCCAGACGCTCCCTGGGGGAGGGAAGCCCAGGGTGGAGCTGTGTCTGTGGCTGTGGGATGTGAGGATCTCCATGATTAGGCTGTGAGTGCCCAGGAGAGAGGAAAGGCCAAGCAAATCTGAGGTGAAGCAGACGTCGATGTGACAGGGCTGAGGGTAACGGGCCCCAGATTATAGAAGCAGTGTCCCAGTAGGAAGGGGTCCTATGGGACAAAATGAGAGCTTTAGGGGACAGTTGGTGCCAGGCTGAGTGACATAAGGATGAAGTGACATAAGGTCTCCTCATTATGCACATAAAAGGAGCACATAAAAGAAATGTAGGGAATGCCAAGAGACTCAGAGGTGGGCTTTCCGGTGCCATGTCTGTGTTCTCTCTCTCCTTCCTTCCCTTTTCTGAGCGCCTGCCCTTGCCACCTGCCATTGCAGGTGACTAACACATGGTCTGGCCCTCACTCACATGCCCTGAATGCAAGCGCTTCAGTGGCCTCCATGCTGGCCAGCCATCAGCCTCCCCACCCTGGGTTCCCTAACCAGTCCCCACGCTTTTCTAGACTTCTTTGTATCAGGCTCTACCATACACAGCAGCCAGATGGACCTAATAAAACCCAGACCACACCTTCTATGTTCTGTCCTCTTCTTCAAACCACCGCCCTCAAAGTCTTCCCATCACACTTCAGATGAAAGCCATGTGCTCCTATGGGATCTGGCCTCTAGGCCTCTGGCTTCCTACCATTCGCTCTCTGCTCACTTAACTGCCTCAGCCACACTGACCATTTTCCTGATACTGGAGCCCAGCCTGCATGTTCCCACCTCAAGGCCTTTTTTCCTGCTGTTTTCTCTCCATGAACCAACCATTCCTCCCCTGGATATCATCTTGGCCATGCCTTCACCTCTTTTGTGTCTCTGCACTGAGTCACCTTCATGGAAAGTCCCCCCACCCAATCACCCGAGCTACAATAGCACTTCCGCTTCCCAGTATATCCTCCTTGTTCTCTGTTCCTCATGCACTTACCACTTGTTGACATCACAGTGTGTGTGTGTGTGTGTGTGTGTGTGTACGCGCACACGTGTGCGTCTGCGTCTTCTCCTTCCCCATTGGAATGTACGCCCCATGCACTTAGGGGCTTGTTATATTTCCTGCTAAAACAGTGCCCGGAACTATAGGTCCTCCATAAATACTTGTGTGATGAATGGATCGATCTGGTGGGGGATGGATGGTGCATGATGAGTGCTTAACAGATGTGAGCACAAGCGATCCTCATGAAAGCCTCGGGCTGGGCTCTGCAGCCAGAGTGGCCTGGGAAGTCCCAGAGGCCATCAGCAGCTAAGATACATCCGGCCCACAGTTTCCAAAACAGCTCAAGGATGATAGAAGACTGTGATCTGAGGCAAAGAGGCTGCCTGCCGGAGGCCAGACTACTTCTGGTGCAGGACAGGTCCAGGTGGCCATCAGGCTGAGCACAGTGAAGCCCCTTAGGGCCGATGCTGAAAACTGCCCATTGTCTGTTTTAAAAATGTTTGTCACAGAACATCAGGAGAAGGAGAGATTGGGAATCACCTGGGTCAGCTGTCCTGCAGCAGAGCCTAGGACACTGAGTCTCAGAGAGAGCAAATGACTTTTCTTCCTTACGACACAGTAAGTTGGTGGACATGCCCATTGCGGAAGATTTTTTTTTTTATTTTTGAGAGAGGGAGGCAGCAGGAGCAGGGGAGGGACAGAGAGAGAGACACACACAGAATCCAGAGACAAACTCCAGGCTCTGAGCTGTCAGCACAGAGCCCAACTCAGGGCTCGAACCCACGAACCGGGAGATCATGACCTGAGCCAAAGTCAGACGCTTAACAGACTGAGCCACCCAGGTGTCCCCCATTGTGGAGGATTTTTAGACACTCGTGAACTCTCAATTGCTTAAGGATTAGGTCCTAGGGACACACCTCTTTTCTGATGAAGACTCTGAAAAACTTTCATACCGCTTGTTGCCGAGAGGAACCGTGGCTGTTAGAGAAGCTTCGTCATATTTAAATTTAAAGCAATTGAGAGACTTGTCAGGAGATGGAGGACTTTCTGACTCTTTAAAAAAGAGGGTTTGCAAATATCATGAGGTTGGGATCACGCTGGTGTGATTCACGTGGCTTTCCAGGTGCCTAGTACATGGTCAGTCTGTGTACATAGTCACACAGTCATTAGGGGTTGCCTAAATGGTTCGGAAGACTGGGAAGTCATTCCTCTGCCGGAAAAGGGCTGGGCAGTTTCTCCATTTTGCATCCATATGTGGGGAAGACGCGGGGAGGAATTTCAGACTAGTCATGGCGGCATTAGGAGGAGAAACCAAGGGATCTCCCTGACTCAAATATTTCAGTGACCGATTAAAACACAACTTCCACCACTCAGCACTTACGATGTTTGTCTGGGTTTAGAGAATAAGAATTGCTGGTGCAAAACCTGGGAATTATTCATACCCTTGTAGAGTTTGACCGAAGTGGGCCTGTCACAAGAATTGGCCTACGAAAGCTTCAATTATTATGAAACTATCGGCATTTTCCAACTGCCATCAGTGGTATCGAGAAAGCTACCTTACTGTTCTTAAGAGTTTGCCTCTCTTTAAACTTGCTTCTTAAGACTTCAATTTACTTATAAATGGTTTTAATAAAGAATTCTGTTCCCTTCCAACATGTGGGCGTCGGTCCTGTGTAACAAAGGGCCGCCATTGCCACATGGCCTAATACAGTTCACTTCTCCTAGGATGTGAACTTCCTCCGAGCTGAGTCAGCAAATCTAAATATAGAACCAGACAGTGAATATCCCAGTGGAAACTGAGGACAACATCACCCTCAGAGCCAGGCCAGACGGACCTCCTCCCTGGGTCATTCCTAAAGGTTCCAATAGGCTCTTCCTCTGGCCTTGATGTTCTCCACCAGGCAAGGACTTGAGGGGCAAAAGGAATACGCAGGCCTGAAGCCCAGTGGTCCTCTCTGAACCACACTCTGGGCACCTGTGTGGGCCTCTGACCAGTGTGCCTTCTCCCAAGACCAGCCCAAACCTCTCCACTGGCTTGAGGGGTGGCCAGGCTTGGCTGCAGGGGTTGGGCACAGCCCCAGGCATGCACACAGAAGCTCCAGGCTCAGCCACAGAGGAATGGGTATGGTAGGGGGTACTGAGGACAGTTTTCCCCATTCCAGTATATTCTGGCACAGAACTCTGAAGAGTCTAAAGTTCTACGTTAAGGGGCCCATGGGTGGCTGAGTCGGTTAGGCGTCCAACTGCAGCTCAGGTCATGATCTCACTGCTCGTGAGTTCAATCTCCACATCCAGCTCTGTGCTGACAGTTCAGAGCCTGGAGCCTACTTCAGATTCTGTCTCTGTCTGTCTGCTCCTCCCCTGCTCACACTATGTCTCTCTGTCTCTTTCTCTCTCTCAAATATAAAATAAAAAAACATTAAAAAAATTTTTTAGTTCTAAGTTAAAAGCTGATCTTCCAGGTTGTTATAAAGGTGTTTGTGTGTGTGTGTGTGTGTGTGTGTGTGTGTGTGTGTGTGTGTGTTTCCTTTGGGTCAAAGGAAAGAACACACAGTTTGCAACTCTCTTTGTAGTTTTGTGTTTTGGGTTTGTTGTTGGTTTGTTTTTTATAACTTTTGAATACACTAGATGGACCTCGCCCCCCGCCAACCCCGGGTCCCAGTGATATAAAGGCTGGGCTTGGATCGGAAATCACTTCTCCCCAAAAGTTCTTTGGGGTACAAAGCCTGCAAAGGCTGGGGGTGGGATTGGAGTGCCCAAATCCCAGAGCAGCAACCCCATTGCCACAGGATTCACCCCAGGTGAGGCTTTCCCAAATTCGAGCTTCCAACCTTCCCGTGTCAGAAGGAAAAAGAGTTTCCCAGGAAATACAGTGAGTTGTCGAGGTCCCCATGCTTAAGTCTGACATTCCCAAAGGGGGAAAAGAAGAAGGCTCCATGAGAGAATTTGGGTGGGGAGAAGGGAGGGTGACTGTGGGGACTTGAGAAGGGCCCTGACAGGTTACTTTGTTTGGAGTGTGATTCTCTGAAAGGCTTGCAAGACTTCTGAGAGATGGGGAAGGAAGAAGCAGAGACCATTTGAGTTTTCTGGAAACTTAGAGCCACTGCTTGAAGGAGTGGGGTTTGGCTCTACGTCAGGCAACAGCAGGGGCATCGGGATCCAAGGGAGCTCTCAGAGCTATAGAGACAGACAAGGAGGGAGGGCACTCACAGCACATGAAGCCAGCTTCTCCAGTGGACGCTGTGCCCAGGGCCCATGCCATTTGGGGGATCCCTCAAAAGTGCTTTTATTTTTCATTTCCTTAGAAATCGTAACACAAGGGCACCTGGGTGGCTCAGTTGGTTCAGCATCCAACTTTGGCTACAGCCATGATCTCATGGTTCATGGGTTCGAGCCCCATGGCAGGCTCTGTGCTGACAGCTCAGAGCCTGGAGCCTGCTTCCGATTCTGTGTCTCCCTCTGTCTCTGTCCCTCCCCAGCTCATGCTCTCTCTGTCTCTCAAAAATAAATAAATGTTAAAAAAAATTTTTTTTAATAAAAAAATTTGTAACACAAAAATCAGTATAGTAAGAATGAATATGCAATCATGAATCCAGCCTGAATTATATTTGTCTTTATACCAATGTGGTCATATAATTTTTAATATTTTTCTACAGAGGAAGGAGCCCTCTAGGGCAAGGGGCCTCAGGCCCATAGGAATCAAAGTGGGGCCCCCCACAGCAAAAGGCCTTGAGGGGGCTGCAGCCCCTTGGGGAGACGTGGTCCGGTGTGAGGACTTCCTCAGCGTCGGCCTACAGCACCGAAGCAGGGAGCGGAGCAGAGAAGGGTGGAATGAGGGAGCGCAGAGCACTGGGCCAGCAGACACGCACACAGTGAGGCTCACCAATCCCAGGGAATTCCTGACTGTTTGTGTCCGCTGGTGCCCAAGAAGAGATGGCTGACTAGGCTAGTTAAGACCATAGGCTTGAAATGACAAATCTGGATGCCAGTCCCTGCTTTGTATCTCACCCCAAGTGTGACTTTGGGCAAGAACCTTGGTTTCCCAAACTGTCAAATGTGAATAACACCTTCAGAGCAGGGTACAGAGCCACATGCATAGCAGCTGCTCAGTGAGCGCTAGTGCAGAACACTGGCATTTTCAGGGCCCCATGAGAGGCAGTTCCCTAGAGTGTAAATGAAATGTCTCTCTGCCCGCGCCGCACCCCCCGCCACGTCTCTCCCTCATATCTTCAAATCAGCCATTCAAATTCTTATTTGTGAAAATGTAGACTAGAATCTCAAGGGCAAAGTAAGACAGTGGGCTCAGGGCAAGTGGTGTAAGGACAGTAATGACAAGGCCTCCCATGCCTATGAGCTCAGCATCTGCGAGGTATGAAAAGCGCAGAGGGAGGTGTATCAAATCAATACATTGAACGCCTTAAAGTACACCTTGCTCTATGTCGATGATACTTCAGTTTCTTAAAAACACACTGAGTAAGGGTCTCTGGAATCATCTAGACGGCTTCCACCCCAGGGTTGGAGAGGAAAGAGAAGGAAAGGGTTGAGACCCACTCTAGCAACCTGGTGGTGGTAATTCTGTGCCCTCGGCCATATGGTTGGCTCCTCACCCTGCTTGCCATCCCCCATCTCCAGGTAAGACTAGTGAGAAGGCCCGGTGACACCAGGAGATCTTCTTGCTTTCGTGGTTTCTGGGAAGGGGGACTTTGCAGCCCCTTTCTCTCTCCCTGAACAACTTAGGCAATTTACAAATATGTCCTAGAAATGGTGTCGAAGCCACAGAACTTTCTAGAGCTCTGAAAAATCCCATATTGGCCTCTGTCCTTCTCCACTCATCTGACTTGCACTGCAAGGTTCCTTCCTACTGACGACTCTCATAGCAGGAAATTAATTCAGAGAGACCATTTCTCAAATCTTTTTTTTTTATAAAGGTTGATTTTATTTTTTAAAGGTGTTTACTCTTTTTATGCTAGGGTAAAAACAAAAATCAGCTACATCAGACCAACAACCTGTCTTTCTTAAAAAAAATTTTTTTTTTGCTTTATTGGACTAAAATCAACCAAATGCTTTGTTTTTAATTTCCCAAACCAAACAACATGTGCAGATCTAGGATCTAAGTTTCATACCCTTCTTCCCAACCAACTCATCCCTGACGCAGAACACAAGTAAAACCAAACAAACAGGAGAGAAGGGTGGGCAGAGCAAGGCTCATTCCTTCCGGGCCAGCTGCCTGATTTCCATCAGGCCAAGCCTGAGACTTCTGTGGTCCAGCCACGGTTGATTATGATTCGGAGGCTGACAAGGGCACACAGGCATCTGCAGAAGCTAGAAATTTCTGATGGCTGCCCCGAATCATTTCAGAGAAAAGTCAGGCCATGAGGGTATTAAAGCATCCTCCAGCCAGCATCAGGGCTATGTGTAAAGAACCTTCAAAATTATGTATACAGAAGATCTCAGCCTTAGAAATCAGCAAATCAGGTTGAAGAGTTAAAGCCCCTCGACCAGCAGATCAGCAGGGCTGGAATCAAGGGGTCCAGCCTCGCCCCCACTACTTCCTGCATCACCCCAGCTGAGACCCCCTAGCAGCCAAGGGGAAAGTGCTGGGTCTCACGGTGCTCCTATGTGAAATATCAGAAATCGGCAAGACCGCACGGGCTCCCCCGCCCACCCTCTCCCACCCCACAATCTCTAAATGAACTCAGCTGAAAGTTTCCAAAGAATTTCACTTTGGGGCCAAGCCCAGAGATGGAAACTTTTAGCCTGGGAAGGGAATTTAGCAGGAAGCAGAGCAAGTGAAAACAGAAGGGCAGAGAGAGGAGGTAATGAGAGAGGCATCACCGCGTCTGCACATGTGGCTTGCGAGGACTGGCACCACGCCCGCCCGACCTGCAACTTTCCCCCACGTGGGAAAGGTGCCTTGGCAGGTAGGTCGCTGGCCTCCTGTCCCTGGGGCCGATATAATGGAGGGGGTCTCTGGTCTTTGTCCTCTGTACCTGGCCAACCCATCCTCCCCCTGCACCCTGTTTTCAGAGACGTCGTTAAGAGCTCTGAGCTGGGCTTGCTCTGGGGACTCACCATGCGCGACCTAATGTGGAGGCCATCGGAGGCTGCAGGAGAGGGAGCCAAGGGGCCTACGGGGTCTCTCGCTGGCCCCAGAGGAGGCACTCACATGAGCAAGGCAAGAAGCCCCTGTCTAAGTGGGGAAGGTGGAGACAGGAGGGCAATCTCTCATTATGGGGGCCTCCAAGCCTCCCATTTAGCATCTCCAAATAGACTTAGGCACCTCCCCATTGCAAAAATGCTTCTCTGAATGGGGGGTGGGGAGGGGGAGCCTGCACCACCTGCCAGGGCCACTGGCAGAGTTAAGCAGAAGAATGCACGTGAAGCTCTCAGCTGGGTCCTGACCCCTACAACTGACCACTGACCGCCGAGTGAAAGCCCCCTGAAGGAAGGGCGCCATCTGGCTCTGTACCCCCAGTGCCCCGCACTCTACCAAGCATACAGTGGTGCCTAATTAATACTAGATGGATGTACAGTCACACATTGGGACTGAGCGGAGTGCTGCAGGAACCAGGAGGGACACACACACACACACACACACACACACATCACCAGCAGCCAGACCCCTGGTTCCCTACCAAAGCTGGAGAGCCCAGTGGGCTGAGGGGTCCCCCAGGGAGGCTGGCCAGGGAAGAGGGTTAAAAGCAATAAGGTGGGCCAGTTCAGAGTTCACTGTCAAGCCCAGTTCTAGAAGCCAGGCTGAAGTCAGGAGCCCCTCTTCCTATCGCTTCTTGGCCTTTTGGCTAAGATCAAGGGTAGGAGCACCTCTTCCAAGCACACTCTGATGTGCATCACGAGAGGAAGCTTAGAAATAAATACCCCAGTGGGAGAGTCCGCTGGGGCCATTGCAGGTACAGCCCGTCCGGTGGCCAGGACACAATGGGCAGAGGTTGTCATCATCAGTATGGCCATCTGGCCATTGGATACAAGTATGGTCTCCTTTTTATATACATGGAAACTGAGGCACACAAGTGCAGTCCCTTACCCAAGTTCCTGTGGCTGATGAGAAGTGGTTTGGATTTGAGCCCGCCCCACCTCTCTGGCCCCAGAGTTAAAGGCTCCTATTACCACACTTTTCTGCCCTAAGACATAGAGCTTAGTTCAATGGGAGTTAGATGGATTCAGTTGTCTGCCACAGCCTGAGCCCAGGAGGGCATCCTGGAGGAGGCAGGCCCTGATGAGTCATGAGAAAGCAGAGGCAGGGGCCACTAAGGAATTCAGGAAGGAACAAGCTTCACAGAACAGGACTCTCAGAGTGGCCAAGCAGGGATCAGGCAGCCCATGAGCACCTTTGAGGTGACAGGTAACAAACACCACGACGTCCCCCAGATATCACCCACACTCTTGTCCTGGTGCCTGGAATCATCCCTTTTAAAAACAAACACAAAAGGAAACTTAGATTCCTTTCACAGTACTCTGGGATCTGAGAAGAGAGGAGAGGTTTGCACTTAGCCAGCACTTCAGAGGCTTCAGCTCCCCTGGTCGGGCCCCCTGAGTCCTCACACTCTGGTCCCAACCTGCCTGTCCTCATCATGGCCACTGCCTCCCGCAGCTTCCCACAGGCCAGCGACCCGCGTGAGGGTGAACCCATGGGCCTCAGCTCCACGACTTCCAAGCCTTTACTGTCTGCCCCATTAGCCTGAGCTGAAAACTCTTACGCATCCTGCAAAGCCCAGCTCAAATGTCACCATCCAGCTTCAGGCAGATTTTCTAACCTCCCCTGGGCTCCACCCTAATCTCAGTTCTCAGGACAAGAACAAGTCTTTAATGGGATGCACTACAGATCTTGTTTATGTGTCAGTCCCTTGCCCTAAAGTCCCTCCGGGAAGACCAAGCCACCCTCGTGCCCCACAGTGGGTCTGGAAAGGCAAATCTACTGTTATTAGTAGTGATGCATATATATTTTTTTAATTTTTTAATGTTTTATTTATTTCTGAGAGAGAGAGACACTGTGAGCAGGGGAGGGTCAGAGAGAGAGGGAGACAGAGGATCTGAAACAGGCTCCAGGCTCTGAGCTAGCTGTCAGCACAGAGCCCAAAGTGGGGCTCGAACCCAAGAACCATGAGATCATGACCTGAGCCAAAGTCGGATGCTTAACCGATTGAGCCACCCAGGCGCCCTGTGATGCATATATTTTTATTTCTGCCTTTTTGATTGTGGTAAAATATAGAAAACATAGAATTTACCACTTTAACCATTTGTAAGTGGAGTGTTCATTGGTATCAAGCACATTCACACTATTGTGCAACCACCACCACTAGGCGTCTCCAGAACTTTCTCATCATCACAAATTAAAACAATAAGCCCCTCCTCCTGCCTGTGCTGAGCCCTTGATAACCACCATTCTACTTTCTGTCTCTGAATCTGTCTACCCTGGGGACCGCATCTAAATGGGACCACAAGGTGTGTCCTTTTGAGTCTGGCTTGTTTCAGTTAATAAAACGTACTTGAGGGTCATCCACATCGTAGCATGTGTCAGAATGTCATTCTTCTTAAGGCTGAATAATGTTGATTTGTATGGACTGTTACCTGAAAATTGTTCCCTATAATATTTATCAATATGATACATTTGCTCATCCGCTGACGACACTTGCTCCCGCCTCCAGCCATGGTGAGCAGAGACGCCCGCTACGGACACGGGCGTGCAAACAGAAAGGCGATTTTTGAGGGGATGAGAAAGGACTCTGTGTTCAGGGATCAAGTCTAGGGAAGGGGCCCCGAAGGGGCTGGGGAGAAGCCACAGCCGCCCCCTGCTG
The DNA here is from genome assembly GCF_003009895.1 of Hyaena hyaena. NCBI lineage: Eukaryota > Metazoa > Chordata > Mammalia > Carnivora > Hyaenidae > Hyaena > Hyaena hyaena. Next base: position 1,234,474 of record NW_024080704.1, on the reverse strand, counting down.
TCCCCGTCTCCCTTTGCCAGGTAGGAGGAGGAGGCTGGGATAGCTCACATGTCAGATGCTGCACAGGCACTGGAGAAAACATGCCGTGTGAATTCCTGCCAGGTCCGTTCTCATTGCCTGAAACATGCCCTCCCCGGGTCCTCAAGGTAGCCTCCTGCACAAGTACTGTTAACGTGCCCATTTACAGGGAAAGAAAACAAGGCAGAGAGGTGAAGAGGTCTGCCCACATCACCAGTGAGCAAGAGGCAGAGCCAGGATTAGAGCTTGGAAATCCTGGCTTTGGGTCTGTGCTGGAGACCTTTACAGGGACCTCCTCTGGCCCCTGCTATGGGGGGAAGGCAGGGCAAAGTGTTCTCATGTCTTGATCTGCCTCACCATCTTCCCCAAACAGAGAGGAGGAAGGGTAGGAGTCGAGGCATTTGGGAAAATGTGGTGGAGAGATGTCTAGCCCACCGGGCTGAGGCATTGGACTCCAGAAAACGAGGGGCCCAAGAGGGGGCCGGAGGTGGTGGCTAGTCCCCAGAGGACAAAGGGTGTAATTCTGAGGCCAGCGGGACTCCTGGATGGGGAGCCCTCTTGGCAGCCCAGGTTTCTGTGGGCCCCACTCGCCTTGGGAACCACAAAGCCAAAATGTAAAGGAATCTATTTTCTAAGGAAAACACATACTTATACATTCTGAGTAATTTCCCGTGGAACTAGGAAAAAATAAACACAACACCCCAAATGGTTTTTTGCTTACAAATGGTTTCAAGCAAAGAGAAGCGGCAGAAAAAAATATAGGGTCAGTGGGAATGGTGTTGGTTCCAAGCCTCAGAAACAATCTGGAGGCTTGAGGGGGCTGGAGGGATGAGAAGGGGTGGGGAGGGGTGGGGAGCGGTAGGGAGGAATAAGGAGGGATAAGAAGGGGTGGGAAGGGATGAGGGGGTATGAGAAGGGATGAGGAGGGATGAGGAGGGAGGGAGTGATGGAGAGAGATGAGCAGGATGGCAAAGGATGAGGAGGGGTGGGGAGGGGTGGGGAGGGAGGGAAGGGATGGAACAAGGTGAGCAGGGATGGAGAGGAATGAGGAGGGATAGGGAAGGACGGAGAGGGAGAAGAGGGATGAGTAATGGTAGAGGGATGAGAACAGATGAGAAGCGACAGGAGGAATGAAGAGGGCTGGGAAGGGATATGGAGGGGTGAGGAGGGATGAGAAGGGATGGAGAGTAGCACAGGGGAGGAATAAAGATGGATGAGAAGGAATGGAGAAAGATGAGGAAGGCTGTGGAAGGCTAAAGAGGGATGAGAAGGTCTGGGAGTTATGGGGGGTGAGGAGTGATGGGGAGGGGTGAGGAGGGTTGGAGAGAGAGCAGGGGTGAGGAGGGCTGGGGAGTGATGGGGAGGGGTGAGGAGGGCTGGGGAGAGATCAGGGGTGAGGAGAGCTGCAGAGTGATGGGGAGGGGTGAGGAGGGCTGGGGTGTGATGGGGAGGAATAAGGAGGACTGGGGAATGATGGGGAGGGGTGAGGAGGGCTGACAAGTGATGGGGAGGGGTGAGGAGGGACTGTGAGGCCTAGTACAAGACAGCCAGACATGGGGTGAGGCGCCCAGACCCGGAGGCCTGCTGGCCCCTCTTCTAAGACCTCCTTACCTCCCCTGAGAAGACTCAAAAGTCACATGTCACACACGTAAGGGGGGTTGGCAGCTGGACGGGGATGGTGGAGCTACAGACAGCATAAGCTTCGGACCGGGTGCAGGGGTCCAGTGCCATGGGCACCAACAGTGGCACAGTGGGGTTAAGGTGAAGGCTGGGTCACAGGGGGGCCACAGACTGGATGGTCAGGGAAGAGCAGGCTAGAGATGGCAGGGGTGCCAAGGAAGAACATCTTCATGAGGGGCTGCAGATGACAAGCATCGCTTCATGGAAACCATGAAGGTGGACACGGGTGGGTGGAGGACAGTGTAACTGTGGACAGGCACTTCGCTTTCCCGGGCCTCTCTCCGTCTCCCCAGTAAGACAATGGGTACACTCTGACTTCTAACAGCCCTTCCATACAATCCCATATTTGATGGGGAGATAATTGGTGGGGGAAGATTTACAGAATCGGGGGTCTGGAGGATGGGCACTCGAGAGCTAAGAGAACTTGGAACAGCCAAGAGTCCATTTGCACCGCAAACCAGACCTAGGGGGACTCTCCTGATTGCCAGTGGTCCGGGTTATGGACAGTCTGATGGCTCCAGCCTTCTGAGCACTGGCCTGGATTTGGTCTAGCACAGGAGCCATACCGAGTCGGGGTTTCCAGGTCTCCATTCTGCCCAGGGGCTGCCTCAAAGTCTGTGCTTCCCCGGCCACACCATTTATGAAGCACTTCGCTGATGACAAGCCCCCTGCCTCTCCTACCTCATTGGACCCTCACAGGGATGAATCCTCACTCCCATTTGACATATGAGGAAACTGAGGCTCAGACCAGGCACATGCCTAGCAGAGTCAGGAATGGGCCCATGGCTCCTGCCCCCTTCCCAGAAAAGGTGGGCTTGTGGCAGGGGGTGGGGGTGTCACTGTCCCAAGTGGTACAGCGGCAAGGGGTATGATGCCACGGGCAGAGACCCATCCTATCATCTGCGAATCTCCCAACTCTTCCCCAGGCCCACTGAAAGGTGCCGGACACGGGAGACTCTGTGGCCAGAACACCTGACCGGGGCCCAGAGACCCACTTCCAAGGCTTCTCGCCCGAGGGCAAGTCACTTGGCCAGCCTGAGCCTCAGTTTCCTCATCTACAAAACCAGAAATGGCACCCGATTAGCAGTTTGTGATATTTTAGAGTCAGATCCTGGCTTCTGCCCAGATGAATCTTACTTTAAACCCCAACCTAAAAACAGAAAAGGCAGGACCATGAGTCAGACCAGAGGCCTGGCAGGGCTAGCTGCTTATCAGCCCCCATCCATCCACTGAGTCCCCTCCACTGGACCAAAAACAATGCCGAACACAGTTGGAAACCCACCTTGTCCTTCTCCACAGAGCCCCTAAGGGACAGAACTTGAAGCTCAGTCTGGATCTCTTCTCTCATGTTATGTTTTCCTAAATGGCTCAACTACCGTCAAAATGCTGTCAACTCTCAAAATTTATTTTTATTTTATTTTAGAGAGAGAGAGAGAAAGTACACATGTGTGAGTGGGGGAGAGGGGCAAAGGGAGAGAGAGAGAGAGAGAGAGAGAGAGAGAGAGAATCTCAAGCAGGCTCCACACTCAGCAACGAGCCCAACACGAAGCTCGATCCCAGGACCCTGGGATCATGACCTGAGCCAAAAATGAAGAGTCAAATGCTCAACCAACTGAGCCACGCAGGTGCCCCTCAACTCCCAAATTTTAATGCCAAGCCACAATAAATGCCTACCCAACACCTACCCTTGGCTGTCTGTATTAATTGTCTATTGCTATATGATCTCACAAGTTTCTGCAAGGCAGGAATCCAAGAGCAGTATGGCTGAGAGGTTCTGGCTCGGGGTCTCTTGTGAAGTGGCAGTCAAGATGTCAGCGGGTCTGCATCCTCTAAAGACTTGACTGGAGCTGGGAGACCCGCTTCCAATATGGCGCACTCACAGGGCTATTGCCTGGAGGCCTCATTCCTTGCCGCACATACCTTCATGACATGGCGGTGATTCCCCCACACCGAGTGACCCAAGGGAGGGTGACAAGATGGAAGCCACAATGCTTGTTATGACCCGGTCTCGGAAGCCATAGAACATCACCATCACTGAGGTCTGTTTATTAGAAGCAGGTTACTGATTCTTGCCCACAATTAGGGGCGTGCTCCTGGTTTGCTTAGTGGGCACCGGTTGCTCTACTAGGAGCCAGGCCAGTGGGACCAGGTTTGGGGAGGAGTGCACAAGTCTGTTCTTGGACAGTGTAGTGGTTTTAATAGGTCTGCAAATTCTCTGACAATCCTCTCTTCAAGAGGTGGGGATAGATGCCCCCTTAGAACACACCTCTCAGTCTGATTACTTAATCAGCCCTTCTCTCTCCCACTTGACGCTAAGCTCTGTTCAAGTAGAGAGTAAAGGCACCTGCCTTTACTCGCCACTGTTTACACGACTCCTGAGCCAGTGCCTGGCAGAGGGGTGGTTTTCAGTGTTTGTAGAACCAATACCCGAAATGTTCTCTCAGGTACTTGTGGCGAGGGTCCAAGACCCAGTGACTAGCTGACAGAAAAGAGTCTGCCCTCCACAGCTTGCTTCGTCCTTCCTCGGCCACCCTGAAGGTGCTGACTCTCATCAAGTGGCCTCCTTGGGTGGACCACCCCTCACAGCCTGTGTAAGCATAAACAGATACTGGATCCCTCGTGGGAGCCCCCGAAGGGGGGCTTACCGGCCTCACTCTGGGGCGGACTGGGGCTCTCCACATCTCTGAGAAAGTGATGATGGGTTTCATCTCTGGCTTCCCCAGGTGCCTGGGAAAGGCATATATTTGTCTGGCTTGCTCAAGGTTAGAGCTCCGGGTGGTCCAAACCCCTGGCCTTCTCCTCAATTGCCCTCCCTGAAATTGGGATCGACCTTCACTATTCTCTCTGCTTTTTCCCCTAGTTATAGGCCTCAATTTGTTCTCTACAGTGGGATGACCCAACATCTTCCCAAAGATATCTCTCACAAGCATTTTTAGGATCCTAGAGTAGATTTGAAAGACATTTTTAGTTCTTTCCCTAGAATATAATCCTTCTCTCCTTATATCCCTGTGAAATTACTTGTGAAATTACTTATTCATTCAACAAACTTTATTTTTTTTGAGAACCTAATCTGTGCTTGCCTCTATTTTATACACTGAGGTTGAAGCAATGAACAAAGCAGACAGGAACACCTGCTCTCTGGGGTTTCCATCCTGGTGAAAGCCCAGCAGAGATGGGGCCAAAGTCCAGAGATTTCCCTTTGCCTGATCTGAGGCCTCTCCACTTCCCAAGTGGAGTCAATCTTTCTAGTGCCGCCATCTTGAATCCCAAAGCAGCTCGCCCATCACTGTCCCCCTTCAAGTTCAGTTCCTGTTCTAGCTATTGTTCTCCGTGGCTTCCCTCCTGGGAAGAGGCAACGGTGCCCCCTCGGGCTTTTCCAATATCTCCACTGTTTTTTCTTTCCCCTTTCCTGTCCCCTCCCCGTCTTCAGAAGTCAGATTCACTACTCAGCACTTCTAGCCTTTTACCCCAGAGGAACAGCTGTCCATCCCCTCTCCGGTCACCCACCCTCCCTTGTTTTGTCTCATCAGCATGGCTAGCCTGCGCTGCCCTCCACAAGGATTTTCTCCTCCCCAGAGGCTGCTTCTTGAGTCCACAATGACAGGGGAGCAGAGCAGTTCCCAGGCCGCTGCCAGCCCTCAGCAGAGCCTGGCCTGGGGCCTGTGCAAGCATCTCAGGAGACAAAAATCAACTTTCCTGGACCCAGCCCCTGGCTTCCCAGCGAGAGCCCACAATCTCCACAAGCCGCTGGCATACCCTCTGGAAGGACATATGGGATGGTAAACAGGACTGTGTATGTCCCCATAGCCTGCAGGCTCCACAGGGCACAGCCTGGCCCTTCCCATAGGAGTGGACCTGCACACTCATTGTACCTCTGCTGGCCACAGGAACATGGTGCGTGCCTGAGCTGGGCCAAGGTATGGCCTTTGGGACCCCTGACTCCAAGGGCAGCTACAATATCACAACAATATCACATACCATGATGACATGCTCCATTCGTTCTTCCCTCCCTAGCAGGGAACTGTCCTGTAAGTCCTGAACCCTCAAGATCACATGGCCACAGCGTGGACAGGAAGATATTGTTCATCCCCCCCCCCCACCTCTTTCTCTCTCATGCACACTCAAAAAAGAGTCATCTACACTCGTGGGCCAGCAACCAGGCAGATGCCAACTTCCAGGTGAATGGACAGCTATGGCCAGCCTCGCCTGAGTCTGGACTCTCCTAGGCCTCTGCACTATGTTCGGGGCCCTCCAAACTTCATTTTGGGCCATCACCGGCATCTAGCCACCCTCTGCAGAGGCTGATACCCCATTTGGGTAGAGAGGACAGGCTGGGCAGAGAAGGGTGGCTCTCCCAGTCAGTCACAAGAATGCCCTGCAAGCGAACAAATTAGGACAAGATGAAGAAGGGCTACAGAGATCTCAGTGGGCCTCTGATGCTGGGCTGGTAAACCTGACCCTTTGCAAGTGGATGCTTGCAGAAAGCAAGGCTGTGGAGGATTGTATCTTCCCTCAGCAAGCATCTCCTTCCCCAGTTAGAAGAGCTTTTAACAAGGGAACATGGGTTAGCTCTGGTGCAAACCAGCTCTGCGCTCCACCCCAGGATGATCCAGAAATGGAAGCTAAGGAGAGAACAGTGACTTTAGGAGACCAGTCACGCTGAGAGGAGAAAGGGGCCAGTAAGCAGTGATGTTGCATTGAACTTGGGAGTCCGAGAAGCCTCCGAGTTGAAGCTGTAGGGATGGAAATCACGAGGAAATGACGGTGGCTAGAGCACGAGAGGTGCTTCCCAAGGAGACAGAGTGGGATTTAAGAGGAGCTGGTGGTCCTGGAGATTGGGACCGAAGAGGGCAAGCACCCACACAGAGACAGAGTGACTCCAGCCCCCAGATTCCAGACAGAGGGCAGGGGTGGTAGTGTCCTGTTCTGCCCAGAGCAGAGAAGGTTCCACCATGGAAATGCCAGGAAGGGGTGAAGACTAGCAAAGGAGAAGAGACCGTCCAGCCAGTCCCTCTGCTTTCACCCATACCGTGTAAGGCTTGAGCCTCAGCAGCCCTCAACCCTCCATAGACAGGCCCCGTGGTACCTCCTAGAATAGGAGCCATTACATAATGAGCAGAGGCAAGTGGAAAGGATCTGGGGACATGACTCGGAATGCACTCCCTCATCCATAACTGTGAGGGTGGAACAAGATCACACTCTTCCGGCCTCCCCACATGTATTTCAGCCAGAATGCTTTACTTTTTGTGTCTCCTACTGGGGTTCTGTTTCAACTTTCATTTAAAGAAAACATAATCCAGCTAATGCAAATCTCTGGACCCAGTGGTGCCCAAGGACCCTTCCAGCTCTGAAATGTGCCATCTCCCCTCTGCTGCCCCCACCTGAACATTCCCAGGTCTTGCAAAAAGCTGATGAGACAAGCTCCTCCAAGGTCAGAGCCAGAGCCGGCTAGCCCTCCCCTACGCATTCACCATCTGTGAGTGTGGGCACCAGTCCCTCACGTCGGCAGCTGGGGCACTCCTACAAGGGGACCACCAGCTAGCCAGGTGGGTCTTTCAAGACACCCCGGAGAGATGCTGGCCACTGAGGCTCTTGGGAGCACAACTGGGTGCCCTTGGCACAATCCTGGGGTCAGGTTCAGCCTGCTCCCCAGCTGGAGTGGATGCCCCTGAACATGAGCCCCAGCTGGTCCCCAGTGACTGGGGGAGGGCGGCTCCCGTTTCTCTTTGGACTGTCAGAGTGAGGGGCTGGGTTAGCAGGAACCCTCATTCCATTAGATGCCCCATGGAAAGAGATTTTTCTGGGCAAATAATTTCTGGAAATGCTCCCACTGTACCAAGTCTCTTGGAACTGCCATCTCCCCTCTGGCCCTCTTCCCATCTGCCCATCTCCCCTGTGACTGCCTCCTGCTCACCACGTGACCCTCACTAAGGCTGCACAGATATGGAGAAAATGCACAGAAAGCCCCTTGGAAGACAAATACCCGGGACAAGGGTGGAGGTGCGAATCCAAAGATGGAGAAGAAAGAGTCTGCTTTCAGGGACTCCTGTCTGCCTGCCCTGAGCTATAGGTCTCGGTGGCCGGTGGTCTGGGCTGCAGCCAGAGGCAGGGCTCAGTGGCCAGAAGGGGCAGATGCCTGGGCATTTGGGGGGTAAAGGTTTCTTGAGGGGAATGAGCATATTTATGGTCAGGCTGGGTCTCCTTGGTGAGCAGCGTGGACTCCCTTCACTCCTTCAGTTCTGGCCTCATTCACCCTTTTCTAAGCCTCCGAGTCCAGAAGCCCCCTTCTCTCTCCCTCTCCGTCTCTCAGTGTCTCTGTCTCTCTCTCACTTTAATTCAGTGGCGCCCTCTCACGGTGAGGCAAGCATCTAAGAGGTCCTCTTGTCCATGGTGCTAAAGCTGTGTTCCAGGATGTTAACAAGTGCCTCGTGACAAGTGTCCCAGGTCCTAGCCTGACGTTTGGAACCTCTGGGCCGAGAGGAGCTGAGCGGAGCCGCGCAGTGGTTGTGCGTGTGGGCTCTGCAGACAGATGCCGGGCTCCATGCTCTGCACCTTTATGTCGTTAGTCTTGTAAAATGGAAATGGTAAGTCTGTCATGCACATTAAGTAAGATGCGTAGAAAGTCACTTAGCACAGAGCATTCACTATTAGCTCTTACTGTCCTTCTGATTTGAGGCAAGGGGAGGCCTCCAGGCTCCTTAGAAAAATGACAGTACCAGAGACAGAAAGCCCGCCTTTGTGATCTGGCAAAGACAGTGGGGCATGGTGGGAACTTTGGGGAGGAGAGAGGGGAGTGCGGCCCTGTCACCAGGCTGAAGGGACACACCCCGAGGCAGATCCCTCACCACCCCATTTTATAGATGAGGAAACTGAGAGAAAGAACCAAGGCTTTTTGCTAGCTGGGCTCTGAGCCCCAAGCCCAGTGACCTTGCCACTTTGACAAAACAGCATAGATCCTCCAGAGGGGGCCGCTGGGGAGTGGTGACTGGAGAAGGAAGCAGGAGGGATGGGAGGACACCCCCTCCACCCACCTGACCCCCAGCGACTCTCTGTCTGGGTGCCCAGCCTCCAGGCTGACCGGTCTTGCGATTCCCCTGGCTTCGGGTTTTTCCAAATTCTGCCTCTCCCCTCTCCCTCCGCCTGGAAAGCCATCTCAGGCAGGCCTCTCCCAAGCCTCTGTTCACAAAATTATAAGCTTCCTTTGTCCCTAGCCTCCTCTGGTTACAATAATATTCATCGGCTCTCTGGAGCTTTCGGGGACATGGAAAATGTGACTTCACTCCTCAAGGATTTTCTGCTTGAACAAAATGGTATTGGGGAAAGAAAAGGAACAAGAACATCTCTGTCCATCCCTGATGGAAAAGGCACCAGGGCTCCCGCTGCCCAGACCAGAGTTGGGACCAGAAGCCCCCAGAGGGTCCGGCAGAGACAGACAGACGACTGACCCTCGCTCTCCCCCACAGGCTGGGTGGCCTGCAAGAGGAACAGGGACACAAAGGCTCACCGCAGAGAAGTGTGGAACGCAGGAAATAAACTCAGCCTGCCTGCACTCCTTATCCGTCTAATTTATTATTTCTGCCCTTCTTTATTTGTTCAGTCAGCCTACTTCCTTGTGTTAGGTGATTCAAGTGAGGGGCTCTGGGCTCTGGCCACCCAGGTTAGGGTCCTGGCCCTGCCACTTGCCAGCTTTTTTACTTTGGGTAAGGGACTTCACCTCTCCCAGCCTCAGTTTCCTCATCTGTAAAAATGAGACAATATAACAACGCTGCCCGTTGCACAGACTAATGAGACAATATGCTCGAAGGGCTTAGAAGCAGGCCCCGCAGACTGTAAATCCTCAGTGATGGGTGGCTATTTGTGTGCTCATTCATTTCTGCACCTTTCCCAGGAAGATGGGTGTGCCGGTGCTGGGCTGCGCAGTACCTCCTCCAGGTACCTGCAGCCTGGAGACCTGGCCTTGGCCTCTTGAAGCCATGGCCATGGTATTGGGCCTTGAGCCATGGGGAGGTGTGGACAGGGAGGCTCACAGCTAAGGAGAAGGGCTCAGGGCTCGTTTGCTGTGGACAAGTCATGTGGGAGACCTGCAAGATTCAGAACTAGCAATTACAAATTGTTTCCACAATTTGAGGTATGCAAGACATGTCATTTTTAAAAATGCCTTGGAATCGAGGTCGAGCTGTCTCGGAGCCCCCATCCCACCTGGAGGCAGGGAATTCAGTCTCAGTGACACCCTTGCCCAGCCCCTCTCTCAGCACCATCATGGAAAGGGAAGCATAAGGGGTCACTGGCCACTTGTCCCCAACAAGGCCCCGTTCCAAGGCCATACTGTCCCCAGGATCCCAGGCCTCTGAGGCTTCTGAGCCACCAAGTGCCAGAGAAGCCTGATCCCCAACACATCAGGCCGTCCACCAGAGCTCCTACCCCCCATCCCCCGGGCACAGCCAGGGCAGAGGGCACAGGGCCACGGGGATGCTGCCCTCAGAGAGACACCTCTCAAAGAACTCAAGCCTCCAGAAAAAAGAATAGAATAGATTAGAATATAGAATAGAATAGAATAGGTTAAATTAAATTAAATTTAAAAGTGCCAGAAAAGACAAGTGTGTGTAAGCAGCCCCTCCACTCTGCCGGCAGCAGAAGCTCCCACGGGAGCAGGCTGTCGATATGGGAGTTGGGGACACTGTAGGGAAAACTACAAGGAAAACAGAGCCCCCCCTCCCCGCCTTCTCACACAGGTAGATGATGCAAAGAGGTGGCTTCCGGGACACGCCCTCTGCACCGCTGCAAGCCCCGCCCCGCCCCGCCCCTTGCTGCGGCCGAGAGCAGCCAGCCACAGAGGTGATGCTTCAGAAGCGACAAAAGCTCCCCCGAGCTGTCCTGATGCGTGCACTCTCGCCGTCCCCTACACGCAGCTGTCCTGGAAAAAATCCGCCACATGGGGTCGTTGGTTAGAACACTCAACCAGGATTTAACAGCAATAATAGTAACACCGTGACTTGTGTGGAATATTCCCTATTCCCATTTTACAGACGAGATGCGAGCGCACAGCAGTCAAATGACCAGCGAGGATCAGGAAGGCTGGCCCTGATGCCATCACTCACTTCATGTCATTTTTCTCTACCCGATAAGGCGCGCTCGCTTGGAAAGTCCCGGCGGCTCTGAGAATTGGCGCTGGGACCAGATTCCGGCAGGTGAGTAGAGAAGCATCACTCGGGGACACTGGTGCCTTTGCACAGGCCTTACAAACTCAGATTATTTCCAAAGAAAACCATCGCTGAAATGAAAATTCTGATTTTTAAAAATTCAGTTAAAGTGTTGCTTCTGGTAGCAGGAAATAAAACCTCTCCATTTCACCCCAAAGGGCCCTCACCTCAAATCACTAGCCTGGAATGTATTTGTTAGTTTGTTTAGTTTTATTTATTTTTGAGAGAGAAGGGGAACGGGAGCGAAACAAGGAGGGGCGGAGAGAGAGGGACAGAGAGAACCCCAACCAGGCTCGGCACTGTCACCACAGAGCCTGACCCTGGCTCATCTCAGAAGGGTGAGATCACCACCTGAGCCGAGATCAAGAGTTTCACGCTCACCTGACTGAGCCACCCACGCACCCCGTGGCCCGGAATTTTTAGTTCTTTCAAACAAGCAGGGAAATGCCTAAAGAGATGACCCAACAGTGCCGAGCCACGAAGGAACACAGACTGTCAAAACGGAAAGGCCCCTCATGGGACAGATGAGAAAACTGAGGTCCAGGTGACGGGAATGACCTGCCCAGGGTCGAGGACCTGAGCGCACACCTGGCCGCACGCGCGCGTGCGCACAGACGCGAGCCGTGCACGCCCCTGCTCGGGCCTGCACAGTGCGCACGTGCACTCCCGCACGTACACACGCAGGGCCGGCTCCTGGAGCCCACCCCTCACCCTCCCAGGGCTGCAGCTCGGCTCACGAGTGGGTAAAGACTGCCCCCTGGTGGGCATCGGAGTCATTTCACAATCTGCAGGGCGGCATCCAGAGCTCTTTTCGGGTCCTCCTAAAGAAAGCCCAAGTTTGCTCTGGGAACCCGACTTGCACCCGTGTGGCCCGGGGTCTGGGGACCAGGGAAAGAATAAGGCAGAGACTTGGTGCTGCAGGTCAGGTGCCCAGGAGGCTGACTCTGGGGTGGAGACGGGCAAGCGGGGAGCGTTCTGGGGGCCAGCATAAGTGCTAGCGAAGGGTGCCACAGGGCGGGTGACCCATAGGGGCTGACCCCACAGGAGCGCTGAAGCTGGAATGGCCCCTCATCCAGATTTTACCAGATTTAGCAAATAAATATATAGGCTGCTCAGTTAAACTGGAATTGCAGATAAACGGCGAATAATTTTTAGTGTAAATATGTCACATGCAAGATGAGGAGCGTATCTGGGCAAGAGGGGTGCAGATTGAGGGTAGGAGTGAGGCAGTTTGGTTCCGCAGACAGAGGGCACAAATAGGGAATGTACTGAGAATAATGGGAGCCAAATTTCTCACGAGGAAATATGGAAAAGGAGAAAATGGGAATAAACCCTGGGGAAGTAGATAAATTGGCATGACCTCAGCTTTCAGGATAAGAAGATACAAAAGTACATGTCGATGTAAATGTGTGTGTGTTTGGCTGTAGAGGTAATGTGTGAATATATACACATGTGTAGACGCGCACATACATAGCTTGCATATTGTAAACTATTTCTGTAGGGAAGAGGCTGGAAGAATGACAGCTGCGTTTCCCAGGTTCCCTTGCAGCTGGCATCTTTGATGCAATTTACAGTCTGTCAACCCGGCGCATCACACTCAAGGTTTTTGAAGGCAGAGTTGGGGTTGTTACTGCCCGTGCTGCTTCGGGCTGGTGTGCACACAGCAGTGGAAGTGCCGGGTTTGCTCAGCAGGAGCCGGAGATCAACGACAAGCTTCAGGAGCCTGAGGCAGGGCTGGGAGCCGCCCTCCTGCCACTGGGGGGTTCTGAGCAGCTCTGCGTGGTTCTAGAACCACTGACAGCCTCAGCTTCCCTATGGAGCCTGCTTCCTCCTCCTCGCAACAGGAATTGACTCATGTGGTTCTGGGGTCGGCAGTTCCCTGACTGTGGAAGTCACACATCCCCCGAGGACGGTTTCTAAAGCGTTCCTGACATTTTAACCTAGAGTCTGTGTTTCCAGCCTTCCAACATTCAAATGAACGTTGAATTCATTGAGTAAACTCTTCTCCACTCACGCTGCCTAGAGTGGCTTGCGTCCTGCATCAAACCCTGACCATACAGTTGTGTCCATGTCAACCGTGGACGTGGACTTACAGCTTTAGAATCAACTTATGAAGAAGCCGCTGGAGAGAATAGAAAGACCACAAGCTTGGTGATATACAGGGGACAAAGTTATCAACCACAATTCACTGCTTTGTTTTCCTCTTCTTCCTGGGCAGTTAAGCAGAATGCATCTCCCAAACGCCCTTGCGGTCAAGTGTGTCCGCGGGGCTGCGTTCCAGCCAATGGCATGTGAGGGACTTGACACGTGCCACTTCCATGCCTGACCCCTACTCATCGCCCGGGTTCTCTTGTCCACACTCGTTATTCTGTCCAGCTGGCTGAGAGGCAGGTGATTACTATGGAAATCCCCGTGATTTGTCGTTGAGGTCATAAAGCTTCCATCAGACCACGCCAATGAACTGACTGCCAACCTAGTCATCTCCCCAGTGCTGCTCTGTGAGTGGTAAGTAAACCTCTACCACGTTCAAGACATATTTGTCTCAGCATCTTTTATTTCCCCAAGAAATGTAGTAAGTAAAAGCACACGTGAGAACAGATGAACGTGAAAGGGGAAATCTTGTTGAAAGAAATGGGCCCGACAGTCCTCAATTTACAAAATGAGGGGATCAAGATACATGTTTACAACTCACATCACAAGAAATCAAGATACATCTTCTAGAAAGTTCCAAAATAGTCAAAGGAAGGACTAATGGAACTGATACTGGTGAGAGGTGGAAGGCAAAGGGAAGGGATTATACGAGTTGGCTCTCAGCGTATCGCTGTAGAAAATGACTGGATAATCTCTAAAACAATAGTCAAGATGAGGAATATATTACAGAAGAGGAAACCACAAACAATATTTTAAAACAGAAATGTAGGGACACCTGGGTGGCTCTATTGGTTAAGCATCCGACTCTTGATTTCAGCTCAGGTCATGATCTCGCGGTTCCTAGGATCAAGCCCCATGTGGGGCTCTGTGCTGACATTGCAGAGCCTACCTGGGATTCTCTCTCCCTCTCTCTCTCTGCTCCCCGCCTCAAAAAAGTAAAATTTAAAAATAAAAACCTTAAAAAATAAAAAGTTAAACAGAAATGTAAAGTTCCATCTGGATAACGGGCTTGGGATTAGGAAGAATGGAGCAGGGCTCCTGGGCCAGCTTCATGGGTGTGTGAACCAGCACTGGGGCAGAGCCCCGTGCTTGTTCCCACGTTCTGCCATCAATGTCATGAATTCTCAATTCATGATAAGCTGGTCTTTGAACTCGTATTTTATAAGTGAAGTCCAACGAGCCTATGGAGCATGCCTATGAGCAGAGAAAATGCAGCAATAAACTTGTCCACTGACCTCTGCTGCCCATAAACACAGCTGTGGGCAACACCGAATAGGCCCAGATTCCAGTGGCCGCACTCTGCACGGGAATTCAGCAGGAGTCAATGTGAGTACAAGACCGGCATGTTGTATGTACCACTGGGTGAGCCCGGCACTGAGAGCCCTGAGAGGCCACGCCTTCCATTTGAACCAGAGAAGAGGAACTAGTGTTCTAAGAAACACACACAACCAACAAACTGACCACATTCTTTCTCATTCCTGTTACTCTCCTGTACTCAGCCCACCATTCATGCTGAAAATTATGATATAGAAGAAAAGAGAGATGAATGCATTGAAAGCATTCTTCATGTCTGTTACTGAGTCTTCTATTTCTGGCATTTACATTTGATTTTTCCTATAGCTTCTATCTCGCTTTTGAAATTACCCATCTGTTCATCCATGCAACAAGTTGGATGGATCTCAAAAACATATTGCTAAGTGAAAGTCGCCAAACTCAAAAGGCCACTTACTTTACGCTTCCATTTACACAGCCTTCTGGAAGAGGCAAAACTACAAAGACAGAAAAGAGATCCGTGGTTGCTGGGCACTGGGGGTAACAGAGGGACGGACCAAAAAAAGGAGCAGGGAACTTTGGGGGGGGGGTGATGGAAATCGTATGTATTTTTATTACAAAAATGTATAGGTCAGTGAAAATTCATAGATCTGTAGACTTACATTAGTGAATTTTGCTACATACAAATTATATGTCAATAAACCTTATTTTAAAAAAAAAAAATTCTTGCCATTACAGATATTCCGGGAGTGCTAACATTTAAGAAGGTGTCAGTATGAAGTGTTGGTGAAGATGGACAGCAGTGGGAACTCTCTGGCACTAGTGGTAGGAGTGTGGATTCCCACAGGAACTTAGGGAAATTGTTTGACGATACCAATTGAACTTGAACATACGCATACCCCATGACCATGCCCTTCTGTTAATAGATTTATACCCAAAAAGAGATTCAGAAGAGTGAGCCCAAGAGACAAGTACAAAAGTGCTTACAGACCTTTATTTATGGTAGCCAAAGGTGGGAAAAGCACCATATGATTGATAATTTATTGAGCTCTGCATTTATACACATTTGTGTTTTGTACACTTTTCTGAATGTATTTTGTGCTTCTGTATACTTTATGAAGTTGAACTCCATAGCAAGGCGTGCAAGGCCTTCCGTGCCCGGCCCCACCCACCTCCGCAGCCTAATCTCCCTGCCTCAAATGTTCTCATGCACCATGCACTCATTCCCCACACAGATGCACCAGCCTCTCTGCCTCCATGACTTCATCCACTCTGTTCCCGATGCCTAGATATTCCTCCCATGTCTGACTTTGACCCCCTCATCTGCATGGAAATTTCCGATTAATATTTCACCCAAGTCGGATAGTAAGTACCTCCTTCCCGAAGCCTTCTTGGAACTCCCACTGTGCACAGCGCCCTCCCCCCCACCCCCCGCCCCGCACAGCTGAATCCGGTACCTCTACTGTATTTTCTCGTAATACCCTATGCCTTAGGTTGGGGTTTATCAACCCCCCCCCACTATTGACATTGGGACTGAATAATTTTTGTTCAAAGGGTCAATCTTGAGTATGTTAGGATTTTTTCCTTTATAGCATCCCTTGCCTCTACCCACTAGATACTGGGAGAAGGGTGTCACCCTCAGCTGTGACAACAGTCACCGAGGCAGGCAGGACACCACTGGCTGAGAATCACAGCTCTCAGGCTCTAGAGAAATCATAAATAACATCCTCTTCCCACACCTGAATTCAGAAACAACCGACTGACCCAAAGTCGGGAAGACGAAGACCAAAACGTTACTGATACACCTGATTGGAGAATGTGACTTTAGGGCTCTGGCCCCCATAACTTGCTCATATGTCACTCGAAATGAGATCATCCTGTCCCAGAGCTGAGCAGTGTTGAACCACCACAGGGCCCCTGCCCACAGTCACCCAGAGCCACATGGGAGAGGAGGCTAGATATCAACACCCTAGCGGCATGCTGGCCCCGAGGGGGCAGAGAGGGTACAAGGAGTTTCTCCTCCCAAACTCCCCAACTCGGTGAGTCCTTCCTCCTGACATGAAAAAGACAGAGAAGGGTGAGAAGAGAGGCCAGGGTATTACTCGGCCCCATAGCGGAAATGGTTATGCCCTTAACCATGGAGGGTTATATCCCTGGCTCATGCCGACAGCTCACTCACTACATGCCCTGTTCTTCTGATTCCTGCCACTCCTGCAGGAGTTATAATAACTCTGTTATAATAACGGGCCTGGGCCCCTGAGAGTCCCAGTTTCCCTCCAGAGAAAACCACTTACAGCCTCGACGCCTGAAAGCCGACACCGTCTCCCATGCACCCTGCTCCTGGACACCTCTCACAAAGGAAGCCTGACACATAGGAGGAACTCAGTTTCCACCTTGACATCCCACTGGCTGCCTGGGGCTCCTCCTCCAGCCTCGGCCTTGTAGTACCACCATCATGGCCACAAGGGGACGACATCCCCCTTCCAATGCCTCTACAGCCGCTATTTCTAAAACCAACCCTTTCCCCAGGACCAGGGGAGGCAGGAATGAGACAGAATGCCCACTTCCCCTTCTAAAGGAGAGAGGGAACTCTGGACCAGGTGACTGACCTTGTGGCCACAGCTGTATGTCCAGCGGACTGTCCTTGGCCATGAGCTGCCTCTCTGTGGCTTCTGTCTCTCTCTGTCCCTGGATTGCCCTGAAGTTCTCTCCTATCAAGCCCAGGAGCATGCCCAGCCCCTCCGGAGCCAGGGGAGGTGACCCCTCCAGTGCTGTCTCGGGGCCCTCCCAGCTCTGGCTGGATAGGAAGGCACCATGTTGACCCTCAGCCCTCTCACCATGCCTGCCTCTTCCAGGGCATCATTGCTGCCCTCTGCAGTTTCCCTGTGCTGCCCATGCCCTGGCCCTGGATTTCCATCCCCCCCACCCCACCCCCAAACACATCCTCAGACTACATCTGGCCTTCTCAGCCTCTCAGAGATGGGTCTAGGTTCTCAGTCACTGGAACTTTGGACCAGCCATGCTCTAAGAGGTCAAGTGACCTATGGAAAGTCCCTTCCCCTCTCTGAGCTCAGCTGTCATGCTTACAAAGGGCACAGTGAGATGAGGGATTGCCAGCTCTCACGAGCCCTGAGAGCCCTCTTCCCTCTATGGCCTGTCCCTTGCTGCTTCCCTCGCTACTTCTATGTCTCCTGTCTTCTTCTCTGGTCTCACAAGGACTTCTGCCTTCTCAGGACCCTACCCTCAGTAGGCTCCTGCCTCCACCCCATCTATACCTTCCTGGATAAGTCTTTGAAAGCAGATAGATGTGAGTTCAAATCCTTAGATCGGCTCTTAACTGAATTGTCACTTCTCTGAGCCTTGGTTTGTGAAATGGGGGCAGTAGTGACCACCTGACTGAGTTTACTTGAGTTTACTGTAAATGAAATCCTTCAAATTTATTGAAGTCAATAAATGTGACTTCCCTCCCAGTATTCCACGTCAACACCAAGCTAGACATCCAACATAAAGGACCCTTAATATGTATGTAACTTTATCATTACTGTCCTGTGTTACAAGCAAGGAAACCGAAGCACAGACAGGTGCAGTAACTGGCCTGGAATCACGGGCCAGGAAGTAGCAGAGCAGACTGGAAGGACATTCAGGCTACCCCTCCCCCCCCCCCGCATGTGCTCTGCCTCCATGTTCCACGTGCAGGTTGTTGAAACTGTTGTCTCATCTTTGTTTCTCAAGCTGGGGTATCAGAATTTCAGTCCTGCCTCTGAGGCATATTCAACTTATTTATTTTTATTTTTTGTCAGACTTAGCTTCTCTTTCATAAAGACCTGGAGAGACCGGTGGCCTGGGAATCTCTGAGGGAAACGTGGATGTTCACGCTCTCTCTCGTGGGGGTCACTGACTCTGAGGAGGGAATGAAGATGCCTGCATTCCTGGTTCCTAGACCCAAGGCCTGAGAGCGGGAAGCAGCTGTTTTCCGCCTCTGTAGGGACTGGACCCTGCAGAAACCTGCTTTCATTGGAGGCCGAGGCACAAGGGGGAGCAGAAAAGAATCCACGGCATGCCGGGTCATTCCAAAGGGCAAGTGGAACCGAACTGTGCAGTGCTTGGCCAAGAGAGGCACTGGCCTGCCCTGCAGCTTGGGAGGGGTGTGGGCAGCCCGGCCTTGCACACCCAGGCAGTTAGGCAGGTCGTGTAGGGCTGGAAGAAGGCACCCAGAGACATCGTGTGGCCCAGAGACCCATGTTAGAGGGTCACAGAGCTTTTCAGGGGGGACTCTCCTGGCCAGCCCTCAGTGTCCCCAAATCCCCTGGCCGCTAGTTCAGTGCTCCTGCACTGAGCCACACACTGTGGCCAGAGCCTCATTCGCTCCTGCTACCACTGGCCACCTGCAGGGTCTCGGGCCCCATCCCCAAGCAAGTCCTTAAGAAGATCTGGGGGGCGTCTGGGGGGCTCAGGGGCAAATGGATGGCTAAGTCTGACTTCAGCTCAGGTCATGATCTCAGTTTGTGAGTTTGATCCCCGCATCGGGCTCTGTGCTGACAGCTTGGAGCCTGCTTCTGGTTCTGTGTCTTCCTTTCTCTCTGTCCCACCCCTGCTCACAGATCTCTCTCTCCCTCCCTCCCTCAAAAATAAATAAACATTAAAAAATTTAATGAATAAATAAAAATATCTAGACCAGCTCTGATCGGCCAGGAAGGGTGATTAATGATGGAAACCTCCAGGGGCCTCCAAGTCTCTGTCCCTGCCACTCCCCGGAGATTTTAATAAACATCCTGCCTCTAAGTGCCCAGCTACTCTCGGCTTCCAGCTCTCAGTTAACTGAGTCTATGAGGCCCTTGGAAGTTGGCTCAGCGGGTGACCACAGTGACCGCTTCCAGGAGTGCCTGCAGTACCCCTACCTGCCGCTAGAGGGAGCCTTAGGCCACGGGCGCGCTGGGAAGCCTGACGTCGTCAGACCCCTAAGGCTGGAGGAGAAAAATTTAGATCAAAAAATCGCAGCCCCTTCTCCAATTCCAGAGTCCCGCCTTCGCCCCACCCCCCACTCCCCCTCCATGCATGCCTAGGCCCCTCCTGTTCTCTGAGGTTCCAGGTCCATCCACCCGGAAGGACTACAGCCAGTAGCTGCAGCTCATCTGGGGGGGCGGGGGTGGGGGGACGGCGAGGGGATGCTGCCTGGGGGAGGCTCTTTCTCTGTAGAATGAGAAGAGGAATGAGATGGGAAGTGAAGGGAACGGTAGCGGGAAGGCAGCAAGAAAGAGCAGCAAGGAAGGGGAGAAATAAGAAAGGGAGAGAGGGCCCCGAGGAAGGGGGGGGGGGAACTTAAGATGAAACATCTCCCTGGGCCTCCTGGGGCCTGGCCCTGCAGAGGCTGGACACCCTCCTCTGGGGTCCCCTCGTGCACCTGTACCAGCCTCCTCAATACCAATCCAGGCTCTGGGTTATCAGCGCTCCGGGAGCCGGGAGTGGAGAGGAGGAAGTGCGGGGAGAGGCTGTATTGTATCGCCAAGACACACAAAGGCAGCCGGCTCTCACCTGATTTTCACCTCCCTTATCTCCACTTGGGATAGAGTCCGGCTGGGTCTAGTCCTCTGAAGGAGCACATTCAGAGAAGGCTTCTCCCTCCCCAGCCACAGCTGCTGATACTGCTGCAGGACAGATGGAGGTCAGGTGTCCGCGCCTTCTGCAAGGCCACCCCAAGGGGCCCTCGGATTTTCAGGACAGATCACCTTCCTTCCTGGCCTCTGCCCTGTGCTAAGCGGTAGAACCTAGGCCAACCTGAAAGCAGGGTGCCCACCTGAGAGCAGAGAGCAAAGCCGGGGACCAGAAGTGAGCTACGGTGGGGAGGAGTAAGGGCTATTGAGCTGCCCACACCTGCTGTCTCTCTCCACCTCCTGTTCACCCATGGAGTCACCAATTCTGGAATTATCATGAGCCTTTTTGAGTCGGACACTGTGCTAAGCCACTTGCTCAACCCTATGCCCCCACTGTCTGCGGTCACTCTTTCCCCAAAGGAAGAAACAAGGCCTCATGGTCAAATTCAGTGACCTTCCAGGGCTCATTGACTTGACCCGAAGGGGGATGGGCGGACAGTTGGTCAGCTGTTTCTCCCTAGGAACTCTCGCCCCTTTGCCTACTAACGCACGAGCTCTTCCTCCCGTTCTGACACCTTCTCCGTCTTCTTCACAGGACCCTCTTCCTCTACTTCCTCTCTGCACACCCACGTGCTCCGGTCCCACTCATGACCCTCCTCTCTCTACTATGCCCTTAGATCACCATGAATCTCAACCCATAAACTCGCAGCAATCCTTCTGTGACTCAGCTTATCTTCTCCATCACATAACCCCATCCACTAAAGTAGCGAGGAACTTCAGGGAGTCCAGGACTTGAACCTTAGGTGGGGCCGAGGCATCATCTGGGCCGTGTGGCCCAGGTGAGGCCGCTCTCTGCAGTTTCTGGACCACACCTGAAACGCAGGGACCTCTATCCTGCTGTTCTGGTCCTTGGCCTCTGTGCTGAGACCCAGGACCATCCTTCTGCATCTTGTCACCTCTCTGGAGAAACTGTTGGGAAGTTCATACAGTCACACACCTCAGACCCGGGCCCTTTCTTTTCTCCTTTCTCCAGTTCAAGGAAGAGCTTGTACTGTCCCACTTTAAGTCTGACACTCATCCCTGGACCGGCCTGCTGTATAACTGGGAGGAAGCAGTCAGGGTACCCCAATGCACAGACATGACTACTGGGGGTCACCCCCGTACCTCAGGTGCTTCCCGTGAAAGAGGACCACTGAGCTGTGCAGCTACCCCACACTTGAATTCAGGACCTTGACTCTTCACTTCTAAGTGCCCAGGGACTTCCCATGTCCACCCGGAAGTCCCACGGCTACTTCCCTCAACGTGTCCAGCCCCAAACTCCTCACCTGTCACTTGCCTCTGTGTTATCAGCATACGTGGTCCTTCTAAACCATACTTCCACTGCCCCTGCATCGGATCAGTGGTTCTAGCCACTGAGCATGCCCAGTGTGGCCCCAGAAAGCAGCAGAGTGTAGGCCCTCACCTCCTGCTTCGGGAGCCACAGAGGGGCTCTCCTTCCCACTGGCACTGGAGCGCAAGTCAGAAACCAGCAGCTACTCCCAATACCCACTCTCCTCTTCTTCCTTTACTAATGAGTCCCGGAACTCAGTGGGCTTTGGCGGCAGAGCATAAAAGTATTACTTCCCAGCAGCTCCTGAGGCCATGTGATAGTCTGGGCCATTGCAGTCTGAGCAGAAACAATGTATACAATGTCAGCAATGGACTGTGATTGCTCACAGAGAAGGGCACCCCACTAACTGGAATACAGCTGCAGGAGCTGGAGCCACCTTTCTGGGCCACAGATTGAGGATGGCCAAGCAACAAAACTGAAGGGCCTGTAGTTCCTTGGCAACGTCATCAGCAGAGCTCTGGTATGAGCTGGAGCCTTTACCTGAGGCAGAAAGAGACTCCTAGCACCTTTAAACGTCTCGTAATGTAGAATCTGTTATAGAAGCTGAGTCGATGTCCCAAATGACACAGAGTTAAGGGATCTTAAGTCCGATTCTGTGGCATTTTCCAGCTTTGAGATCTTGGGCAAACTACTTAATCTTCCAAGCCTTAGTTTCCTTAGCCATGTAACCTGTTTCCCTGGATTGTTTTATAAGTAAATGAGATAACATCGACTACATCACCTAACCTACAGCTGGCATTCAACAGATGTTGGAACAGACATGCCCAGTCATCTCTGCAAAATGCTACTCTGTTCCCACCACTTTCGTGATTGAGAATTTTCAAAAACGTCCACTGTTCTTACAACAAACACCAAACCCTTCACATGACCAAATGCGCCCTGCCAAACTCACCCACCTTCTTCTAGTCCAACCTCCTGACGCTCCCAGGCCCGTCAGCTCCCTTTGGCTACGCTGACCTGTGGTTACCTCAGTCCTTCCACAAACATGGAGACAGGGCCTCTCACATCCCAGACACTGTGCCGGGGCTGGGATGGAACAGAGCTGTGTTCTTGCTCTTAAGGACTTAATAGTCTAGTTTGGGGGAGGGGGGAGCAGGGAGAGAATCAAATAAGTAGATAATAAACAGAGCTGACATTATTGAGCATTTACTATTTGCCTGCCGAGTGCTGTCCCAAAATGTTTATACAGGTGGACACTCTCAATTCCTACGTAAGGAATAAACCCCTAAGTCGGATACCACCATTCCCATCCCACACTGGCAGATGTGGAAACAGAGGCATAGAAAAGTCAAGCAATGTGCACAGGGTCCCACCACTAATAGGAATGGGGCGGAATCTGAACCTTGACACCACAGCCTGTGCACTTAACCACTTTCCTATCTGGCCTTCAATCGAACATGAAATTAAAACGCGCTGCCCAGAGGAGGCACATGAGATTCAGGCAGGCTATGTCCCTCCTACTCCTGGACCTTGGCACGTGCTGTTGCCTTTGCCTGAAATACCCTTTCTCTCATTTTTATACAATCAGCTCCTGTTCACTCCATGAACCCTAACATCACTTCCTAGGGGACACCTTCTTTGCTCTCCCCAAACCATCAGGATCCATTTACAAACTCTTGCTGCTTCATGTACCTGTCTTCTGGGGCACTTATCACATGGTGATTATATATTAGCTGCTTCTTTATGTTTCCCCCACTCTCCTTCCCGTGCTGTCCGTAGACCCAGGATGCTACAAGAGAAACAAACACACCAATATCCCTCAGTGCCTCACACAATGCCTGCACATAGTAGATACTCCATAAATATCTGGTGAGTTCATTGAGGATTGACTTGCCCCGAGGTCTAGGGCTCTGTGTCTGCGAGGTTTCCTCCTTCTCTCCCGTGGTCTCCTGCCCTCCTCAAGGACCCCTGCCCCACGCAGCCTCTGCCCCTGAAGTCCCCCAACCAGCCCGAGTCCCCTGAGGAAGGGGTGATGGTGCTCCAGGTCAGATTCTACTCATGCAGGACATGAAGCTGAGGGAATGCCAGGGGCTAGTGACCTCGCGGGCACCCCCTGGTTTCCCAGGACCAATCCAGGAGTCGGGGAACAGAACAGGGGCCGAGAGGAGGGGTCCAGAGCCCGGACATCCTGTCTCGATGGCCAGAGATGATCTTTAAACCCCATAAAAGCCAGAGCCGCGGAGGCGGCCGTGCCACCCCCACCGCAATCGTGTGGTCAGGAGTCAGGAGCCAGCGAGATCAATATCGTCAGGGAGGCTTTCAGCTACTAGGCCTTTCTGCTGCCAAGTCTGCCCTGAGGCCTGAGGAATGGTGTGGAGGAAGCAAGAGACACAAGAAAAGGAACGGAGGTGCATATTCCTTAAAGCCCTACAGCCCAGCACTAGACTTTAGTCTGTCTGCACACCCCCCGTGCGGAGGTAGGCACTCTCCCATTTTATAGACGAGGAAACTGGGGCCCAGAGAGGGGAAACACTTGCCTGAGGTCCTAGCAAAGCCAGAACCAAGGCCAGCCGTGCCTGGTTCAGAGGCCAGCGCTCCCTTAGACAGGTCACACTTGACGAGGCTCATCTCTGGTCCCAACGCCTGGCCTGGCTGGTCTGCACTCCTGGCTCAGGCTGGGAGAGAGGCCTTTCCTAGGCTGTGCCTCCGGCCACACCCAGAATGGAAGCGGGCCTCACCCCAGCACTTGCGGGGGCAGGAGCTCACCTGTCCCAGAGCATGCTTCCCAGTATCTCCTCTCCCCTCTGGGCTCCCGGCAGCCCCCCCACCTGTGACGGTGCGGGCTCCCTTGTCCATGGGAGGCCACAGGACACGGCACAGCCAGCATCCCGGCCTCCCCAGGCCTCTGCTTCTCCAAGCCAAGCTGTCCCAGTCCCTAGGCTCCTCGAGGCTGCTGCCCACTGGCCCTTCCCCACCGACTCCCGCTTGCCCACCTCCTGCATCCACTGTGCACCAGGCCCCTGACCTGACCTGAGGAACTCAGGGGGGTGCTGGCCCTCTCCTCTGACTGTGCCACTCTGCTAATCAGCACAGCCAGGGGTCAGCTCGCTGTGGGAGCAGCGCTGCCACCTTGCTGGCCTGATACCCCCAGGACCGGGTCTCCACACCAGAATGTGGGCGGGAAGGGGGTAGAAAGGAGATGCCTACGTGGAGACACTGCACAGCCCAACAGTCTAGGTCTGCGTGTGCGTGTTTGCGTGTGTGCGCTGTGTGTATGTGTGTGTGCAGGCACCCCCCAACACACAGGTGCATTTGGTCTCCTACCTACTGTCGGTTGTTTAGAACCAGCTGTATCCGTTCCCTACTTTGAGTTGCTTAGAAACCCCTGAGACTAGTAGTCATTTTCGCCAGTGAATGAGGAAACCCCAGGTCTTAAGAATAGGAAGGCAGAAGTTATGCCCATGAGGAGAAATTGCAGAGCCGCTCAACCGGATTTCCCAGGCCCTTCCCTTCCCAGCCCCTCCAGGGGGCCTGGGCACAGCCCTAGAGACCCACCCCGCTCCTCCCTCCTCAGAGAGCTCTGCCTCAGACTGGTCAGTGGGGCTAGAGCTAGACGAGGGACACTTGGGCTCGGCTCTCGAGGGGAGAAGGGGGCACACGGGGAAGGGACCATGGGGACATCCAAGCCAACCCAGAAAGGACTTCTTCCTACGCTGGCCCTCCTCCAGGCCGTTCTCCAGGGCAGGTGCGTCTGTGTGTCTGTGGGCACACACCCCTGCCAGGGAGGATTCCACGTGAAGAAAGATCTTCCACAGTCGTTCCGGGGAGAGGGGAGCAATTCCAGTGCCCGCAGGACCTCAGACGGATTCACTCGTAATCTCAGGGTGCGACCCAGGCTTCAGGACTTGCCAGCCAAGTGTGAGACCAAAGGAGAGACTCCTCGCCTCTGTCCCCCAACCCCACCCCTCTGCCCCTCCTGCCCCTTCCACGGCTAGACTCTGTCCACACTCGGAACACCGCGTGCCGGGGTCAGGCCCTGCCCCTTCCTGGCCCTGGCCAGCACCGGGCTGCGGGGCAAAGCCTGGGACCGCTGGTCTTCCCTGGAGACCCAGACAGGAGCGGTCACAGCCCTAACGGCTCAGCTGGTGCTGAGGCAAGCCGCGCGCGGGGCATCACGGGCCCTGGGTTTGAGTCCCAGCGGTGTGACTCTCAGTCAGGCTGCTGAGACTTGGGCACCTGTGCGCATTTACTGAGGGTCCCGCTAACATGCAGGTTCTGGTCTGCAGGTCTGGGGTGGTGACCGAGGTTCTGCCTTTCCAACAGCGCCCGGGTGATGTGGATGCTGACGGCGCAGGGACCACATTTGCAGAAAGAATGAAGAGAGTCGTCAGGGTAAGAAGGTGGATCCGGGGGCGCCTGGGTGGCTTAGTCGGTTAAGTGTCCGACTTTCGCTTGGGTCATGATCTCGCGGTTCGTGGGTTCGAGCCCCGCGTCGGGCTCTGTGCTGACTGCCAGCTCAGAGCCTGGAGCCTGTTTCAGTCTGTGACTCCCTCTCTCTCTGACCCTCCCCTGCTCATGCTGTCTCTATCTCTCTCCCAGAAATAAATAAAACATTAAAAAAAAAAAAAAAAAATAAGAAGGTGGATCCGGAGTGCTCACCTCCCCACCCCAGAGCCCTCCTGTGGCTGCCAGTCTAGTTCCTCCTCCCCAGGGGTGGCCCCCACCCTGCCTCCCTGGTTTGTCCCCTCAAAGCCAGGCTGCCCCAGCCTGCTATTCTCCTCTGCCTCTCGCATCCCCTGCCCCAGTCCCAGCCCGAAGAGGCCACGTGCCCCCACAGGTGGGTGGCATCGGAGGGGGCCCACTGCCCGCTTCCACATCTGGAGCACTGGTCCACTCCCTGGAAGCCAGCCAGACTGTCTGACCGATGCCATCAGTTTGGTCTCCTGCCTACCCATCCCTCACCCGAGTCTGTCTTTCCCTCCTAAACAAAACCCCAGCAGCAAAGGAAGAGAGATGTGAGCTAAGAAACGCATGGACATTCTAGGGTTCTCAGCCTGGCTCTGCCAATTACCAGCTTTGTGATTTTGCGCAATCTCTCGCTTCTCTTTGAAGCTCGGTTTCTTTCTCTGTGACATGAGGACAAGGACAGCCCTTATCTCCCTGGGGGCAGGTGCATGAGAAAATAGGCACACGTGCTCGACACAGTCTCGGGTACTTAGGTTGCTAACTGCCAGCTTGTCACCACTGGTGACGAGTACCAGTTCTGCCTGTCAGAAGCTACGTGACCTCTCACAGCCTTGATCTCCTTGTCACTTGGATGTCATGACACCTACCTGCTGTCCCCGCGGTCCAGAATGTTCCAGAGGCAGTCATGTGAACCAGCTCCAGATAAACTGCTTCTTTTTTTTTTTTTTTTAAAAAAAAACCAGTTTGAGTTTCTGTCCTAACTGAAAGAATCCAGATGAAAAACTCAGCGGCAATCAGAACCAAGACCCGAATGGCGGGGACTCTACTGAGAGAATTACAGGCCAGCCGTATGCCAGAGGCATCCCTGAAGCCCACCACACCCCCGGAGCCTGGGGGAGGCCCCCTTCGTGCTCGCCGAGGAGCCACAGACCCCTTCCCCAAAAACACAGCTAGATAAAGGCACAGATTTTTCTTTCGCTTTATCATTTATAAAGCCATACAATGGGTTGCAAAGAAACAAAGCAGCTGTACAGGAGCAGGCCAGCATGGGTGTACAATACATTCATATCCAGGGCAAGTAGCAGAGGTCAGGGTTTATACAAGGTGGCAGAGGTTATAGGCACGATGATACAAAATAGAAAGGATATTTCCATCTATATAAATACATAGCCAGGGGACGGGGAGGACGCCGGGTTACTCTGTTTCTCCTGCAGAGGACCTGGGAGGCAGGGAGGTGGTGGCAAGGAATCTCTTACATTTGTTTCGAATGGCTTGTCAGAGGGAGGAGAGAAACTGGGGAAACACGGCATGCACGCACAGACGTGCTCACTCTCACACACAAACCGAACATGGACACATAAGAGAGTCTCCAACTGTTTAACACTGATTAGAAACCAAACTCGGGACACCCCTGTACAGTTGCCTCGCTGCTGGCAAGAGCCCAGGTGTGGGAAATGCATGCAAGTCCTCCAACCTCTTGGACATCGAGGACACGGGAGTCAGGAGGGGGCAGATCTGCCAGAGCCCCACCCAGCATATAGCCAGTTCTTACCAACAATACTGAGAATCTACCAGCTGGGGGTCCTCCTGATTCCTTTCACAGCTGGGTAATATTGACCTTGATATCCCATTGCTCACTCAGTACCTTTGACCCTAACCCCATGTTCCCTAGAGACCAGCAAAATATGTACACATAAACACCCACACTTGCACATGCACGTGTATGCATCCGCTCCGCGTTATGCCAGCCAGGAGCTCCAGTCTGAGGATCCTGGGGCCTGGGCCTGGGTGAAGAGTGGCTCTGGGACTCTGCCCCCAACCTCCCCAAGGACCCCGAGTATGGGGAGATGTAGGGGCAGGAGGCAGCCCTCGGACAGGGCATGGACCTCCCCCAATCCTGAAGTTGAGAGATTCTGAAGAAGGGGGGATGACCCAGGAGGCAGGGACGGTGGGCAAATGCCCAGGGCCTATATATCCTGTTCTGCTTACAGACGCCTCTGCACACCCTAGATGGCAGGAGGAGCCTCCCCGACCTCGGCTAGGGCGCATCAGAGTACCCTCCCCCCTCCTCCTCGGTGCCCCTTTACACAGATCACACTTGTCCAGCTGGCTGCTGCCGCTTACAGGTCACCCGGCCACCAGGCCCCACCACCCCTCTCTGCCAGTCTCTGACACACCCAGGGATTCCTCAAAACCTAAGGAAGAAGGAATCCACAAGTTTTCAGAGTTGCTAGGGAGGGACTCCGACAAAGATGAGGGCCAAAGGCCCTTCCCCAGCCCGGGACACAGTGTACTGGCCCACAAGCACCTGACTAGATGAGGGGACCAGGCCGCTAAGACTGCACCCCTGGAGGTTGACCAGACAGCTCACTTCCTTCCTATTTCCCCTCTGGGGTCGCCTCTCCATTGTTCCCATGCCCTGCCCTGCCCTCCTGTTCCACGGGCGGGCGGCGGGGAGCCACCTGGGCCTCTGTCCCTGAATCAGGCAGATGTCAATTCCCTGCCCCCAGGCCCCCGGCCGGCCGCAGACACCTGGCTGGAGCAGGGCGCTGGGGCCTGAGCCCGCCTGGCCTCTCTGTCCCTGTTTCGCCACCTCTCCCGTCCATCCTTGCCAACTCCCCCCAGACCCTTGCCCTGCCAGCCTATTTTTAAGACCAGACAGCGTTCTGGCTGACAGACAGACTCAACAACAACAGCAAAAAGGGTTGAGGGGAAAGGAGGAGAGAAAAGGATAGACATTTACACAATAACAATAATTCTTAAAAGTGCTTTCTCTTAAAGGAAATCTTTGGCAAGAATATACTGCAGTGCTGTGGTGTGTGTGTGTGTGTGTGTGCACGCGCATGTGCACGTGGGGTGCAGAGACCTAACCTGTGAGACACGGGAGTGCCACAGTGTCCTCCCAACCAGTGTCTGACCCAAAGGTAGGGCCCCTTGGAGACTGGGGTACCCTTCCTTCTCATTCTTCTGGAAACCCACTCCTTCCAGAGGGATGCGAAGGGGTGAGCAGATCAGCTTCCCAGGGTGCCCGGTCCTTCCCGGGGTCACCCTAGGCTCAGGCCTGAGTGGGGCAGGCTGGCCATGCCTGGGAGGTGGGGGCTGCCGGTGGGCAGTGGGCAAGCACGCGTGACGGCCCAGGGCTGGCCGCCGAAGGGTCTGCCACCCCACCTGGCCTCACGTGGAGAGAGGACACCCAGGCCAGGCGGGGAGAGTCCCATGGCCAGGGCCTGCAGGACATCAGGATATTTACAAAGGAAGTGGGCAGGGACTGTCTCCTATCTGGGAAGAGAGCTGGGGTATGTCGGGAATGAGGACGGGGGAAATCTGGGCATCTGGCTTGAATGCCTCAGAAGGAAGAGCACTTTGGAGGAAGCTTGGTCACCAAGTACAAGGCCGCAATCTTTAGGAAGCGAGGCCCTGCTCCCTACCTTCAGACACCAACTCCCTGAAACAGAACGTCCACACAGATACAGCTTCTTGGAGGAGAAAAAATGCAAAAGACACACACGTCACCCACATCTGCCACACACCCTTGTCCCCCACAGGCTCATACACTTGCTCAGGCCCACAGCGAGGGGCGGCTCCCCTCATCTCCGGTAGCCGACCGCTGTGCCCCGGACTTGCCAGAAAATAAGGGGGCCCAGGGAATGGAAATATGCACCCCCTCTTCACTGAGCCCCACACAGAATCTAGGGAAGGCCAAGGTCAAGAGACCCCTGATGGCTCCAAGGATAAAGGCCCCCTGCACTTCAGACCTCACTTATACACAAAAAAAGGGATGGGAACTGGTTTATGCCTGGGAAGGCAATAAAGCAATATGGGAAAACAATAAATACTTCTTGTCGATTTACCTATTCTTTTTTTTTTTAACCTTTTCTTATATTTTATTAGCTTACAGATTCTGTCAGTATGTCTCACATATATATTATATATATTTATATATCAGTACAATGCCTCTCAATAGAGACCTTGTCGGCTTAAGAAGCCATTCAACAATGGAGTCCTGGTAAATTTTCTACTCTGGCTTAGAGTGCTTGGTGGTGGTCTGGGGAGTTCCCAATTGCCCGGATGGACTCTCGGCCCTCCAACCTAAGTGCATGCCCTCACCCCTCCCGTCTGTTTCATGGGCAGCTTGGCTGTGCCGGGGTAGCCTTGGCAGGAGTGGGGGGCAGCAAGCTTTGGCGCTGTGGGCGGGCCAGGTAGGTGCACAGGAAGTAGCCCCACAAGCTCTGCCAAGGATACCCGGGGCAGCCCAGTAACAGTTAAGACCCAGACACACCCGGAGAGGGGGGCAAAAGGCCATCAGGTGTCTCCCTTGGGCCCCACTGAGCAGGTTCCCCAGGACAAGCTCCAACATAGAGACCCTGAGGGACAGACCGGGGCAGGAAGGCTCGATCCCCAACACCCAAAAAGGCATCAAGCTGATAAAGAAATCTGAAGAAAGGCCGGTCTGAGGCACAAAACCCAAGAATGGGCTGAGGGCTCAGAGCTGGCAGCAGCGACCTGCCCATACCTGCTGCTGGGCCATACGCCTCCGAGAAGATGCCCAGAGCTCAACCAGCACTCCTCTTGAGGGGTCTCTTCCCCAAGACAATGCACACATGCATCTACACCTCCTGAACCAAGGCTCCAGACTCCCTGTGGGGGCAGATCAGGGCTAAGGCTGGAGGGCAGCGAGCCCCACTCCTGTGGCACTCTTTGCTGAGAAGGTGCTGACAGCACCCAGAGCCACTAAAAAAGCAAGTGCGGGGACCAAGAGAGAGTCTGCTACCCCATAATCTTGGGTACTCTTGTTGCCCTGTCGCCCCCAACTCACACCTTCTTTGGACAGTATACACATGTGTGTGCAGATACACGGAGCACGCACAAGTGCATGTGTTTGTAACTGTGGCTGAGAGGCACATGGAAATCAGTATGTGAAGCTGTGGGTGTGGACATAGTATATACCCCGTATAGACACCCACACAGACTATACATCGGAGGCAGAGTCCAGAGACCTTAGGGACCTCAGGTCTAAGGTACTCTCAAAGGCAAAAGTTCTTCCACTTGATGCCCCGTGCTTGCTCTTTTTGGTTTGCCAATCTACCCCAGAGGCGGCCAGAAAAGGATTCTCTCCATCTGATTTCTCCTTGCAAAGCAGTTGGGTTAGGGAGACAGAGCTTTTCCATTTACTCCCAAAATATAGATCCCCAAGGAGTTGGTCTGTGTTTTCTGAGGAGCCCCAGCCTCTTGGAAGGGGGAAGGGGGGAGGGGGACCTGGTTAGTGGTAGAGTCTTTGGGGGCTCCGCGGTACCCATCCACCCAGGGGAATCCAAGTTATTCTCCTCCATCTTTTTCTTTCTCTAGCTCTCTCCCTCACCCCTTCCCCTCTGCAATTCACTTCCCCCTCCCCACGTTGCACTTTCTTCTCTCCTTCTCGAAAATTGGCCCAAAGTCCTCCTTCTGGATTCAAGGGTGGTCAGGATTCATGAGTCCCCTCCCCACATGCCCCGTCCCCATGCCACGGCCCCGGGCGAGCGCTGGTGCTCATCTCTTCTGGCCGGCACTCAGCATGACCTTGGAGACGAAGTTGACAATGGCGGAGGCGGGCTGGTTGGGGTCAAGCTCAGCTAAGAGGTGGCAGGCGTTATCGGTGGTGCTGCCCTGCTTCCGAGCCACGAAGCCAAAGAGCCTGATGGGGCAGGAGAAGCGGGTGAGGGGCGTGAAGGGGACCCCAGGCCTCAGAGGACTGCCCACATGAGCGAGCTGTCCTCAGGCTGAAGTCTCTCCCCACTCTTCCCACCTCTCCCTGCACGGGAGGACTGGGACACAGAGCACAGGGGAAAGGATTCCTCTCTCCCCTCTACCCCGCGCCCCACAGCCAGGTTCTGGAGATAACAAGTGATTGGTTTCAGGCAGACAGAGGGGCAGGGGCAGGAAAAGCTGGAGGCCAAGGACAGAGACTGGACACTAAGAGGTAGAGGGAGGAGAGTGAAAATAAAATGGGACATTCCTCCTTCTCAGCCCTGCCCCTCCCTGACTCTTCTTCACATAACACAGAAGCACATGGATAAAATGCTCTCTGCCTGTCAAAGCAGTTGGCCTCAGACACCAGGAGAGGGTCAGGGAGATAAGGACAAGGGGTCACCCCCACCCCCCGTGCACGCACACACACACACACACACACACACACACTTTCCTGGACTCAAGAGAAAGGGAGGGGACAGGGGACCCCACACCTGTTCCTCCCTACCCCCACTAGGGCTGGAGTGACCCGGCATTCTCTGTGCAAAACAGAGTTAAAAATACGAGCAGAGAACAGAATGTGAGCCCAGGTCCCCTCCCAGTCGGCACGTTGCTAATTAGAGCGAGATGGGGAAATCGGGACAGCTGGAGATTCCGACAGAAACCCCTCTCCCCAGGACTGGACCACAACAGCTAAAATTAGCAAAGCCGGGTCCCGCTTGCCACCACCCGCATGTATGTGTGCACACACGCACACGCAAACACATACCGGGCTTCCTACGGCTTTGCTCTCCCCAACTTTGTTTGAGGGTGTGGAACAGCCGGACCAGAGTCCGGAGTAATGACCTGCCCATGTGCAGGGGTAGCCCGGGTCTGTGCACCAATCCCCAGGACCCCCCTGTCCCAGCTTGCCGGGTCTCCTGGGCGCACTGGAAGGCAGTCAGGGTTGGGGGGAGGGGGTGGCTCCAAGCTGCCGCATTGACAGCGAGCCAGCCCTGGCTGCCTGGTTCTGCCAAGGTGGGGAGCCAACCGGCCTCACCCGCCTAAACCCGCCCGCCTGCCCTCCCCTACTGTTTATTTCAGCCCAGGTTCAACAACTGCCAAGTCGGTTCTCCGCTTGGGGAAACAGATCCAGGCAAGAACCCTCAGCCCCAGGGCAGGGAGGAGAGCTGGCGAGAGCCTGAGAACAAGTGTCTCCTTAACTGTGGGGCCTAAGGCGCTTTGCACGCCCCTCCTTCGCCTGAGACCCGCTCTCCTGGGCCTCGGCCTGGCCTGTGGGAGGCTCAGCACAAAACCAGCCCCCCAATGAAGAGAATGATTTCCAGGCTAGGGCCCAGGCCATTTCTGTCCCTGAACCATCTTCCCTCTCCATGGCGGGCCAGTGCCGAGTGACCCTTACACACCAGGTTCCCACCTGCCTGGCTGGGGTCAGGGACTGAGAGACCTTAACCACCCTGGAAACCCAAAGAAGGCTGAAGGAGGTACAAGGCGAGCTTCAAGAAGGCTGGACCCTTGTGTGCTCCTCTCAGCTAATTCTTCATGTGACCTTGGTCAAGGCGAGGTCCCCTGCATCCCGCCCAGCCCTTCTGGCTGCTCCCAAGGGCGTTCATGGTGCTGACTGCCTACTGCTCAGCTCCATTAATTCCTGACCTGGGTGGCCTCACCGTGCCTCCTCCTCCTCACTCTCCCCCTGCCTGCCTCCATCGTTGAATTCCTTCATTCAGCAAATATTTATCACCCCTCCCATGTCTTAGACACAGTCCTACCCTCAGGGGCTGGGCGACGGGGTAGCCATG
This sequence comes from Hyaena hyaena, assembly GCF_003009895.1. Taxonomy (NCBI): domain Eukaryota; kingdom Metazoa; phylum Chordata; class Mammalia; order Carnivora; family Hyaenidae; genus Hyaena; species Hyaena hyaena. The sequence continues at coordinate 1,201,026 of NW_024080704.1, read as the reverse complement.
CCTCCCCATCCCGGGGAAATTGTCTCCTACCCCCACACCCATTTTTACCTGTGCAAAGTGTACTGCTTTTAAGACTCATTTGAAACTATGAGATCTTCCCCCAAACCTGCCCCAATCTCTCCTTGCCTCGATGCGCTCTCCTTCGTTATCCCCCGGCCATATGCTTTGTACCCTACTTTATGTGCCTCTACAGCAGCAGTTTTCTTTTTCTTTTAACAGGGAAAGTTTTCCTCTTCTACAGCAATCTTGCACCAAGTCCAAACACATAAAGGCAACAGCAGGATTTAAGGCTATGAATGTATCGGTTCAATAGCAAAACATTTGCCTATTATAAAGTCAATGAGGGAGAAAAATTGGGGCTGTTTGGATGAACCGTGCAAAGTCAGATGTGGAATTGCTAACCACAGGTCAGCCTCAGTACTCGATTATTCCTATGCTCTGCGTAGGTTTCGTGAGACTGAGAAAACCCTGGTCCACACTGGTAAATAACTGCCTACCAGGCCAGGGTTTCTCCTTCCTCCATAATGGCTCAGTTGCAAGCGGGGAACCCTAGGCTTCCTGGGAACATGGTTTGAAAACCATTGCAACATGTTAGTGCTGTGTATGCACTTGTCTTATACGCTGTGGCAATGTCAGGCCTCCTGAGGGCAGAGGCAGCCTCCAGGCCCGTCTGAATTATCCTGGGGCTGAGCTCCCTGAGGGCACATGGGAAATGTTGAAGGGGGTGGAGGAAGAATCAGCCAGAAGGTCCTAGGTGCATTCCCGAAGAAATTTGACTTTCTGGGCTCCTGAGTTCTGATGAAGAGATGGAGCCCAACCACAGGATTCATAGAAACCCACCAAAACAGTGAGGATAGCGATCAAAGAAGCCAGGATTTGGGTGGAAAGATCATTTAAACAAGCCCAGGGGTGCCTGGGTGGCTCAGTCGGTTAAGCCCCGCGTCTGTGCTGACAGCTCTGAACATGGAGCCTGCTTTGGACTCTGAGTCTCCCTCTCTGTCTCTGCCCCTCTCCAGCTCACATTCTCTCTCTCTTTCAAAAATAAATAAATAAACATATAGGGGCGCCTGGGTGGCTCAGTTGGTTAAGCATCCGACTTCGGCTCAGGTCATGATCTCACGGTTCATGGGTTCCAGCCCTGCATTGGGCTCTGTGCTGACAGCCAGTTCAGAGCCTGGAGCCTGTTTCAAATTCTGTATCTCCCTCTCTCTCTCTCTCTCTCTGACCCTCCCATGCTCATGCTGTCTTTCTCTCTCTCTCAGAAATAAATAAAAACATTAAAAATAAATAAATAAATATTTTAAAAATCTTTAAAAAAAATAAACAAGCACTTCCCCATGACTGCTGCCTCCATTAGAACCCCCAGCTTTCTGTCCGCTTTCTCAGACCCCTGCTGGTTTGGTCCTGGAAGAGGGAGGGTGATAAGGCTGGAGGCTGGGCCTCTGGCTTTGAGGCAGGAGAAGGCAAAAGACCTGGCTGTCTGGGCAAGCTCTTCTCCAAAGCTGAGTGACCTGAGCACAAAGGCCCTCGCTGCCCTATGCCTACCCCTGGTCCCAGATTCTAAACCTCCCCAAGGAGCAGCCAGCTGGGGTCAGAGGAAGAGCCACACTTACTTAGCAGGGGCACCTCCTTCTGTCTTCATCCACCTGTGGAGAGAAAGACACCACAGTGTAAATCACTACAACTTCTCCCCCCAGAACCCAGCCCGGTGCACGCCCAGACCTGCTGGGGGAAGGCAAGGGAGACCCCGTTCCAGGGGCATGGGAGCCTCCAAAGATCATGCAGCGGGAGGCATTCAAGGTGAACACAACACTGCGGCCTGCCTCCCAAGGAGCGCTCCCCAGTGCGGAGAGGAGAGGCGGATTCAAGGTCAAGGATATGGCATGGGGCATGGAAGCAAGCATCTGAGTCCCCACGTGGGGCTCCAAACTTGTGGTGGGAAAAACTCAAAAAGGTACCTGACATAATTACTCACAGTCTCACAGACACAGGCGGATCTTCAAGTTGAACTGAGAATACACACCCACGCCCAGACACACACCCACACAGACCTCAGTGCTGTGGAGATGGTGCGAGAGAAGGTGTCTACAAGACACTTACTTTCTCTCCTGCGGATCCAGGTCACAGAAGGTGACAGTGTTGAGGGGGTAGTGTCGTCTGAAGAAGAGCCTGCGGCACAGATAGCAGATAAACAGAGAATGAGTGCCCGAGTGACCACCCTTTCCCACTTTCCACTTGCAAGTGTCAGGCTACCCTCTGCGGCCGTCATGGGTCCCGCAGCTGCCCCCCGCCCCCCACCTCATGAGCAAGATGGTCTGGGCTGCTCATCTAAGCAGTGCACAGGGACTCAAATGTGTCACTGAAACATGTCCCAATTGCTAGTGACTAGGAAAAGAAAGAAGAAACTGGTGCTGAAGAATGAGCATTGAGGGGACCTGAGGGAGGAAGGAAAGAAGCTGGAGGGAGGGCATGAGAGGAAGGGCTCTAGAAATCAGGCACTTCTAGGAGTTGTATTTATGGCTGTATACTCCATGTAGGCCTATTTGTAGAAAGAAAGATGGATGGATGAATGGATGGATGGGTGGATGAATGAATGTAGAAATAAATGGGTAGATGGATAAATGGGTGGGGGGGATGAATGGATGATGAATGGATACAGTAACGAAATCAACTGGTGAGTAGATGAGCAAGTGGATGGGTGGGTGGGTGGATGAGTGGACAGGTCAGTGGATGAGTGGGCAGGTGGATAGATGGGGGCACAGTTGGTAGATGGACAGGTGGGCAGGTGGATGGATGAGTACAAGGTACAAATGGTAAGTGGGTGGGTAAGTAGATAGATGGGGCACAGGGAGGGAGCCCAGTATGGAAACAAGGAGAAGAGTCTTACTTTCTCTGGTTGTCAGTCAGTGTGATTCCCTGGGCAGAAACTTTGAAGTGAACGATGGTGGCAGCTGGTGTGGGGTCAGCAGCCAGAGTCTCAGAAGTGGCTTTGGAGATGGCCTGTGGCCCAGTGAGTGACTCCATGTCCACAGAGTTGACGAAGAGCACGTTGCAGGCTGGAATAAACCCACCCAAAGAGAAGTCACGAGAACTGGAGTGGGTGGGGATGACCTCCCAGCTCAGCTCTTCAGGGGAGAAGGAGTGGATGAATTTTGGGCCAGCCTCAGGCCAAGGCATCCGCACAGAGAATCACAGACCGCCCAGAGAAGACTGGGTCTGCAGGAAGGGACAGGGCAGGCAGGAGGAAAGGGCTGGGCAGGTATCCCGTCTGGGGTGGCCACTCACCTGCCCCTTGCTTCAGCAAGTCAGTGGTTGAGTTGGCAGGGCCCGAGCTATCTTTCGATTCATCTGTGGGGTCTGAGACAAAAATTTAATTCAGCTGGTAATTAAAACTCTAGAGCTGGAAAGAAGCACAGGTCTGGCTGGGCCCCAGACAAGCTCTGCAAATACTGTTTTGAAATGGATACTGCTTTTCATAATAGGCCCTGGCAGTGGGCACGTGTGTATCTGGTCTGAACATTCAATGAGGACTGTCAATAGTCAGCACATGGGTTGAGAGCCCTGGAATCCAACAGTGTGGGGTTCAGAGCTTCACCCCAGCACTTGCCAAGTACCTATAAAATGGAGATCGTGATGATAGTACTGATTGGGCTGAGTTTTTGAGATATTCCATGTACAGTGTTAGCCCAGCACTTGGCAGAAAGCAAGCCTTCAAGTGGCAACTGACATCGCTTTTGTCGTTTTGCATTGATGTAGATCGATGAAAGTCCTGATTCACCAAAGCGCTAATGCAGCACAACCGTGATTTCGATATTACGAAGAATGGAGTATTGTCTGTACCAGTGTTTCTCAGACTTTGGAGAGCAGGCTTATTAAAACAGATTGCTGAGCCCCCACCACAGTTTGTGATTCGGTGGGGCTTGAGAATGTTTGCATTTTTAACAAGTTCCCAGGGTGCCAGTGCCCCCGGTCTGGGAACCGTACTTTGAGAATCAACTGGTTTACACAATGTCAGTGTCAAACAGTTCTGTAATTGCTAAACTATTTTCATAAATTTTGTATAACTATAATTTAGTTAGGGTCTCAACTGTGTGGTTCATAATGCTACTTAAGTTGTACTTAAACTTTTACACTAATAACGTTGGTTAATTATTATTAATAAATAATTCAATGAGTTGAGTTGGATTTATAGAAATTGTGAAATAACATTAGGGGTTTTGTGTGGGCATAGCCCCAGGAGCTCCAAGGGAAATTGGAAGAAAAGTCCCAGAGACACTTCTGAATATCTTGTTTGTAAACAGAGAGGATGGGGACAAAGTACCCAGTTTCCAGCTCCTAGACCTCAAGGTCAGGGTCGAGCATAATTTCCCCCGGGTGGGCCCTATACTTCCCACAACCAAGAGACCTTGCTCTTACCAACAGCTCTACATCTCCTCAGTCAGAGAACAGCCTTTCAGCCAAGCAGACTAGAAACTCCAGGGACGTCTTGGCCCTGTTTTCTTCCCACGCCATGAGGAGCCCAGTCACCTCTTCGTCTGAGTGTGCTCCCTCCTCTTTATTCACACCAACCTCCAACACCTGGGTGCCCCCATGACCTAAATCTGCCTTCCCCTCCCCCTTCCTTCAGCCCTGCCCACCAGTGCCCATCTCATCCTCCACAGTCCTCCCCATAACTGACTCCTACTTCTAGTGCCACCCCCCTGGGCTTATTCTGAGGATTCTCAAAAGAATTTCTTAAAGCCACCAGAGAATTTTCCAGAACAATCTGGAAAGTCAATTATGTGTGTTTTTGGAGTTAAGTTTTTTAAAGAACTTTTCCTTCTTTTTTAATAGGAGTTTTTTTTTTTTTTTAAAGGAAAGTAGTTTTGAATTTCCCCAGATTGGCAAAATGACCCATGTCCTCTGATGCTGGCCCACGTTCTGGAGCGGCTGGCAGCACTGACACAAACAGCAGCCCGTCTCAAAGATGTACTTGGAGAGCAAGGAGTCTCACGTTCCTACCTCGGTTTGGAATGACCAGCTTGCAGGGTAGAGCCAGGGGGATGATGGAATGCTGGTAGACCAGGGCAGAGAGAGACCCTGCAGGGGGAGAAAGCATGTCAGGAGCAATCAGTGTCACTGGGAGCAGGCCCCGGCCATGAGGAGCCCGACCACCCAACCCCACTAGCTGCCATCTTCAGCTTCCTTATTACCTACCTCTCCCTCATCCCACCAATAAAGCTGAAAATCCACTCCCTCTTTGTTAGCGAGATCTAAGGGAGAAGGTTCCAGCAGCTTGCTCTAGCAGCCATAAGGTTTCCTTTCTAGAAAATTCCTCCCAACATCTCTCCTAAGTCCCTCCAGCTGCTGGGGCCCCTCTCAGGACAGTGCAGCAGAAGTATCAGGGAAAACATGGGATCAAATCCCACCTCAGTCACTTATTAGCTATGTGTTCTTGGGTAAGCCTAACTTCTATGAACCCCAGTTTCCTCATGTGTAAATGTGACCATAACACCTCCCATGCAGGATTATTATGAGACCAGGAGTAACATAAGGTTCCCAGATGGTGACTTTCACATAGTAGGTGGTCAATGAACGCAGTTGTTACAGCTATTATTCAAATTCTAATGACAGTGCACTTCAGTGGGATGAGACAAATGCAGAAAGAATTTGGCAGAGTGAATCAGCCATGGCACAGAGGACGGGAGGCCACTGTTCACTTCCTCTGCTGCGTCTATGGCAAGGGGGACCTGGGAGAGACACTCTAGGCCGGCAGGCTGTGGAGACAGGGATGAGGGACAGCTCACCGAAGTTTGGCTCGTTGGGGCAGCCCTTGAGCTTGACTCCTCTGGGGCCGGTCTCTATCAGGAAATGTCTCACCAGCTCGTGGGTCATGTCCCCTGGGATAAAGAGAATGATGTGAGGTTTGAGCGCTTCTCATGGGGCCCTCCCACCACCTGCTAACACCGCTTCCTCACTTCCCCATAGGCGGCTCTGTGATGGGAGAAAGGGTCGGAAAGATAATACAGCCAGAACCCAGGAGTAGATACACCATCGCTCAAGGAGATACAGCCAGAGTCCCAATAATCCTGCTTCCCTGTCCTCTGACCCCAACCATTGGCCAGGCCCAAGACTTGTTCTCCTGAAGAGTCTGACTTGGCAGGGACCAGCTCCCCCAGGAACTAGAGGTCTGTCCAGCCCCGGTCCTTCTGGCGCCTCGGGCTCCGAGGAGGCTGTGCAGACCACCTGGCTGAGAAGCCCGGCTCGAGGGGAGGGTGTTACCTTTCTTATTCTGCTGCACGATGGTCGGAGGAGGCGACGACACCTTCATGGCCAAGCCGTAGGCCCCTCGGAAGGAGTGGCTGTCCCGGATGATGAAGGCCCCTGGCTCCTGGTCCTTAAGAAGAGCGATGGCTGGGATTGGGAGGGATAGGAAGGCCAGAGCAAATGAGAAATTGATGGCACTGGGCCTTGCTTAAGACTCCTCAGGTCTACCGAATCAGGTCTACTGAATCTTATCTTCAGATAGAATTTAAACACCCCTAAGGGTCCTCCTATGCTCTACTAAAGTTGGCAAACATCTTCTATAAATAGCCAGGGAGTAAATATTTCAGGCTTCGCAGGCCGTGGCATCTCGAGTGCAAACTTCTCAGCTCTACCACTGCAGCACAAAAGTAGCCACAAACAATATGTAGGCGAGTAGATACGGAGCGTTCCACCAAAACTGCATTTACAGAAAGAGGTCGGGCCCTGGGCCACAGTCGCCAACACCTGTCTTACATCCACACAGACCTTCCCTGGGAGCCCAGCGGGTCTCACTCCATCCCCACACCCTAAAACTTTGTTCTTTCTGTAAAATGTGTAAGACTCTCCACATCATGTAGAGAGTTAAGATTTGCTATTATCTCGGCCGGCCTTTTACCTTGCTTGGAAAATCAAGACTTTGCTACCTTTTTTTTTTTTAATGTTTTATTTTTGAGACAGAAAGAAACAGAGCTTGAGCAGGGGAGGGGCAGAGAGAGAGAGGAAGACACGGAATCTGAAGCAGGCTCCAGTCTCTGAGCTGGCTGTCAGCACAGAGCCTGACGCTGGGCTTGAACCCACGAACCGCGAGATTGTGACCTGATCTTAAGTCAGACGCTTAACCAACTGAGCCACCCAGGCGTCCCAAGATTTTGTTGCTTTTAAACACCCTTCATAGGTCTACAAACCCTGCTTCCACTCCTCCCAGTTCACCGTGGGGAGATGCCTCTTGCTCTCTGAATTTGATCCCAGCCCCACTCCGTGTTCACCCTGTATTGCAAAAAGGAGTAAGTCTGCCAGGGAAGACGTGGTGGGCTACAGCCAGCTGTGAGCTCTAATGGACCACAGGACCCTCGGTACCACCCAGGACTCACCCTGCTCCCTGGAGATCTCCGGCTTGTACCAATACTTGGAAGTGTCCTGGACGAACTTCACTTTAGCCCGGGTCTCAGGGCTGTTGTCTAAGAGAGATGGAGACAGAAAAAAACAGTGTTATGGGTTGAATTGTGTCTTCCAAAGAGGGTAGGTCAGAGCCCTAAGCCCAGGTACCTGTGAACGTGACCTTCTTTGGAAAGAGGGTCTCTGCAGACAGAAGCAAGTTAAGATGAGGTCATGCTGGATTACAGGGGACCCCAATCCAATATGACCGGTGTTCACATCAGAAGTGGAGGAGAGACATAGAAACTGTGGGGGGAGTCGTGAGGATGGAGTCAGAAGCTGGAGGGACACATCCACCAGCCAGGGGACACCAAGCATTTGTCAGCAGCCCCAAGAAGCTAAGAGGCAAGCGTAGAACACATTCTCCCTCAAGCCTCCAGAAGGAGCCTGCCAACACCTTGATTTTGGACTTCTAGCCTCCAACTCATGAGAAATTAACTGCTGTCTTTGTCACCAAGTTTGTGGCACTTTGTTGTAGCTGCGGTAGGAAACTAACACAAAAAGGCAATGTCCTCAAACGCCATCAGAGCCCTGCAGGAAGGGGCCTCGAGCGCCTTGCCCATCTCGTCTCCTGCCGACTGTTGTGCATCACAGGGCTGCTCTCCTATGGAAAAGCCTGGCACAGCGTTCTCACTGAGCTGAGGAAAGCCCTTTCTCCCCCTATCCCCTTCTCTCTCCAAAAGATCTGGGCCAAATCCTTCCTGCAGCTTCTCTCTCACAGGCTAAGGCACCCTACCTTCTAGCCTCTTTCTCCACTGGATGAATTTCCCAACTTTGTCATAGCAACCTTGACGTTGCGGGAAGAAAGCTACATTTCCATCACTTCTCCCAAGCCCTTCCTCATGCCCTATAGGGAGAGCCCGTGTTCTCTGTCATACACATACACAAAAACAGTCCTGCCCTGGAACAGAGGAGGGGGTGGCTTAGAAGCTATCTCCTGTGAGTTACATACCCCACTTCCCTGGCAAATGACCCCCGCTCAGACTCTTGGCAGACCAGAGATGCTTTTATAGAGCATCAGGTTCTGGAAGATACTCAGCATCCAATCTAACCACTCAACTTTACAAATGAGGGATGTGAGGTTCAGAGAGGGAGAGGGACCTGCCCAAATCACACAGGTAGTTCACAGAAAGGCTCCAGTTAGGATCTTCTCAGGTAAGGAAACACAGCCACCCATTTAGTGCCTGCTACACCTGATCTCCCTTGTCTGGGTGTTAGGATGTACAGCCCTCGCTCTCCAAGCCCTTCCTTCAGTTTCTGGAAGCAAAGAAACAAAAAGGGGAAGGGGGCGCCTGGGTGGCTCAGCCGGTTGAGTGTCCTACTTCAGCTCAGGTCATGATCTCACAGTTCATGAGTTTGAGCCCCGCGTCGGGCTCTGTGATGACAGCTGAGAGCCTGGAGCCTGCTTCAGATTCTGTGTCTCCCTCTCTCTCTGCTTTTCCCCCGCTCATGTTCTGTCTATATCTCCTTCAAAAATAAATAAACATTAAAAAAAATTTTTTTTAAAGAAACAAAAAGAGGGGGTTGGGAGAAGAGGAAGAAAGGAATATTCCAATTCCACAGGTTTCCTCCCCTTTCTTCAGAGAGAAGCCAGAACAGAGGACGCCTGTGTTAACGACGCTATAAAGTTGAGGGCGTAGAGCCGAGATACGGGTTACATTGTGTGTCTGGTGCTCAGTCTGTTTTGACTTGTCGGTCACCCTGAGCTAGGCCCCTGGGATCAGCCTCTGGAGGACAGCAATGGGGCAGGAAGCTCCCTTTCTTGGCAGCTGTGCACTGAGGGGGGCCCTCAGGCAAAGCCGCTGGGCCAAGCAACTGCTGCAAGCTGCCTCCCTCTCTGCTTTGAAGCCCCGGACCCGCGGCTGCGGGGCCTAATGAGCTGTGAGAGGCGGCTGCAGCCCCCTGCGCCTTCCTGTGTTGACTCCAGTGGCTATTTTAAGCAGGGAAGATGGTGGGAAACAGGAAATGTCCCAACTACTAGAAGGTTTCCATCCTCCAAGAAGAGGGGCTGGGAACCAGACCTCTCTGGTAGGCAGCAGGAAGCAGGGGCGTGAGGGGTCACTGTCAATGCCCCTGCCTGGCAGGCCCCGGGCTGGGGCAGGACCTGGGAACAACACACTGAGAATCTAGGCGGCAGGGGCCCACCAGGGCCTGCCTGAAACCTAACTCTTCCTCGAATGCCCCAGAGCTCTGGGGCCATTCTGCAACAGGCACATGAGAGGTCTGGCTGAGAAGCTGCAGATCAGCTGAGGCCTTGACCTTGGTGTTTAGATACCAAGCCCTCTACGTGGAGGCCAAAGACGCCGAGTTCTGGCGATGAGGGAAGAGTTCAGTGTGTGAACGGGCATAAGCTTTGGTGAAGCCAGCTCTGTAGAAAACAGACTCCAGTGAAAATGCCCAACCCTAGGCCTCAGCCCACGGCGCATCTGGCCGCCTGACCCGTTTGTTATTAGTGATGTACACACAGTGGGATCCAAAGGTGGGGACAGAGTGCTGTGGGCAGGCCAAAGGGATGGCGGTGCGGGTCGAGGGCAGATTTTCCAAGTTATGCCACATCACAAATACGAAAACACGAGAAGACAACTCGATTAATGCTTTGCGGGCATGAGCGTCAGGGCATATGGGCCTAGATCAGAAGCCATGTACCAACTGTGTGACCCTGAACACATGACCGAGTATCTCTAAGCCTCATTTTGCCCATGCATAAGATGAGGGTAATCATACCTAGTTTGCCAGGTGGCCGTGAGCATTAAAGGGCTGGTGCGTGGTTCAGAGCCTGGCACATAGTGTGCGCCCTGCGAGTGGCAGGAGCTACGCTCATGGTGATGATAATCATCACAGTAACACCATCATTATCCTCCTCCTTCTCCTCCTCCTCCTCTTCATCATCATCATCATCGCACCCTCGGCCTCCTCGCTACCCCTGTACCCAGTCCACTTACGTTGAGGACATCTCCAACTCCCATTATACAGACAAGGAAACTGAGGCCAAGAAGTCAGTGAGCTGCCCTGGGTTGTGTGCCAAGGAGCCGTCAGCACAGAGATGGAGACAGACATCCTAACCAGTGGGCCGTCTGCCACGGCACAGGTGGGGGCGGGACGGGGCCTCACCTGGCATGGAGTACTTGGAGAAGTCGGGCAGCGTGTGGGAGAAGGAGACGGTGCTGCCCCCACTGGGACTGGACATGCCGCTGGCCACGGGTGAGGAGGACACTTTCCCGTTGACGGTGGCGTAGTTGGGGAGGCTGCCCGCCCGGTCTCCCACAGACATCCTTCGCTTCTCGGGCAGGGCTGGCGTCGGGCTCCCTTGCCGGAAGGCTGCCGAGTCCGGCGACGGGGAGGTGACGGGGCTGCTGAGGCCCGGGTAGTAGGCAGGGGATACGGGGAAGGAGGGAGTTGAGGGAGCCTGGTAACCAGAGGCGCTGCTCTGGCGGGACAGTGTGGGTCTCCGGTCCTCGGGGGTGGAATAGCCCCCGTAGGCCGCGTGCCGGTCCAAGCTGGGGCTGCCGGGAATCACGGATCCGGGCCCTCCCGGGTGCCGGCCCAGGCTGGGGCTTCCCGGGGTGGTGGCCACACTGCCATGGAGGCCTGAAACCTGGTGGGCCCCAGGGTGCCGGCCCAGGCTGGGGCTTCCCGGAGTGGTCGCTGCGCTGCTCTGGGGGCTGGAGACCGCGCTGCCATGGTAACCAGTTCCCGCGGGACCCATCACCTGGCGGTGGCTCAAACTGGGGCTACTGGGGGCGGCCATGCTGGGGTTGATGGCCCGGCGGCCGAAGCCAGGGCTGGGGGGGGTGTTGGTGCCCACTGTCCTGTGGCGCGCCTGAGGGCTCCCAGGAACCGTGTGGACGCCGGCCACAGTGAACTGAGCCCGCGCTTGGCTGTCTGGGGAGCTGAACTGCTGTAGTGAGTAGTCGGGGCTGCTGTAGCTGCTGCCCACGGTCGGGAGGGGAGAAGAGCTCTGGTAGCTTCTCTGAGCCGAAGGGCTAGGCTGTCCCAGGCTGCCGGAACGGAAGCCCGAATCCAGCAAAGGCTGCGTAGGTGTCCGGGGGCCGTGGTCGCTGCTTTCCCCTGATGGGAAACTCCCCACCGAAGTGCTGGAAAGAGAGAGGTTGAGATGTCAAGGTGGCATTTATTGCAGGCCAGGCTTTCAGTGAGCCCTCCCCCTCCCCCAACCACTAGTGACAACAGTCAGAGCCCCACTGGCATGCACCAGAATGTCAAGACTTTTGCACATCACCCTATGGAACCATCAGAAGAAGAGACAGAGGCTCAGAGAGGTTGGGCAATCAGCTTGCAACCACATAGCTTGTAAAAGACCAGCGTTCCAATGCAGCTGCACCTGATTCCGAAGCCCATGTTTTCCCCACTGCCCCTGTTGACGCCTGAGCCACAAGTCAAAGCAAGGGGGTGTCCCCTATGGAAACTGAAGATGGCTGTCCCCATGTCACCTCCAGCACCACGGACACTGAACATCAGGGTGGGGTCAACCCCCCCGGCTCCTGTTCCTACTGGGAGTATCCCCGCCTTGACTCGCTGCTCCTAGGATGCCATTAGCATCTTTGAACACTGTGAGTGCTAGAACTGGGCTTTCATTCCTGGATGGCCGCAAAAGGCAAAGACACCAAGTCTCAGTGCGGGAGATTTCAGCTTATGTATGGTCTGCTTTCCAGCTGTTGAATCTGGCCACTGATAGCAAGCTGTCTTGCATAGTAATGAGACTCCCGTCATTTGCAGCATTTAAGCAGAAAATGACCAACCTCTTGACCTGAATGTTGTGGTGGGAATTTCCTTCGTCGGGAGGTTAGAGTAGATGAGCACAAAGGTCGCTCCCAATTCTAAGACTCTGATAAAATTCAGTTCAGACGGGACTGTGCCTGGGGGACAGCCACAATCACAGGCCCTCCTCCGAAGTTAGGTACAACCTGGATCGTGCTTGTTAAAGTTTCCTCATGTAGGAAACAAGGGGGCTGGATCAGACAACCCTGATTTCTTCCAGACCCAAACTCCTATCCATTGATGGTATGGTGGGAGAGAGGTCGACAGGGACCCTGCATAAGCTAAGGCTGCAGAGAGGTGGCAGGTAGGCTCTGCACAGGCCCCTGGGTGGGGGCAGGGGTGTCCTTCTACAAGACAATGGGCCAGCCTGGAGCTACAGATGGGAAGGAGTCTCGAGGCCAGGCTGGATAAGCTCAGTCCCCGACTGACGTGAAGGGGTGGGGGAGGTAAGCAGGCAAGAGCCAAGGGCAAGAAGCAGGTCACGGGCAAGGCCAAGAAAAAGTCTACCTCAGATCCCAGAAGTGGCTAGATGGAATGCCATTCCTGGTACAGAATAATATGGCCTCTGAGGAATGGAGGGAGTGTCAGGCTGAGTGGGATGGGGTGGGGGGAGACTGACATGGAGTTCTGGAAGATTAACCCCACAGGAGAAACACTAGCTTCCTGAGCCCTGAAAAGAGCCAACTCTACAGCAGGAGGAATTTGACTGAGAAACAGAGAAAACCTCCTGATTCAGGGCTCTCTGGATATGAGCAGTGGGGGCTGGTCAGGTTAGGAAAGTGTCCTTTCCTTGAGGAATGCACCTTCTGGCTAGAAGCAGATTTCCCAAGAAATGGAGCCATCTGCCTGTAAAGAGGCTGGGGAGGGGGCAAGGTGGCCTGGGAGTGCACACTTGGCTTGAGGTCCCAGAAATTAAAAAAAAAAAAAATGTTTTCATGTTTATTTTTGAGAGAGAGAGTGAGCGGGAGGAGGGCAGAGAGAGGGAGACACAGAATCTGAAGCAAGTTCGAGGCTCTAAGCTGTCAGCACAGGGCCTGACGCAGGGCTTAAAGCCACGAACTGTGAGATCACGACCTGGGCTGAAGTTGGCTGCTTAACTGAGTGAGCCATCCAGACACCCTGAGGTTCCAGAATTCTCAGAAGAGCAGAAGAATGCAGCCTCTGCTCACTTGGCCACCCGCACCCCGATCTGGGAGGTGGTACACTGCACGGGACCAACATAGGGTGGAAGGCATGCGGCAAACTCAGCCACTGGGCCTGGCCAGTGGTACCAGGACAACGTGGCTGGAGAGTTCCGAGGCCTCCTAGGAGCCCAGACTAGGGAAGGGGGTGGGCATGCAAAGGGGCGCCCAGCAGCAGTCTCACCTCTTAAGTCCCTGACCCCCGTGCCTGGTACCCTACGCCCTGCCTGAGCTCATCTCCAGCTCCCTCTCCTGTGTCACATTGTGCTCTCCCTGTCACCAAGCCCACACCCCACTCCCCCAGCTGAGCAGCTTCTCACTATACCCCCGGCAAGGAGGGCTTTCCTGTTCAGAGCCCTCCTCTGCCTGATTCCAGGCTTTCCTCTCTGTCTGACCCACCCAGAAAGCCAGCCGTCTATCCACCAACACGTCCCTCCTCACCTACAGCTGCGTGCCCTCAGCCCCACGCATCAACATGTCCACACCCCAGCCCCCCCCCCCGTCCTGGCTGTGCTGCCCTTCTAGAATGCCCACTCCCTCCCTCTCCCCCTTTCAACACCTGCTCACCCTTCTGGCCTCACAAATACCTCCAGCCCCCCAGAAACCCTCTCTGCATCCCTAGCCAGAAACGGTAGCCCCTTGCTGGGAGCTCCAGGCACTTCTGTGTCTGCTTTGGGCACATCTGTCCGGCATCCTGTGACAGGCGGGCACCTAAATGCAGGGCCAGGAGAGACATGGGCTCTAGAACCAGATGCCTTTGGTCTGAATCCTATTTCTGCTACTGTTCGGCTGCAGGACCTTGAGCAAGCTACTTGGCCTCCCTGTGCTTCAGTTTCCCCTTCTAAAAAGTAGGATCTAAAAAGTAAGAATAGCATTTAGCAAAGTGCCAGGCATGCTGGAAGACTCACTAGATCACTATCTCGGTGCTGTTGTTGGGTTTTAAAGCTGGGGGAGGACTGGTTCACTGCATGCACGGCGGTGCACTTGCCGCACAGTTTGCCGGACGGTGGGATTGAATTCAGCCTGGGAATTACAGCTCCTCCGCCCTCATGCTTCCCACAGGATTTGGTACCCGGATGCCCTCTCAGTGGCACCCCAGTCGGCTGGTTTCAAAGGTGCGGCTATCTGGATGTGATTTCTGCCCATCCACGCTCCAGGCAGATTCAGGCCTGGACCCTCCTCCCCGCTTACCTGTCAGCACTGAGGATGGGGCTGCTGGTGGAGAGGGGGCTGGGGGAGACAAAGGAGCCTCCCAGGGTCCCGTTCCTCAGGGGCATCTCTTGGCTATAGGCCTGGGCAGGTGGGGCGCTAAAGCTCTTGGGCTCGGGGTCCTGAGTTCGAGGCCCAGCCACTGCCGTCCGCACCACCGACTCCACGTAGCTCCGGGGCTCTGGAAGGGGGCAGAAGAGAACACTGAGGTCCATGAGGGTGCAGTGTGGACCCCGACAGCGTTTCCCCAGCCTGTGAGGACAGCTCCCAAAGGACAGCCAAGCATGCAAAGGGCACTCCTGGGGCTCCCCGTCTTCCCAGTGTCTTGGAGAAGCTGTGAGAGACCCCACAGAGCCTTTACCCAGGGCCTCGCTCACAGATGCTTCCCAGAAACGGACCCCAGCTTTGCCGCTGAACACGCCGTCATAGATTCTTCCTGCCTGGGGCTAGGGCACCGTGTCTATAGCTGGCACCCCGTTTAGCTGCTTCTTTTCTTCCAAGACCCTTCTACTCAGCCTCCCAGGCTCTCCAAGGTCCTCCCTGGCACCGCTGGAGTCTGGGCTCTACAGTGGACCCAGAGCTCCAGCCCAGCCTTGCCCACACTCAGGACAGAGCCAGGGTTCACATGGGCTCCACCCATGCCCAGAATCCAGAAACAGGCTTGCTGGCCTAGCAACAGGCCTGCTTGGTGTGTCACGCCCAGCCCCCGCCCTGACAAGTCACACCCACCCACCTTGCCTGACACACTTAGCATTCCTCCCGAGACTGACAGGGCTCTCCGAGTCTGGTGTTCAGGAGGGTCTACGGATTGCGGGGCGGGGGTTGCAGTCTACAGGTGAGGGCCCTGAGGCCTGGGGAGAGTGATCGATGTGTCTGGGAGGTGCAGTGGGGAGTCAGATCTCCTGACCCCCAAGGTGGCGCGTGTCTGACCCTCCTCCCAGGCCTCTGAGGCCTGGCCTGAAACTAACTCTGTGCTACGGCGGAAGAAGCAGGGCACTCTCAGCCTCTCTGGGGACGTGAGCAGGGATAGAGGACATTCCTACCACCTCCAAACCTAGCACCATCCTATCTCCCCCCAGAGGGATGTGATCAGAGAGCCCAGGCTCACATGCCACCCACAATCAGGGCATCTGCCAAAACCAGCCTAAGAAAGTGAAGAACCAGGGAGTCTGTGCCGCCCTAGGCCAGCCAGGCCTGTGTGACAGCAGATGGGGGAGGGCAGGATGTCTTCAGAGGGACAAGCATGGGGTGTCCTATTCCAGGTGCT
The DNA here is from genome assembly GCF_003009895.1 of Hyaena hyaena. Classification (NCBI taxonomy): domain Eukaryota; kingdom Metazoa; phylum Chordata; class Mammalia; order Carnivora; family Hyaenidae; genus Hyaena; species Hyaena hyaena. The sequence continues at coordinate 1,185,153 of NW_024080704.1, read as the reverse complement.
GGGCACAGGGTGGTACAAAGCCAGCCACCTCAGTGCCCTGAAGCTGGAGTCCATACAGGCAGGGGTAAGCGAGGCCTCCTCAAAAGACCCCCCACCCCCCGGTCCACCAGCCCAGGCCACCCACCTACCTCACAGAAGCCCCAGGCCTCTTTCATTGCCAAAGGCATTGGTTCTGTGCCCACCGTGCCTGAGGGCCTGCTGGAGCTAGGAGATGCCATGGGGATCCTCTGACCGGTGCAGGCACACACTTTTGTACAAGGTTCAATAGTAAGTCGTTTGACCATTTAGCAAACGGTCTCTGTGGCAATTACTCAATCCTGCGTTTATAGCTCAAAGTCACAGACAATCCGTGAACAAATGAGCATGGCTGTATGGCAACCAAACTTTCTGTACACAAATAGGCAACGGGCCAGACGTGGCCATAGTTTGCTGACCCCTGATCTCACCCGTCTCCTCAGCCCAGAGAGGTGGAGTGATCTGTCCCAGAACACACAGCCAATCAATGGCCATAGATACTAGCATCGTGGTCTTCTCACTCTCAGTGCTGGCTCCTGGTAGCCTAGAGAAGGGCCACAGCCCCACGGGGACACCGAGTATCCAACACGTCAGCCAGAACTATTAATACTGATAAAAATAGCAACTACATGAGCAAAGTAGGAGAATTGTAGAATGTGGGCCCCTCACCCCATCACACAGTGGCTAGGGGCAGACAGGGGCAGCCTAGGAGAACAGGCAGTCTGACCTGGAGCCGGCCCTCCTGCCCACCATACACACACGGGCCAGCTGAAGTCAGGGAGCCAGTGCTTCGTGTGTCTTTAGTCTTTGAGGGATGGCTGTGTCCTGGGGTAACGCATCAGGGCAGGAGGAACCATGCAGCAAGGAGCCCATAGAAATGGCAGTGGAGACGCAAAGCCAGAGTCTACCGTCCCCTCCCATCCCTCGCCATTCTGGGTCACTCTCTGAAAACTCCAGGCGCTCGGCTTCACCCGGGTGCCCGCGGTCCTCAGCACCCCTTTGCTCTCACTGAAGACAAGGAAATCCATCCACTCCCTGGCCATGCCGGGCTCCTTGCTGACCTCTATTCGCAGCGCCCCCCATAGCCCCTTGCCTACGGTGAGCCCTTGATGATCCTACAAGCTAGCAGATGCATGATCTTCACCCTCCAGCCTCACCCAGACAGAGATGCATAATGGCCAGGACCCAAGAGACACACACGTGTTTTTCTCATTCCCTGGAATGCTCTGGCTAAAGCCCCCGTGCACGGTCCCTGAAGTCTGTGCTCTCCTACCATTCCAGCCTGCTCTGTGTCCCTGGAAGCCAGTACTGACCGCATCCCCTAGGCCCTCTGGTTCTAGGACTCTGGAAGGCTTTGGCCTCCAGCTGGTGGGAGGGACTGGCAGGAGATGGGAGGGAGGGTGGAGAGAAGGTCAAGGTGCCAGTGGCTGTATCCCTCTGCCCAAGACCACAGCTCTGGTCAGGGGCCCTCTCCAGCTCTCTGCTTTGCTTTCAGGTCTGGCGTGGGGATGGCTCCTTTTCCTGCTAGGGACCACCCAAGGGTGCTTCACTACCCATCATGAGTTTGCCCAGACCTTTCAAATAGTCCATTAAACTCTTCTCCATTGTCCCGTGGAATGAGCCATTCTGGTTCTGCCAGGACCCAGGCCCATACACCGTGTCAGCAACTCACATTACCCTACCCCCCACCCTGTAAAAAAATGTACCCCTTCGACAGCAGTAAAACTGAGATAAAGTGGGCCTCACCACCCTCTCCCTTAAGTCAGGACAGAGCCGAGCCCGGGACCCACGGATGCCGACTCCCATCAGGCCTGCTCGCCATTAGACATGGCCGCGTCCCCACCAACTGCTCCTGACCTGAACAGAGTAGCCTGAACGCCAGGCTGGAGGCCTGCATGAACTCTGCACAGGGTGACAAAGGAACAGCATATTAGAGATTCTGGGATGTCAGAAAGCCTAAGATGGTTACAAAAAGGTTGCCTTTGTAAGGTGTCAGTTTCTTCGGCCCCCCTTCCCCACTCCGACTGGATCCTAAGCCACTGGAAGCCAGAGGAGGACTGTGTCTGAAGTTGGGGGACAGGACAGCTCGCCCAGGGAGTAGCAGCAGCTGCCTTCCATCCACACGGAAGGAAAGTCCTTGGGCTCAGAAGGCAGCCGCAGGGCTTGGCTCCTGGGCTAGTAGGATTTCAGTGACCCGGTCCACCTGGCCCACCTGGCCCCTGTCCTGATGGGGGCATGGCCATCCTCGTCTTTGCTCAGCCAGGCTGTGGCCATCTGTCAACCCGTCCTGGCCCACTAGCCCCACCCAGGAGGAGAGATGAACAGAGCCCTTTGTCTTGATCTCTGTTCCTCATGAACAGAGGCGGGATCTTTGGGAAGTTACTTGATTTCTTGAGTCTGTCTGCAGAACTGTTCAAAACCAACCTTTAGGGCCCACGTTTTCAGACTCAGTTACCACGTTGAAAATACCCCCTCTTTCTTTCTATTTTTTTCTCTCTTCCCAACCACAGGACAACATCTGAGTGGTGGGATCTCCCTTCTTTCACTTCCTGGAGGGGTGACCTGGGACATGCTGCTGCAACTTTCTGGGATTCAGTTTCCTCTTCTGTAAAATGGGAATGAACATACCCACCTGCCCAGGCAAGATCAAGTGACAGAGATGGGGAAGTTCCCTCTGATTCTCGCCTGCTAATTTCCACTCCAGTGTCAAAAGCAGCCCCACTGGTGCCGGCCCATGTCCCCGGCCACACCGGCCCCTGCCTCCCTGTAGCCTTCTCTCTGAGTCTCTCCTGCTATCTTTATCCTCTCCTCCAGGCCTGGAGCAGCTGCACCCAAAGGAGTTGGAAAGAGTGGGAGAGGTGGAGCCAGGGAGGGCACTTCCTATAGAACATTCCAGAAGCCCAAACTTATTCCAAGTGGCTGTCGGCAACTGAGAGCAACCGGAAGTGGGGCCCAGGGCACTGTCTGCTCTTCACCCGCTCCCTGGAGTGCATTTCCTGCCTCCAGGAAGGGCTCTGCCTGGAGAGAAGGGGCCCGCACACCCCAAGTAAGATGAAGACATGTGGGTGGTAAGAGGAAGTAAAGAAACCGAGTTCCAATCCAGCAGCTGGAAAGTTGGAATTTCAAGTCACTTGGATCCATACACAGGATTCTGAGCACCCCTAATACTCTGTTCCAACCCTACTCAGCACTCCGTCCTTACACTGAACTATCTGCTCACATCTCTGCCCTCACCAGGATAGCTCACGTGTTACCCTCAGTGTCTAGCACAGCACCGGCACATAATAGGTGTTCAATAAATTGGCACAGCACTGTCACAGAGTCCCAGATGCCACGGGCCACCCCTCACCAAGGATCTCAGTGCAGGAAGAGCCCTTCAGAGGAGCCATTTCTAGTCCAAAGTCTCCCTTTATGCCCAATCCGTCCCATCTAATCATCTGGACAAACAGAACCTAATGTGACTGCCCCCTGTTCCCTTTCCTCTGGGAAAGAAGCTTCCACAATTTCTTTCCCTGTTTCACCACTGGGAAGATATTCTTGATGTTGACCTCACGTCGTGACTGTTGCAGGCTTTCCTCCTCTCCTTCCATCATGGAGAGCTCAGTCCCCGGCCCCACTGTGTCCATTCGGAGGCTGCACCCAGTGTAGTGCCAGGGAAAGGGACAGCCTCTACACGCTAGTCCAGCACTGGCTCTCAGCCATGCCCCTGAATGACTGTGAGGGCCTAGACTAGTCATTTAACCACTCTACATGCCATCTTCTCATTGGTAAAATGGAGTTCCACCTTCCTCTCAGCCTGTGGTTGCTAAACAAAATGATATGACAATGGCCGCCCATGGTCTCACTCCTGCCTGGTGAACCTCATCTGTAACCACATTCCTCCTTACTCCAGCCCCCTTCCTGCCCTCAGCCTCACTGATTTTGCAGTTCCTAGAAAAAACATGCAGTGCCCTCCCACCCCAGGGCCTTTGTACATGCTTTTCCTCTACATCAAATGCTTTTCTCTCCTCCCAGTTTCACCAAGTTAATGTCACTCACCCTCACATCTTACTTCTTCAACCAACATCAGGCTTTTGGCTGTAAGGTCTCATAAACTGTGTCCGTTCCCTTTGGAGTGCTATCTCAATACGTAATTCCAAGTAATTTAATTCTGGCCCCTGCTCACGCATATGCTCCATGAGATTAGGAATCACAGTACCGCATATCATTATATTCCCAGACCCTGGCACATAATAGGCATGTGAAATACTGAATAAATGAATCAAAGAATGAGAGATTGAATACATGTAAAGCATTTAGCAGAGTGCCCAGAGAGCAGAGAGCAGGCCCCCTAAAATCTGCTTTTCCTCTAGCTGAGTGATTCTGCCTCTGATCATTCTTCCTCACAGGCATCTTTTTCTGACTTTCCCATCAAAGTTTCAGCAGGGAGGGTCAGCAAACAATGTGCTTTGGTCTGACCAGGGAGGTGGTACATGAGTCAGGAAAATGGAACTGGCTGCCCACAGCCTCGCTCCCGGTCCTCTCCCGCACCCCCTCTCCGAGCCACAAGGACCCTCCTCCCCAGGCCATGACAGCGATTCTGGCCCCCCACGCTGGAATCCCTGGGCATGGTGTCTGGAGACAGGAGGAGGACTTTGAAATCGCCCCTTGACTAGGAGACAAGAGACCTGTGAGTCCAGCCTGGGCATACCTGTGGCCGTAAGCAGAAGCCCCGGGCCCTCACCCCACAATATAGGACTCAGCCCCACGCTGGGGAAACAATGGGTGCAGCAGAGGTGATCCCCAGGAACCGTCCCCTCCAAACACACGGAGCAGGGTTGGGGCTTTGAAGGCTGAGCCGTCTGTGGGGTGAAATGAGCAATTCAGTTGTGTCCCGGATCTTTGCTTCTCTGAAGTGTCACCCCAACGTGGGAAACACAACCTCTAGCACCTATCAGCTTGGGGGATAATCTCCCCTCAGACCCTCCCACTGGAGTTTGTGGGTGCACCTGGGCCCCAGCATTTCTGGACTCCTGTCCCATCTTCGTGGCCCTGCCAAGAGCCAGCAGCCAGCCTGGAGGAAGCCCCTTCCCCCCGACTCCTGGAGGAGGCTGGGGGGAAGGACAGCCAAGAGCACGTGGGGGCTCCCCCCACTCGGGGTCTGTTGCTGGGGGCCACCTCGTTCTGCATCCCCCAGGCAGCCTGGGGCTGCTGTCCAAACTCTGGTTGGCACCCAGTGGGCAGATTCAGAGGGCCACGGCCTGTGCCCGCTCTGGGGGCGGGAAATCAAGGCAGTGAGTGCAAAGGAAAGAGGGGAGTGGGCTTCACAGAAGCACATCGAGCCTCTAAAGAAACCAGGCCACATGAAACCAGGGCCCAAGTGGAAAGTCAGAACATCTAACATGTCAGAGCTGGAAGGGACCTCAGTGCCCACCTTACCCGAGTCCCCCTGGTGGAGACAGGGACCCTGAGACCCAGAGTCACACACAGACGGCCTAGGCCAGCACCCACTTCATTCCACCTGATGCTCCTGAATCATCACTTGACTTCAGTTTCTAGTAAGGTAAAGGGCTCCAACTAGATCATGTCCCGCCTCTGCTCCTCTTCTCTGCCCATGCCCCCCCATGTCTCACCTCTGCTCCCCTTCTCTGTCCATGTCCCCTTCCCTATGTCCCCCACTCTGCTTCGTGTACAACACAGAGTTCATCTACACCGAGTGTTAAGCTGGGACCCAGATGTGCTAACCCCTTTGAACCTGTCCAAATCGTGTGCATGGGTGCCTGGTGCATTTGTGTGGGAGGGGTCCACAGCTGTTGTGAAATCCCCAGAGGCGCCCCAGGTCCCACAGAGGCACCCTCCCTCCCTCCCAGCTGCGGTAGCAAGGGCTTCAAGAGGGCAACACTCGGCTCTGGTACTGCAGAGAAAGCTGGCGCTGAGCTGTGCACGTGGGGCACGCCCCTGGAAGTGGGACAACGTGTGTCCCTTCGCCCTCTGAGGGCGCTGGCTGTAACCCAGGCAAGCTAGCGGAAGTGTTGCTGGGAGAGCAAGCGGCGGGGGAGGCGGGGGGAGGCGGGGGGGGGCAGGGGGTGGTCACAACGTGGCACCGCACTGGCACCGGAGCTGGCTACACCTGAACCTGTGCGCAGCTCCTCAGTCAGAACACAGGGTAGCACCCGGAGTGCCAGCTCATCACCAGGGGATGGGGGCCAGAAGGCTATGGACCTGGTCATCTAAAACCCATCAGAAAAGACATCTGCCCCCGGGACAGGCCAACCAAGCCATTCCCAGACCCAGAGAGAGGGAAGGAGCCACAGAGCAAAGCTGCACTTACCTTTGGGAAGCTCTGTCACCACCTTCCCCTCATCCTCCTCTGAGGGAAGACGAGAGGAGAGGAAAGAGGAAGGAGAGGCAGGAAAGAGAGGCAGGTGATGAGGAGGTGTGGAAGGGCAGAAAGGAAAGAGAGAGAGATCGATTAACAGGGATCATTTCCTGAAAGAGAATTTGCTAAGAAAGAGGAGGCAGGAAAGCAGGGGCGAGGCCAGGGTGGACGAGCCCAGGGTGAGGGGTAAGACCCTAATATCCACACTGCCAGGACCCCGGGAGCTAATGACGGCCTCACTCCCAGGGACAACGCCGGCCCCTCTCCCAGCCCCTGTGCCCTGGGCTTGCATCTCAAGCAGAAGTGTGCTGGCCGGTGAGAGGCAGCCCCAGCCTGCTTCTGCTCTCTGGTGACTCAAGTGTCCCTGGCCATGCAGACACCCCCGAGTGGGAGGCTGTGCCTGCCGTGTGGGTCACGCATGCATATCATCGCCCTCCTACCTGGCTGGATCAGTCTTCTGGTGACTGGAGAAAAAAAGCAAAGTTGGCCCCAAGAGCCCCAGCCCAGCCCTAAAACCAGAGTCTAGGGGAAAACCCTCTGGGCTCAGCCTGCTCAGAATGGCCCCTCGGGGACCACGGCCCTCCACTCTCCCCTTCCTCACAGAGAATAAAGGAGCTGGGAGATTGGTAAAGAAGTAGGAGTGTGAGCTAGGGTTGTGTGCACATCTGTGTGTGTGTATGGGGGGGGTTGGTTCCAAGGACACAAGGGTGAACACTGGGGGATAGTGGAGCCAGGCTAATGGCAGAGAAGGAAACTGAGGCCAAGCCTCCAAAACCCCAAGTCAGAGGACCCCGGGAGTGGCACAACCCCAGGAAGACTATAAAGGGACCTACCCCCCTCAACCCCTGCACAGAGAGCCCCTCACTCAGGCCTGACCTCAGTGTGGGCACAAAGCCAGGCTGCCATCTTGTTTCCAGAAGGGCCTGAGAACCCATCACGTCTGGGCATTTTCTAATTAGATCCTGAGCCCCCCCCCTTCCCCCACCTAGGACCACAGGGGTCCTCCAACCCCGACGCATCCCTCGGGCCTCCCCCACCACCTCCCTTCCCCAGGGCCACTCACCACCAGTAGGATGCAGCAGAATGTCTGCTGGGTTGTGGGGTTTCAGGCCAAGGGCAGACAGGGGGGTCTTGGCCAGACCTGGAGGGGAGCGCACTGTGCCAGAAAGAAGAAAGGAGACACAAGTGAGCCTCGGGGTGAGGGACGGGTGGGGAGAGAAAAGGGGGCAGGACTGGGAACACCCCTAAGTGAGGGCATGTCGGTGAGGGGTTGGCAGCAGGAGGCGGCGCAAGAGAGCCAGCCCCAGTCCCAGAGGCTGCTGCCGCGGCCCTTTCCCAACTCTGTGTTTCTCCGCAGCTCCGAGGGTAGACAAAGTCAGGAAATGGCGCTGCCCCTCAGCCTGGCCCTCAACCTCAAGAAAACAATTTCTATGCTCGAGCCCTCAGTGGCATCGCTGTGGTCCCCTTGCATCGCCATGGCTCACGACATACACGCATGTGTCTCTGGCTTTCTCTGACTTCTCCATAGTATATTCTGTCATTCCCCACCGACGCACACAGTCTCTCTATACCACGCACTTCGATGGGCTTAGAGAACTAAAGGAAAAGGGATTTCGAGATGGCACATCCTGTAAAGGGATCATGGGTAGAACCGTGCCCACTCTGAGATCCCAGGGCAGCCCTCGGCCAAAGATCTTTGATCCCCAGCCAACCATGTCACTTGCAAACCCCAGGAAGAGAGAACTTCTCAGTGTGGGGCTCTCTGTACCCCCCAAATCCCAGCATTCTGGAAGAGGGAGAAGCCCCGTCCCCACCATCCATGGCCAAGAGCACCAACTCCCTGCGCAAACCCCAGGGCCCTTCCCAATTGCCCGTCTGGGTTAGAAGTGTCGTGTAACACACAAGGTCAGAAAGGGCTGTTGGCCATTTTCCCATAAGCCAAGGACACTGCCAGTGTCCCAGCTGAACTTCAGAGCTGGTTACGCCCAGTCACGAGATCTCTCCTCGGTGGCAGCGGCTGCCTCTCCTAACACACCTCTGAAAAGCAGCAAAGAAACGAGCTCTGTGTCTCCTAGCATGGCCATCAGGAGTGTGCGGAGGCCATGGGCCCCGAGGACACACAGCCACACAGATCAGCTGAAGCCCAAGCCTGCCTGCCACATGCTGGTGGCCTCAGCAGAGCAGGGGTTGTCCTCCGACACCTAGCACCCACACGGCAGCTCCGGGACCCTCCCCGACCCCTCCTCCTATCCCCAAAAGACAGAGAGCTGCCATCTCTCTCAATGCAAGTGATGTGCATAACTTATTGGTGCACGGGGACAGTGAGAACTCACAGGGGTCCAGATGGGTGGCAGACTCTGTGCTCACACTGTCCTTAGATGCTGATCAGACAAATACAGCAGAGGAGACAAGTGTGTACAAATGTACACATCTGGGTAATGAGGCAGATCTAGGCTTGCAGGTCTTTCTCCTTACACGTACACACACATGCGCGCGCGCGCGCACACACACACACACACACACTCAGTTTCCACCACCCTCCAGAACCCCTGACCATTACTGAAAATGGGGTCTTGCAAAGGACCCTTAATCAAGCACTTATTAATGTTTGTCAAATAAATGAATTTGAATGCAATTAGCTATGGAAGAATGAGCCCAGCCTCACAGACCACTGCCCGTGGAAGGAGTTCCAAGCATCTCCAGCTCACAGGTGTGCCTATGCTGGCCCAGCTGGCGTGGCAAAGGCACAGGTGGCCGGGTGACCCAAGGTGAAGAGGACGAGAGGCAGGGGGAGGGTTCTCCCGGTTCCACCTCTAGCATATCCAGCTGCCGGTGGCTCCTGCCCCAGTCCCCAGGCATCTGGCTCTTGTGCTGAGCCAGACGAGTGGGTGGCCCTGAAGCCAGGCAAGGCTTTTGCTTCCCGACACAGAAATTCCTCGCATTTCTCCGCCTCTGTCCTCTCTCCCAACCCTGTGCACAGATGAAACCTCGGACTTTAGCTCTCCACTGAGGCACCAGGGCTGGCAAGGGCGGGAGAGAAGAATGGGGACAGGACATGCGGCAAAAACCGAACTCGATCTCAGCCCAGGTGGCTTCTGTCCCAAACAGGGTGATGACCAAGATCCTGGCTGATTCGACCCACAGCGAATTGGAGCAGGGGTGAAGGTGAAGGGGTAAGACCAGGGAGAGCGATTCCTGAGAGTCACAAAAGGCCACAGAGATGCCACTTGAGCAGATCGCCCTGGGCTCACGCTGTCCCCTGGGTGGCCCTGAGGCCCACATCGCTCAGAACACGCCCGCACCCTGCGGCCAGTCTGAATGAAGATGCGCCACACGCATAAAACACACGCCCGATTTCAAGTCCCCGGTGTGAAATAAGAAGGCAACACCTCTCTTCTATGATGGACCTTGGGGGTTAAAGAAAACCTATTATTGAAAGGAATTTCATGGGCCTCCTTTTACATTTTTTAAAAAAGATTGTGATAGACCTCGTCGATAGTTTTATCTTGATTTATCTACTGAGATGACAATATTTTAGACATTGGGGGTTAAAGAAAAACATTAAAATCTATTTCCCTGGTTTCCTATTATGTCTCTCAATGCGGCCACTAGAAAAGTTTACATCACAAACGTGACGTGTGTCCTGTTCCCTTGGATGGCGCTGCTCTGGGGACGGCCACGGCTGCTGGTCACAACTTGGGCCTCCCGCACGCCCCACATGACAGGCGACACAGGCTGTGCTGGCACCGTGGCGGGGACTGGTGCCACGTTCCTCCCCTCCTCAGGACAGCCAGCCACCAGCAGAACGTGCCGCCAGTTCCATTCCTCCCCCTTCTCCCCTGCCACCCCCGGGCCGTCACAGGGACCCAGAGTCCTTCTCAGTATTGTCCCATCACTGCTGCCCCACCACTGCCCCTTCTAGCTCGTCTTGCCTCTTCCGCCCCACCCCTGCACTCATCTGGGTCTTCTGTGTGGGTGGAAATGCCTCTGTCCTTTGGGGATTTGCCTCTCCAGGGAGTGCATCGGGAGGGACAAACTAGGTGCTCCTGCCTAAAGGCCAAGGATGGGTGAGTTGGGGACTCGGCCAGGCTCAGCGTTCTGGGCCTTTCTTCCCTTGATGGAAACTAACGAGGTTTCCTGAAACAGAACAGGTGCCTGGATGTGGACACAAATGGGGGTCAGGAGCAAGTAGGTCAAAGGGTATCTCAGAGACACACCAGCAAGTCACAGTCACTTTAGGAATGGGCAAGGGGAGGGGGGTGCATGCAGAATGCAATAAACTCTTAACAGCTAGGGAAAGTCTAGACTCTGGGAGGCCAGGGACCCCACGGAAGGTCAGCAGGGTCCCCAGCCTGCGGCTGCTGCATCCGTACACATCTGCGCGTGGACGACGGAAAGAAGAGACGTGGGGCCGGGATGGGGACGTGAAATGAGTGCAGATCCCTGCCTGCTCCGCACTGCCAGCAACTGCCCTCACACCTGGGGTGCTTACTGAGGTCGGGGCTGAGAGGGGGGCTTGAGGGGCCCAGGGGAAGACAGACTCAGGGAGGAGCTCTTACCCCCACTGGGCGGAGGGCTGGTTGGGGAAGCTCCCTCAATCTCCTCAAAGGCCTCCTTGTAGCTGTGCAGGTGGGGCTGCAAGAGAAGAACAGGGGGGTCGAGGGGATGCCCACTGGCGGCCATACCCCGAAATCAGGGGCTTCCCAGATAACCGGCCCACAAGTCCCCTCACCGGCCCGACCACCCACGCCTCCTCAGGCAGGCACAAAGGTCAAGGGGAGATAGATCCTGGCCATTCACAGCGCCACCAATTTCTTCGTCACTGAGAAAAAGGAAATCGGCTCTTTGCAAAGCCGTGGTCCAGCATGGATGGAAACCAGGCACACCTGCCTTGGAAACACTGCACAACGGAGCCAAAGAGAGGGGCTGGGATGAGGGGCTCGGGTCCCGCCAGAAGGCAGACAGGAGAGAAAAGATGTCCAAAATCCATTTATATCCAGAATAACTCGCTAGCCTGGATTTTATTGGACGTGGGCCACTCGTATCAGAATTTTCTAAGATGCACGTTTCCAATGCATATTCCTCAGCCCTGTCCCAGACCTGATACGCTGGACTCTCTGGAGGTGGACTTGGGAATCTATGTCTTTGAACAACTCCCCAGTGACTGTGATGCTCGCTGAAGTTTAAGATTTACTGCCTCCAACTACTGAAATGTCTCAGAAATGCAAACATGTTGGCATGGAAGTTAGATCTCCTAGGAAACACTATATCTAGAAAGAATTCCAAATCACTCATGTCAGACTATATGATCTGGTTTGGAGTGCAGACTGGGGTCATCCGTGCCATACCCAGGATCCTTACCACCCTACTAAGGGGCGCTCTTTAGGAGAGAACATCAACGTCAGTGTTAATCTAAGAAGTGGGAGCACAGAACTATTTAGGGAGGGAAATGCCAACTTCCACATGCCAGAGAAGAGACATAGGGTGAGGACTGAGTTTCCCTACAGGGCAGTGCCACTCAGGTGACTGTCTGGCTCCCAGAGAGTTCACGTGGGCTCCACTACCCTCTCTGGCCACAGGATGCAGCCCAAGGACTCACCTCTTTGGGCCGCCCTCCAGGATTGAGGGCGATGGTGAGAGCCAGCTCAGGGGAGACGCACTGGACAGGGGAACGGACCCCAGGGCTACGTGGAGACGTGGGCTCTGGAGATTGGTTCTCGTACTGTCCATCGCTGGCTGCCCGCCTCCGGAGAGGGGCTGGGGGCTCTGCAGGCTGCTTCTCCCGAGCCTGCACCCCTGTAAGGAACGCAGGGCATAGATGGCAATGAGCATATTGGGCGAGACAGGATCAGTCAGGCCCCAGAGAAGGCGGTGCATCTTAGCCAGGGGCCATGCTGGAGCTGAGCCTGTGTGTCCTGAGCACTCCCCACCAGCCCCCTCGGCCCGCACCCCAGCCTTTCTCCACTACAGTCAGGCTGGCCTTCACCGGGAATCTCTACCCTGCACAGGGCTGTGGCCCAAAGCACAAAGGGCTGATACAAGAAACAGATGTCAACTCCTTGCAAACCCTGGAGGCAGAGGGCCAGGACTTCCAGGGAAATGAGAGAAGGTGGAAGGAGGAGAGACAGTCTCCAAGGTGACCGCATCACCCAACAATCAACATCGGGCCCGTGGGGAAGACATTTGGAAGGAGCAAATAATGCATCATCTTGCAAATGGTGCTCCCGAGGAGAAACAAAGAAACGACTTAAGTTTTCTAGCGAAGTCCCAGCCCCAGCTGGCCCCTAGAGTGTTGCCGGTCTTCTCTGGGGTTCTCCAACCTTCCTCCCATGCACCTCTGAAAGTTCTGACCACCTTCGCTTCTGCTGGCTCCTCATCTACCCACCCCTTTTCTCGCCCCAAAGATGGTGAGCTTCCCACCCTGCCCTTGCCAGCAACACAGGGGCTGAAGTCATGAGCTCCATCTGCTTTCCTGGATCCCCTCCGTTCAGGCCTGGGCGTGTTGTTAGCCTTGCCCTCCTTCCTCCCACTCCGTCGTCTTCACAGCTGCGCTGAGGCATGGAACCCATTGCCTCCTTGAGCCGGTTCCAGAACCCTAGAAAACTTACTCCCCAGGTCCCGGAGGCCGAGACCTCGCCTGAGGACAGGCTTCTTGTCTTCATTAGCCTGAGTGAGGCAACTTTCAGCTCTGCCTTCACCACTACCCGGGAGGGCAGGTTAAGTGAGAGGAAATGCCGGGATATATCGAAGGTCACCTAGGATGCTGGCCGCACCAGCCTCGTGCCAGCACATCTGGGAACGTTGTTCCACGGCACGCTACACACGCATGCACACACTCACGCACGCGGGCACGCTGCTGGCCGCTGGGAATGCGCCAGTGCAGCAAGCAGAAATCACCCTCATTCGGACTGGGTCACCTACCATCCACAGCAGGGTCGGCATGCCCCAGGTGCCCCGCCCCAGTTCTGGCCGGGCTTGGCCACTAAGGCTGCCGCGAGAGGCACATTCCTTCTTGTCACGAACAGCAGGCTGTCGGTGCCAAACTAGGGAGGGACATGCACACTCTCTCTCTCTCACACACACACAGTCGCTCGTCTATCCCATAACTCTGGGCCCCGTCCAGAGGGCAGCAAGACTGGCATAATTTACAAAGGCAGTGTTACCCAGGTGGGGCTGGGTTCACTTTGGGCTCTTTATTGCCCAGAGGCAGGGCTCCCTGTTCTCTCCACCAAGACCAAACAGCCCCTTGATGGGGACAGTAAACCAGACTCACAAACGGCTTTCCTTAAAGCAAAAAAGCCCTCACCTTAAAATGCCCTTATTTTCAGAATAGAAAACTGGGGGGTCACATAGTCCTAACTAGGGTCTGCTAGGAGCATCACCCTGGATCAAAGGTGCAGGCAGGCCCTGAAAGGGCTGAGCAGCACCCGGGGACCCCGCGACAACCCCGGGCTCCCAGCCCTCAGAGAAGTGGCCGCATCGAGCGCCATGTCACAACTGCGGGTGCACCTGCCTTCACCCCGTGTCTCCTACCTCCTTGGAGCCCCACCCACCCCAGGCCTCCTGGGCAGCCTCATCTAGAGCTACTGCTCATTTCATTCCTGGCAAAAACATTAGAAAGAAACAGACACAGCCATTGATTTTCTAATAATAATTGTGACAAAGGAGGCCCATTTGGGAAAGGCTCTAGGGGTTTGGAACGAAGTTCAGCCCCAAGGTTAAAAGAAATGCATTACGGCTGGTTTCAGTTCCGGCTCACCCAGCCCAGCAGCCTCTTTCTGGCAGGTCCCTGTTCCTTTGCAAGGGGTGGCCAGTGTCCCTGTCTGGGGATCTGATGTCCGCCCTTGAAAAGTGAGTCTGTTTTAATCCGAGGCCCTGAATCTCCCAGAGGGACAGAGAAAATTCTCCCCAGAGTGCTCAGAGCACCCTCCATGTTTAGGTGCCCCAGATGGTAGCTGCCTCACAGAGAGGCGGCCAGACTACGGGAGGGGCTTCCCAACTGTGGAGGATGTGAGATCCTGGCACAAGACAGTCAGACATCTGAGAATGATCACACCTCCTCCTCAAGTCCTGAAGCAGGGGGAGGACAGGATGACCTCCAAAGAGCTAGGACTCCGCAGAAGGAGGAAGACCCCACATTCCACTCCCATGGGGACAGCGCCTCCCCCCCACAGTGCGCCCCATGGCACCAGTGGCCGGCCAGGGCTCTCACATTCTTTGAACACAGTATCTCACTGTTGTCCCCCTTGGCAGGCTCAGCTTTGCCCCGGAGTGCTGGGGAGCCATGTCCCCTCTCTCTTGTCCTTCTCTACGGGAGGGGAGTCAGGGCATGGCTGGGGGGAGGGAAGAGAATCCTACTGTTCCTCAGCCAAGCTGGGACAGCTGGACACAAGCTCATAGTCAGTGTCAGAGACAGAACAGCCCCCCCACCATGTTCCAGAGACTGACCCCTCGTAAAAATAGGCTTGGTGCCCACTCCCCTCCTTCCCTCCACCACCCTCGACCCCAAGACTTTCTCAGTCTCTTGACTGTTCCCAGTCTGTCAGGGCCTCTGTCTCCCTACACGCACACAGGCACACGCATGAGCACGCGTGCGCGTGCACGCGCGCTCGCACACACACACACACACACACACACACACACACACTGCAGTTCTGGGCGCTGGAGCCCTCACACACATCGACACACCCGCTCTGGCTGAGCACAGCTGCCCAGCGCCCGAGTCCCACAGACAAATGCCCTGGTGTCAGGCTTCATCACGTGTCTCCCCTGCAGCCCCCGGACTGGCCGTTTCCACCCCCACAGACCCAGCTCTTCTTTCCAGCCTTCCGATTTCCAAAAGACTGGGCTCCTCAGCTCCAGGTGACGGGGCTGGGTGTCCGACAGCAGGCCTGGGGCTCCGAAAGCCAGGGTATCCGGGGGGCCACCTGCTGGGCCAGGGCACCAGAAAGCCACACGGCGATCACACTAGCAGCCCCAGGGCAAGCCATGCCAGCTCCCCTCGGGACAGGCCCCCACCCACCCCAGAACTGCCCTCATTCCCCCAGGCCCAACTGAACACTCCCCTCCACTGGGCCGAGAAAGGGTGAAGGTCGGGGAGAGGAGGCAGGCAGGGGGCATTCTGCTAGAGCCATCTCCCCGTTATCCATGGACTGGGAAGAGGAGAGTCTGTGCGAGCACCAAATACCTCCATTAGGACTCAACAACCCCCAATGCCTTCGAAGCCTTTTCTGGAACTGCTCGAGGCCATGGTGTGGGGCAAGCCTGAGCACAGCTTCTCCCTAAGCTGGGCCTTTGGGCTTAGAGGCGCAGGGCAAACATGACATGTGTCCCTCCATGGAGCTAGAAGACTATGGGCCTTTATGTCCAAGAGACCCAGGGCAGCCATTAGTGGGCATCATCGAGCAGACACAGGCCCTTCATGAAGGGTCCACCACACTGGAGCACAAGCCACCGATGCAGGATACACGTGGCAGGGCTACGATCTCTCCATTTCCCACAGTAGGAAATTGAGCTCTGCATAATTAAGAGACTTGCCCAGGGTCACAGAGACGGTCACGACCACACCCAGGGCTTCTGACTTTTGGTCATGGGTCCTAGGATCTGAGATTCAGGATGAGGCCAGAGGGTGTGCTGTGTCCCCAGACAGTACCGTACTCAAGAGCGGACAGAGCACAGATGCTCTCTCTCTCTCTGTCAGGAGCCTGGTGGCCCATGCAAAGCACAGCCTGGTTCCTACCGAGGCCCTGGCCCAGTGGCCTGGGTGGTCTGGCCAGGGCGGCCCGAGGGCTGGACTGTCCTCACCCTCACCGAGCACACCCATGCCATGGCCTGCGTGTCCACGGGGAACCTGTAGGTTCATCTAGCCACCCCAGACCCTGTCCCCAGCAGGTAAGGCCAAGGCTAAAAGCATCAGGCCTGTGTCCATGCAGAAGTGGGAGCACTCAGTCATGCAGAAAGGAGGGGAGAGGGAGGCTGGGGGGAGAGAGGAGAGAGAGTGGGCAAGCGGGGGCAGAGAGAATGGGAAGGGATGGAAAGAAGAAAAGAGAAGAGGGAAGGAAGAAAGGGAAGGGGGAATGGAAAAACGAGGACAGAGGACGAGACTGGGCAAAGGTCTGGAAGAAGAAGCCCATGGAGACAGAGAGGGAGGGAAGCTGAGAGCCATAGCGGGGGCCACAGAGGGAAGGGCAGAGGTGAACCAACCAGAGGCGGAGGAAGATCGGAGCCGGTGGAGAGGAGGCAGCCGGAAGCCGGTGTGCCCGAGGCCCTGCAGCTTGGCGTTGTACGCTGCCCACCCCCACCCCGGGGAGCCGGCAGGGACGGGGGCAAGCAGGAGTGGGTGACACCAGGCAAGGAAGGCACCACACCCACAGCACAGGGAGCAGATGGACACGGGACACATGGAGAACGCAAGGGACAAGGCATTAAACGAGACGAAACAAAACAAAAACAAAGAGAAAATCAAGATTAGTTGGTGTTCTGAGTCTGGGATCTGGCCACACGCTGGAGGAGGTGGGAGGGTGTCAGACGAGAAGAGAGGGTCTAGCTTCTCCAAGGGGCAGGTGAGCCTCCCGTGGTCCGGCAGGGATGCCACGGCTCTTTCTTTCCTAACCCCAGCACGGGGCGAGCAGGTGCCATCTGGGGCCCAGGAGACTTCTATCCTCACCCGCCCTTGCCATCAGCCCGGCCCCATCTCAGGACCTGTCTCCTCTCATGGTCACCTGCCTCCTCCTGGACTCATCTGACCGTACCAGCCTGGCCTGAGGGCCACACCCCCCGGCCTGCTAGCATCCCTCTGCTCTTTACCCTTCCCTCAAACCTACCTTAAGTAACCTTCTTCCCCGGAGCCCTGTCCATTTCCACGGCCGCCCAAAGCTGCTGGGCACCACCGAAAAGTCCTTAAAATAAATGAGCCCACCTGGATGCTCTAGAAAGACCTGCTATGCCATCCTCTAATCCACCCTCACTGACCTCCTGACACTGCGGGGGCTACACAGGGGACCAGGCTTCTTCAGCAACCCTCTGCTTCCCAAGTTGCTCCGCACCAGTTTCTTGGCCACGTCCTCCTCAAGCCTCCCGCCACCAGATGTGGGAGGCTCTGGGACTCAGGCCTAGGACCTCTTCTGTCTCCGTGCTCACCCCTAGGTGCCATCATGCAATGGCACACTCCACATGACAGCGCATGCTGCCATCATCACCTACTGGCATCATAATGCCCGCATTTCTAAGCTCCAACCTCTCCCCTTGGTGGTTTCGAGGGCATCCAAATCGATCACAGCCAAACTCATACTTGGGACATTTCCCCCAAGCCTGCTCTTCCCACATTCTCATCTATCTCAAGGAAGAGCAACTCCACCCCTTAGTTGCTCAGAGGCAAACCCCTAGAGCAGTCCATGACTTATTCACATCCCGCCTCTAGCCTTGACGGCTCCACCTCCAAAACTGTCTACCACCTGAGGACTTCTCACCATCTCCACGGCTACCTCCCTGATCAATAGCAGCAGCCTCCTCACTGGTCTCCCTCATTCCATCCTGGCCACACTGATCCTTTGAGAGCAAGTCAGATGACGTCACTGCTCTGCACACAGCACACAGAGTACCCAAGTTCTCATGGTCACGTACAAGGCCCACGGCAAGCTGGCCTCCACTCCCATCACCTCTCTGAGTCCATGCGTCACTACACTTCTCCCATGGGCCACACCCCCACCTCAGGGCTTTTACACTTGCTGTTCCATCTGCACATTCCCTCATGACCCCGTGAAGTCTTCTCTGATCCTATGCAAAGTGCAACCATCCATCCACCCTCTACCCCTCACTGATGCTTTACTGCTTTAATTTATGGCACTTATCACCAATCTAACTTATTATACATGCATTTGCTTATTTGTTTATTGCTCATCTCCTCCATGAAGGCAAGGATTTTTACCTCTTTTGTTTACCTCCATTTTCCCAGACTAACACAGACTAGGGATTCATGGTGAATGAATGATTGAATGGGCCTTGATGTCATCCCCTAATCCATGATGAAATGTAAAAGTTAGGTTCTCATTGTGAGGTCCCAAAGCTCAACACAGATATTTCCCTGGATCTGGATTCATCCTTTATTCCTGCTTCACAAAGAGGTATCTCACTTCCTGCTTGAGTCTAAATCAGCCACCTGGGCTCCTAGGCCTATATCCCCTCTTACCTCCTTAGAGACCTTATTCTAGCAACTTCTTTCTTTCTCTTACACTCTTTTTTGTCTTTCTTTTCCCTCCATATTCAACCTCGGCGTCTCCTCTAAAAACATTCTCATGCCTCTTAAATTTACACACACAAAAATAGGCTCTCAATATTTTGTTACCCTCTTTAGCCACTGTCGTCTTCCCTTTTATCACACAACCACTTGAAAGAATAGTTGACATCTTGTCTGGGCGGCCTCTCCACTCCCTCCTCACTCCTGCAGTCTGCTTCTGGTCACTCTCTATATGCCTTTGAAAATCCTTGGGGCCACCTCATTGGCAAGCCCAGTGAGCTTTTCCCAGTGCTCCTCTTCATGATCCCTCCGCGGTGAGACTGTGATCCCCCCACCCCTCCTCCTGGAAACCCTTTACTGTCTTGACTTCCGTGGTGACCCACTGTCCCTGTCTTCTCTCACTGTCTTGGACATTCCTTCTCAGTTGCCTTCCTCTCTATTCTTCCTCATGGCCTTTTCATCCTATGTTCTTTTCTCTCCATGCCCCCTGACCTAGAGACCTCATTCATGCCCAAAGCTTTGACCTGCATCTTTGTGAGGATGACTCCAAAATCAATAGTTCTTTCTGCTCTTTCAAGCTCCAATTCCAGATGTACAGCTGCTTCCCATGCATCCCTACTACATGCAGCCTCCACCTTCACCTCAAACTCAGCCTATGGGACACTGGTGTCTTCATCTTACACAGCACCCACGTGTACTCCTAACTCTTGGCTTGTTCGTGGAACTAGCAGCCTGCCCCTATTCATGGAATCTCAGAGTCACCTTTGATGTCTTCCTCTCCTTCACCCACTACATCCAATCAACTTGTAAATGCATTGGTTCTACTCCTACGACATCCTTGGCACCTGTCTCTTCTTTTTCATCTCCACAGTCAGCACCTTAATGCAATCCCCCAACCTAGTCTACCAAAGAAGCAACTCCATCTCCTAACTTGAAGTCTCCTATTTTGCATCCTTCCTGCCCAGATCCACCAGCTACATCTTCCTAAATTTCAGCTTTGATCATGGCTTTCTCCTGACTAAACACAGTCATGGTTTCCTACATTGCCACTAGGTAAGATTCAAGCCTCTTAGTCTGGTATTTTTAAGACCAACCAGGGGCAGGTCCTAGGCTACTCTTGACCTCTCACACTACCTAAATGCTCTCAATTTACTATATCCTTCACACACTTCTGCTTTCCCGTCTTCACTAAAAGCCCTCTCTCTCCTATGACCTCACCCACTTTCAAACTCTTACTCATCTTCCAAGGCTCTATTTAAAGCCCACACTCAACACACTCCTCAATCTGTCCAGCTGATACAGATCTTTCCTTTTTCTTCATTCCCACAGAACTTTCTCCACGTCTCACTTATTAGGAATGACTTCATTTTAAAGTTCCAGCTCTTTCTCCTCTTACTAAACACCAGACTGCTCAAGGGTAAGATGCACATCTGATTTCCCACATGCATTGAAACCTGTACATCCACAGACATCTGAGATCGGTCCAGTCACTTAATCAGGATCATAGGATAACGTGAGCTCAACGACTCTGGCTCCTATTTCTTTTTCTTGTCTTATTGCACTGGCTAGGATATCCAGTACAATGTTATACGATAGCAGTGATAGAAGGCATGTTTATTTTGTTCCTAGTGTAACAGGAATGCTTCTAATGTTTCACACCAAAGTGTGATGCATGCTATAGGGTTCTAGTACCTACCCTTTATCAAGTTAAGAAAACTACCCTATAGGGGCGCCTGGCTGGCTCAGTCGGTTAAGTGTCTGACTTCAGATCAGGTCATGATCTCACAGTTCGTGGGTTCGAGCCCCGCATCAGGCTCTGTGCTGACAGCTAGCTCAGAGCCTGGAGCCTGCTTCATATTCTGTGTCTCCCTCTCTCTCTGATTCTCCCCTGCTCACGCTGTCTCTCTCTCTCTCTCAGAAATAAATAAAAACATTTAAAAATTTTTAAAAAAAGAAAACTACCCCTATATTCCCTGAGATCCAAGCTAAAATAAGATATAAGGACTTGTTGGATCAAAGTGGAATGAGTCAGGGATATAGTATTAAGGTACAGAGGAGGTATTGGGCCAAGGAAGAAAAGGAATACCTGTGGGAGAAAAGCCAGGAGAAACCAGATCAAGTTCATGGCCATGAAGAGGCTCTCCCTCAGATCTAAGCTTCCTGAGTTACTCGTGCTGAAGCTTATGTTCCAGCTTCTTGCAGAAGAATATAGAAGCAGGAAGAGGTGGTTCTGGTCTATTCCTTGACTCCCATCCTGTTGTACACAAGGATCCTGCCACTGTGTCTTTACCTACACATGTACTTCAGACACTCTGCAGGGCTACTGAGGAAGCTGTGCAAACAGGGCTTGCTGACATAAGAAATACTCTCATGATGGGGCATGGACCAAAGAGGTCCCCCTTCATAGCCCTGGCGACCAAATATATCTTTCCTCTCTATATTTCTCCTCCCTTCTCTGATTGAGTCACTCACAGTTGGTAGAGAAGATTAAATTAGGGCTGGAGACAGAGATACTATACCAACATCTCTCCCTTCCTATGACTCCTTGGCAGCCAAAGCCTGAGCAACTAAGCGTATGGATGTTGACAGTCAACACCTCAGAAGCTGGCAGGAGAGAAAAGGCTGAGGGGAGATGCACTATAAGATGAACATAGTTCTGGAGCCATTAAGATATGGTTTCCTTTAGAGCAGGCTCCGATAGAGCTACACAACAGGGTTTTCTGGTGGGGGAGGGGAGGGAATTCATTCTGTTTCCTCAGAGAATCTGCCCCCAGATCCAGCCCATCACTAGGCTAGAGTGTTATCCTTCATCAGTCCACCTCAACTCCATAAAATATTAAGAGAGCCACATTCCTCTCCCTTTAACAAAATCTAGGACAAAGAAGGCGGGGGCCTTATCTCAGGGGCCCAGATGTGGGACAAAGCAAAAGACAGCATGTCACTTAAAGCATTTCACTTCTAGAGTGACAGAGCTACCCATCCTGTGTCTTGACTCTCCACGAAAAGCAATGATGTTCTCGTGGACTGGTTCCCTAGGTGAGGCAAAACTCTGATTACCAGTTTCCATGGTGTAAATACTTTCATCGTGGCCAATCTCAAGTTGCTGGAAGTGGAACTGGGGCCTGTGCTCCACTCTGAAGTACAGCAGGGCATCTATGCCCCCACGCTCAGATCCTGGACCCAACCCAACAGCCAGCTGGTCTGCCCTCAGCTACTTCCCCAAACCCACTGTCCATCCCCAGGGAGGGTGTCTCCCCGTCTTGCTACAGTTGGCATGGTGACTCACCTTCCCCTAAATTTAGGGAAAAGGGTGGAGGGCACAGTCAGCTGCCCAGGCTCCTCTTCTTCTCCCTGAGTTGCCACCACCCTGTCAGCTGAAGGGCTTGGCACAAGGTCCCGTAGCCCCAGTCTCTAGTCCACCCCTGCCCGGCCTTACCTCCACAACTGAAAAAAGCAAAAAACAAAAAACCCCACATGATTTCCCACCTAGTTTGGCTGTCCCCGTAGAACGGTCATAGGCTCAGGCCAATATGGCTCCCAACATGGCCCTGCACACATCACCTTTTCTTGTCTAAGCTCTCTGGTCATCCCATTCTCTCTCCTCTCTCCAGAAAGATAAGCCCCTTCTCTGATAGGAAATAGAGCTTTGTTTCTCAGTGCCTGCTTCTCACACAGAGAAGGTCCAAAAGCAAGGACTAATTGGACAGTTGAACAAGAAAGGGGACCTCGGCCTCCCCACCAAAATGAGACATATCCTGCAAGGACCCACCAGGGTTGAACACTTGGGTAGAGCCCACGGCCTCTAGGACATCCTTCCTATCTCTGTCATGCCTCTGAGTCTGCAAAGGCCTCCCTCTGCCTTCTCCACACCTTCCCCCAGGAACTGAGGACTGTGGGTCTTTGCAAAGAGCATCTTCTCTCTGCACAGAAAATCTGTGCTCCAGCCCCAAAGGCACCATTTGCTGGAAGCTTTCCCTGATTGCCCTAGGTGGTAAGCCTTGCTTTCCCTCCAGTTCTGGGAGTTCGGTCCCCACCTCTGTCAGAGCACACTTTACACTCCTGTGTCCCTGTCCCCTAACTAGACTGCAAACTCCTTGAAAGACACTGATCTTTGAACCTCAATGGCTGGCTTACAACCTAACAGTCGATGAATGTAGGAAGGGATGTCTAGCCCCTCCCCGGGTCAAAGCAGCCCTTGCCGAGGGATGACGGTTGTGCCTACACCTCCCCCTAGCAAGACCAACCAAGACCAAAGAGGGAAGGAGGGACCAGGAGGGGATTCCTAGGACTGATGGTCCATGAGGCACTTACCTGCTACCCGGTGGGCCACCAGCCCCTCCAAGTTCAGCGGCTCCTCCTCTGGAGTGCGGGAGGGGTCTGAAGTCGCCTCCTTTGGTGGGAGCTGAGGCTGAGCAGTGAGGCCAGGGAGAGAGGCTGGGGGCTGCTGAGGCCCCGGAGGGCTATGGGTAGTCGGAAGGAAGGCAGACGAGGAAGACGAGGAGGCTGGGCTCTTTGGACGGAAACTCTGGTTGGGCCCGCCTGGACATGGCTGATAATCATAAGGTGAGTAAGCCCTGCCAGGAGGGAAGGACTCCAGGGAGGCCCGTGGAGCCGGCTCAGAGGTTCCCAAGGAATGCCCACTGGGGATGTAGCCAGATCTGGACTGGGTCAGTGGATGGGGCTGGCAGGAGGAGCTGGAGAGAGGCTGGGAGGACAGCGGGGAAGCCCCTGGCCAGGCCCCCGGGACACTCTGGGACTTGTGAAGGGGGACACCAGCTGTGGCCGGCTCCAAATCCAGCATGAGCATGTTGAGCGTTTCGATGGACTGTTCGATCTCCTGCTGGGAGGCGGCCCTTGGGAACTCAGGGAGGCCAGGGACGGGGGTCTCTGCCAGTGGCTGGGGGCTGGGCCTGCTGGGCCCGAGACTCTCCAAGTGGGCTCTCTCTTGCTGGCGAGGAGGTGGGCGAGGCTGCGGCTGCTGCTGCTGCTGCTGCTGCTGCTGCTGCTGCTGCTGCCAGGAATTCAGGCCCCTCTGCACAGCCTCCCGGCTGCTGCCCCCGCGGGCTGGAGCCTGGGGCAACTGGGGCTCTGCTTCCGGAAAGGACTGAGAGCGGAACATACCGCTGGGGTCATGGCCATAGTGGGAGGTGGTCGTTGGCTGCAGCCAGGCTGGGTGGGGCCCTTCCCGCTGGTAACCAGCTAAACCCTCCTGTGCGGAATAGGAAGGCCGCATGGGCACCGTGTGGCCAGCACGGGCAGGCAGCGCCCGGGTGGCAGACTCATAGGCATAGCCCCCACCATTGACCATAGGTTCCACGGGATAGGGCTTGTCCAGACCGTTGGTCAGTGAGGACAGGGTCTCTGGGTAGCCCCCCTCGCTGGTGTTGGTGACCCCATCCAGGGAGGACAGTGTACCCATGCTGCCCACGCTGTGCCCATCCTGGTTGGGCAGCTCATCATCCAGGATGTCCGTCTCCCGCTCAGATGCCAAGGCCCCACCGTTGACGTGAACCTGGGCCGGGACGACATGGCGGCCGGGGGAGGGCACGGCAGGGCCCCCCGCTGGGCGGGACCGGAGATGTTGGGGATGGTACATGGCGCCTTGCTTCTCTCTCTCTACGCCAAAGCCACTGAGCAGACGGTCCAGCTCCCGCTTCTCCTCGGGACTCAGGGCAGCAGGGGCACTGGAGGGGCCGGGGGCAGGCTCATCGGTCTTGTCTGTCTTGGTGGAGGCTGTGGAGTTGCCGGAGTCACTGCTCACGGAGAGGGTGTGCTCTACGTGGTTGGGGGTGGCCGACAGGACAGGACGCGTGGCATTGACGGCCCCAGTACTGCCGTGCAGGGAGTCTTTCTTCTTCACCTTGGCATACAGGCTCCCGTCCAGAGGCCCCTGAGTGTGTCCCACCACCTCTGTAAGAGAATCACAGGGGAAACAACGATCAGCAGATGTCAGCGGGAGGCAATGACATCTCCTCTTCTCCCCAAGGAAAGAGTGAAGAGCTTCCATTCCCTGGATCCTAAAATCTCCTCGCATCACCCGAGATAGAGCTAAGGTCAGAGGATGTGGGGGAGGACAGAGAGACCCCTATCCCTGGATTTTGGGCCCCAACACCAGGCTTCAGGGCCAAGTGGCGAAGTCTGAGACTGGGTGGGGTGTTCTGGGAGCACGATGCCCCAGTCCAAAGCCTGGCTCTGGTATTTCACAGCTTCCCAAAGACCTAGAAGTTCTGGGTCAAGATGGAGTTCAGCAAAGCCAGCACTCCCCATGTCAGATGGGACGTGTTTTCCCTCTGGAAACTGGGCTCACGGGCTTCTGGAAAGGGGGCTCAGGGAAACATCTTAGGGATCCAGAACACAAAAGTAGATGTTCTCATCCGGGAGTGGTGTCCCCTGTGTCATTTTGTCTGCACACAGCTCTGGCGACCCCATGAGCAATACTTTCTCTGAAAGGAAAGAATGAGCGCTGGGTGGCTCAGGGCCAAAGGGCTGACTCAGGAATGAAGAACTTCCCCACCCAACGGGACTCAGTGACTTCACACCCTGTACAGTCAGTGGCCCAGCTTCCAGCCCTGACACACACGCACACTCACACACACCTCCCTTCCCCTTCATCCAAGGCAGGCCCCCAGTTGGCAAGAAAAGAGAGTTCCCTCCCAAACGCTGCACAAACTCCAACCAGACACCACCAGTCACACACACACACACACACCGTCCACACAGGAAAACCAGACACAAAGACATCCAGACACACATGCCAACTCCTAGCCACCCAAGTCAAACACCCTATGCACTCCTGGGGTACACTAGAGGGGTGACCTCGAGGTGCCAAACACCTCACTAGGCACTTTACACATACATTCTGTATAGTCCCGTGAACCCGCGAGTTTTACGCCTACTTTAAAGATGGGAGAAATTGAGATTCACAGTAGTGAAACCATTTAGGTGCAGATACACAGTACCTGGTAAAGCTAGGATTTACAGTCAGAGAACTCATTTAAAAGTTAATTAAAATACAACTAAATTAAAAGCAAAATGAAAGTAAAATCTGAACTTCAAAGACCATGCAATTTCTACTATTCCACACTCTCATATCACGCGTGCACGTGTGCACGCACACGCACACACACACACACACAGAGTAAATTAAACACATAAAAGGCAGCAATACCCCAAAATAAATAACATAAATTTAAAGCCACAATCATTTGAAAAAATACAAGCTCCTACCCGGCCCAAGGATCAGCCCTCAGGCCAGAAGTGGTAGCCTCTAAAAATAAACACTCACACAGAAGCCCACGGCCAAAAAACAAGTGATCAGACAACCACAAAACAGGAACATCCTGATCAACACACACACACACAAACCACAGGCCAACCAGATGATGTCACCGGGAGCAGGCACAGAGATGCCGGCAGGGCACACCATCCACACACACATACACACACCCCCAGGGGCTTGGATGCTCTGCCCATTTGCTTAGTTCTCCAGCACCATCTCTCTGTCCCCCGTTTTCCCTGGGGCTCCGGGACCTTGGCCAGCAGCAGGCCCCAAGTGAGGCCGGGCCAGAGTGTGGCCACAGCCCTGGGCTCACAGGGATGGGGCTGGTCTGAATCAGAGATAGGTCTGAATCTCCAGCCATCCTCTCCCTGTGCGGGGACCCATAATAGTTGCTAAGAGGCAGGTACAAGCATGGCCGCCTCTTCCAATGGGTCTGCCACTGTCCCTAAAGGTGTTGAAGCTACTGAAGAAGAGAGGCTGCCCTTCATGCCATGTTCTTCTAAAGAAGTGGGCTCCTGGCTACACCAAATAAGAGACCCCAGCTGACTGCTTCCCTAGGGGAAAAGCATTGAAGACAAGGGTCCTGCTCAGATTTCCAGGGGTGTTGCCCGTGAGGGTGGGCCCCTCGCACCAGTCAGTGGGAGGCTGAAGGGCTGTCCTCCCTTCTCACTGAGTCTGGAAAGCTGCTGGCCCCAGGGAAACAGCCCCATTACGGGGCCCTGACCCCATTCTGTGGCTCACACTGCACGATGCCAGTGTGTGCCTTCCGGGCCAGGGAGCCCCTCCATCCCCTGCAACTCCGAATCCCCCAAGTCTGTGCTCATGTGGTCTGGGAGGTGGGGGGAACAGCAAAGCAAAGGGCAGTATGTCCAATACACTCCCCATTTGCACTTAGGGTCGATGAGAACTGCTGGGTGCAAATCAGTGCAAACCTGTAGGTACCCTTTCCTTCGGGGAGAAAGTAGACCCATGCCTGCATCTCACTCGGGTTCATAAAAGAAGAGCATTTGGCAAGAGAGCTAAAAAAAGTGTTCCCGGAGGCAGGGAGGAAGAGCTCACACTAATTACCACTACCTGATACCGCGTCCCTTTGGCCCCTTCATCGATCCTGACAATGTCAATATTAAGCTCATTCTGCCATGTAATCTACCCCCACATGGTCCACTGTTTGCAGCAACATCAGGAATGGTAACTGCCAGGCCACTGAGGCTGAGTGAGAAAACGGAAGAAGTATAAATTGTTTAACTAAAATCTCCTTCGCAAAGAACAAGTGGAAACATCTATTCCTGTCTTCCAAGAAGAGGCCCGCTGCTCTTTACCACCCAGTGCTGGCCACAGGCTCCGGGCTTTGCCGCACCTTCCCTGGCCTTCCTTTTCCTATCAGGGGGAGACGGTGAGGATGCCCAGGCCCATCCCAGCTCTGTCTAGCCCCCATGAGGGCTCTGCGGAAACCCCAGCATGTCAGCATGACCCCAGCCGAGGCACGTACCTCTGTTCCTTCTATTGGAGATGAAGTGCCCCCCCTGCACCCCATGCCCGTCATTCCCTTCTGTGCATCCACTGTGGCTGCGTTAAGTGCTATTTAGCAGGACCACAAGAAGCCGGAACACAGCGCTGGTTTCAATCTATTAAGGCAGGAAGGGCAAAAGAGAGAGGCGGGCAGAGTAAGGAGGAGGGTGAAATGGAGAGCCGGAGGAGAGGGGTTTTAAGAAGGTGAGGGGAGATGGCTTTGAGGCTTTTAACCTGAGGGGCCACTAGATCCAACTCACAGTCCCAGCAGCCTCTGGGGGCAGGACCAGTTCAGGTAAATCCTCTCAGGTGAGAGGGTGTTGGGCACCCAGGGGCAGGGGACAGTGGACAGAGGAGGAACCTGCCTGGTTGGGGCCAAGGGGACAGGAGGAACCTGTCACTGGCATGGGTGACGATGGAGCAGAGGCTAAACTTCAGGGGAAACACAAGTTACAAGCAGCCCAGAGTGGAGAGCCCCTGGCCCCAAGGCCAAGCCAGCCAGAACGTCCTGTTCGTGGGCCGTCTCCCTGGCCATTGCTCTAGGGAAGCCGAGAAGCCCACAGTCCCTTCAAGGCCCCACTCGCGTTGTCTGACTATGTCTCCTGGCTCTCTCCAGCAGCTGCTCCGAACCCGCGCTCCACCCTTGACGTTGAGCTTGATCGGACCAAGAGGCCCTTATTCCACAGTGGCCGTAATCCAGATGTGCAAGTCATGCTTTTGGAAAGCTCGGAGGAAAATCCCCAGCTGACTTGGATGTGGACCTACTCCCTAGGCTCCCGCCAGCAAACCGCAGAGGTGTGCATGGTGCTGGAAGCTCAGACCAGGCCAGGCTGCAGGGGAGGAGGGACGCATCCATCCCATACACTTCAAACAGAATGAAAGAAATATGGGTGCAAAGGTGATATGGGTTTAGGGCAGGTATTTCCCAATTTTGATGTTCATAAGGCTCTCCTCCAGGGATTGTTAAAAAAAATGTAGATTCTGGGCCCCCACCCCCAAAGATTTTCACTCATAGGTCTGGGGTGAGGCCAAAAAGCAGCATTTTGGCTCTCCCAAGGTTCTGGGGCTCGCATAGGTGGATAATATCTTGGGGAACCCGGATCCCGGTGGTCAACACTTTGGACTCTGAGATTAAGGACCCCCACTTCTCTTACTAACGTCTAGTGGGGAAATTTTGCTTATGTAGATGTCAGGACAGACAGCCCCCTCATCAAGAAGAAAAGGTGCCAGGCTGGTTGACTGCAAGAAAAAAGTCTTAGTGATGATTCAGCAAGGAGCAATGCCTCCTTGTCTAACCAGACCTGTTCTGAACAGTGAAGGATGTATTAAGGTTTTGAGGATGGGGCCCTTCATGATAAGAAGTACTCTGGGTCCACATCCAGCAGAATAACAATTCATTAAAATATATTGCCCAGTGCCCTGATGACCAACCCACGTGGAAGGAAATCAATGCAGTGTCAATAGCAAGAGGCACCATGCCCACCGTGAACACAGGTAGTGCGGAGGCAGACCGGGCCCCCCACCCCTGCAGACCCAAAGGGCATCTCAGCCCCTTAAACATGGGAGCGAGGCATCAAAGGCCATGTGTGTGTCCAAGAAGGAGGTGAGTTCGGGGGCCCCCTGGGTGACTCAACTGGTTAAGCGTCCAATTCTTGGTTTCGGCTCAGGTCATGATCATAATCTCAGGGTCCGTGAGTTCAAGCCCTGCATCGGGTTCTGTGCTAGTAGTACGGAGTTTGCTTGGGGTTCTCTCCCTCTCTCTGCCCTTCCCCTGCTTGTGCGCGCACACTCGATAAATAAATAAATTAGAAGTAGGTGACCTTTGACAAGGGCTGAGGCTTGGCTGAGAAGCAGCGGAGAGAGCAAGTTCTGGACGTGTTAACCCATTAGGCACAGACGCTCCATCAGCCATGGAGGGAGTCAGGCTGGGGCTAGGACACGGGCTACTGAGAAGCAACAATGCAAGAGCCAGAGGAGGGGGCTAGCTAGCAGGGAGGCCACAGGGATGTGGTTCTGGGGTGAAGACAGAAGAGAAGCACTCCTTCCCATCCCACCCTTGTGCCAGATACACCCATTACTCAGAAGGATGGTCCCCATCTTAATGACAAGTCAGCTTACATCAACCACTTAACCACACAGAGCCCAGCTTCCCAGCCTGGCGAGTGAAGATTCAAGTGCTTACTTGCAGGTTTGCTGAGTGACAAGGCTCAGGAGTTAGCACCATAATCTAGGCCTGGCACATCCGGGCACTCTATATTCTCCTCTCTCTACTCCGTTGTACCTGTTTTAATAGCTTCCATCACCCACAGAGTGAAGCCCAACCCCGCAGTGCTGGCCATGCCAGACCTCTTATCATCTGGCCCTCATCTGCCTTTTGAAGCCTCACCTTCACTGTCCTCAATACCCCCAAATACCTTTCAATACACTCAATATTCAGATGCTCTTTCCTCCTCTGGGCTGTGCACATGCTGTTCCCTCTCCTGAAAGAGCCTTCCTCACTTTTCTTCCCCAAAGCTCCCAACGTCCCCAGAAAACCCCTTTCTCCTCCTTCATGTTCAGTCTGAACTTCTTTGTGAAACATCCCTCCACCTAACCCTTTTCCCACAGCCCTTCAGACTGAGACTAACCTCCTCTGTGTCGTCATTGCCCTTTGCAGACAAGCACTGGAACACCCATGCTACCCATGTTTGTCTTCCCACTAAGGTGAGGGCTCCTTGAGAAAAAGCCTTTGTCTCTCCCCGCACACACCTCGATCTGGTGCTCGGTTCCCAGAAGATACTCTTCACGATATGTTCTACATCAATGGTGCCTCTCGGACTTTAAGGCACGAGCTGCATGGCTCATAGGACAGCTATACAGAATGCAGTGCCTGGCACACATCGTATGTTTCCTAAATGTTTCTTGCATTATATTAAATAATCCAAAAACTTGTATATAGTCCTGTCAGCCATTGAAACACTCTTCTTCCACTGCCGCCCAGGGACGTGAAAAATCAGAGGTTCAAGGTGGACCCGAGCTTCTGCCAAAGCGAAGAGAAAAGAGAAGCATTGCAGCCAAAACATCACGAGAGAGGAGCATTCTACGTGGTTGGTGGCACTGGCTGGGCACAGTGGAGGTCCCTGAGCTGGCTGAGCCACAGCCTGGCCTGTGGTGCCTCTCAGAGGGCTCTGCAGCCACTTTGCAGTCCAGTGGACATTAGCTTTCTCAGGCGAAGGCCCCTTGGGGATATCCGATGGAAGCCTAGACTAAGTTCCCAAAGAAATGCACAAACACAAATGTTGCACCTAATTTCGGGGGGTTAGCAAACACCTCCAAGTCCAGGTATGAATCTTACATGTAGATGTATGCACCCAACAGGGGGCTGCTTCTGGGGACCCCTCTCTGGCACGTGGGAGTCCACGAAGAAAGCCAGGCTGCACCCACGAGAGACAGGAGAGCACAGCACGAGGAGGCACAGAGGGGTCTGGCCCCGAGCAGCCCACGGACTCGCACCCTGCCCGAGGAAGGCCACAGTCAGGAGAAGATGAGGATGGACAGGGCATACAGAACCTCAGCCCCGTGGCTCAGGCACGTCCCGGGGTCCCCCTGAGACACCCTGGCAACACTGGCAGAGATCTCCTGCGCCCCCGTCTGTGACAGTCTGAGCCTCCACCCACACTGACCTCCCATCCCACAGCCGGCCGGGGACTGAGGCAGTCCTTTGTTCCTGCCAGCTGCAGAGGGTTCTGGAATATCTCCAGATGGCAACGGGTTTCCTCAGGGACTCTGAAGGTCAGCAGAATTAGGGTCAGAGAGGAGTCCCCCAAGTCTGAAGGGGAAGCACACAAAGGAGGCACTGCCTCTGAGATGGGAGAGAACAGGCAACAGGTGCGGCCCAAGAGACTTGGGTCCACACTGGGAGGTGCCCACTGAGGAGCACCGGGGCAGACGAGTCCAGGCATGGCAAACAGACACCTGTCTTTCTTCTCGTTTCACAGCACTTGGAGGGAAGTCGCCGCCTTCTCCGAGACCGGACAAAACAGCAATAAGATTCTTCTCAAGGCTGCTGTCAATCTTTTCACAGGTGGCCCTGTCCCCTGTACAAGCAACCTCACCAGAGTCACCCACAAACCCACCTCTGTGGACCCAGGGAGGGTGAGGGGCCACCTCCATCATTCTGTTGAGACAAGAAAGCAAGCCGGCCCAATGTCCAAGTGGAGCCCTGGTCTGAATTTCAGCCTGGGGGCCTTGAAGATGGAGAAAGTCGGCATTCAAAGAGAAATTGGAAAGAGAGCCCCTCCCACGGGCCGCTCCTGTCTCCTGCTGCTCCAGGAAGTCAGCGGAGCCAAGAGAGCTTTTTAAACATCATGGGGTTTTGAGCTAAAGGGTCTTAGGGGATCAGTTAATCCACTGGCCACACCTCATTTTTCAGGAGACAGTGATACTCTGCAGGCCCAGGGGATCCCCCCGCCAAGGTCACCCAGCACACAGAAGTTCAGTGCTCGTTCTCTGGACGGCCTTCAAGGTGAAGATGGCTGGAGTCTGGGGAGGGGACTCCCATATGGCTGCAGACCAAGAACCTCACAACATAACGCACGGGGCTTCATCAAGCGATGATGACGGATGCATCCCCAGGCATCCCCTTCCTCAGGAAGGACCCGTGGCACTTTCACAGACACCATCTTCCTTGAATTCTTCCAGAGAGAGGGAGTAGGGACAGAAAACTCAATCGTGACCTTTATTTCAGACCCGAGGGACCGGGCCCTGGAGGACGACGAGTGACCTGCCGAGGTCACACGATGGCCCCCGCTTGTGGGGCAAACGTGAACTCTCAGGGCCGGCCTCTTGGCTCCAGGATGGCCTTCGGCTCCCACGCCAGGCACTATAAGCAGAGCCTGGCGCCCCCACTCCCAGACCTCGGCCTCTCCGGGCACCCGATATCACAGGCACTCGGGACAGTAAAAATAGCACCCGGCCCACAACAGCCGAAGCCCTTCTCTGCCAGGCCAGGGCGTCTGCCTGAACACTCAGGGATCCCGGGCCGGGAGGATGGTTGAGCCAGTGCCGGCCCTGCCAGAGCTGGGGGAAAGCCATGAATGGGAACCCACAGGCAGCCAGCAGGGGAGTGGTCAGCACCAGGGGTGCCACAAAGCTCAGACCACAGAATGGGGACGGGGGCGTCCCGAATAAAACATCCCGCGGGCACTGTTTCAGGAGCTAACCATGCCTCCACTACATTCCCTCCACCCACCGCCCCATTCTCATCCTCCGTGATCATGATCATGAGCGAGCAAGGCCGGCTCAGACCCTCTGCCCGCCCCCCACCCTCAGCCACCCCTCAGACCTGAGGCCACAGCTTTTACACGTCCCAGGGCAGCAAGTCCAAGAGGCAGGTGGCCGGGTCCACCACGTCTACCTCCAAAGACGGCGCGACGGGCCACAGCCCCACACGGCCCCCCGCGTTTCTCTGGCCCAGGTCCGTGGCAGATCCCGGTCGGCGAGCACAGAAGCCCCCCCCTCCAACCTCCAGGTCCGACAGACAGCGCCACTCAGGGGACACACACAACCGCCCGGCAGACACTTACCCTCTGGGTGGAGAGGGAGAGAGGGGAGGAGAAATAACCACTCTGATCTGATCTCTGCTCCCTGTGCCTCAAGTTTCAAATAATTCCTCCATGGCTGCAGCCCCAAGGCTGTCTGTGTCCTGCTCGGGCTCCCGCAGACTGTCAGGGGTGGGCGGGGCCAGGGCGGCCCGCCTGCCCGGTCCACATGCACCCCCCTCCCTCGGCTCGCCACTCTGCTCTCGCTCTCTCCCCCTCTCGGCCAGCTCTGCTGCCTCACTCTGGCTTGTAGGAAGCCAGTGGGATAAAACTCTGTCTGTAATTTCAGCCAGCTGGGTCCCCAGGGCTTCACTTATCATCCTGTAGCTATGCGGCTCTTGAATGACATCACAGTGGCTTTCCAAGCCCTCCACACGGAGCGCCGGGCAGCGGCCAGCAGCCCGGCCCCGCTCAGCCCTGGCCCCAAACCCATGGTGGCCCCAGTGCCCAGCGAAGTGGGGATAGCGAGCCTGGGAGCAGAGAGGCCAGGATGCTCAGGGGGAGAGAGGGAAGGGCCAGAGTTCCTACGAGGGTATGGAGATTTATTTCTCCAAAGTTTTCCACATTTTTTTTCCATTCTCAGCAAATGAAAGGCAGAACAGATGACAACAATTTTCCAGCTGCTGAACAATAAGGTGGAAATCTTTTTTTTCCCCTCCCTCTCCCCCTCCTTCCCCCCCCAACAGGGCAGAGTCTAGGAGCTTGGACACTTCCTTGGCTTATAAAAGGGGAATAAAAAAAAAAAAACCCACAAGCCCCCGTTCTTCCCAGAGGTGACAAGAGTCCTGAGGAGAGGAACGGAAGTATCACCCAGGCTGGTCTCTGGGAGAGAGACAGGAGCCCCAAAGTTACAGTCTAGGTGCAAAGCTTTGGATTCTGGCCTGGCAGCCTTAACGGTTTATGAGGCTAACTTTGGGAAGGCCAGTAGGGATCTGGCCCAGGATACTGACCCACCAAGGCCACCTAAGATCCTCCAACTGACTAGCTATCAGTATCCAGCATGTTCCAATCTGTAAAGATAATGAAGAGTGGAGGAAATAATTTTTCAGAGTGTCAGTGACATCCACGTTCTCCCCTAAGCACCAGATCTGGGGCAGGGCCCCTCAGCCAAACCCATGAGAGCTGCCTGGACGTCCCCACCACCAGCCTGGCATGCCCTAAGAGGTGCCAGAAGCCCCTGACAGCGGAACACCAAATCTTAACTCTTATTTGCAGGACGTCGGTGACTTATTCGCACATCAGGGTAATGTCCCAGGTCTCAGGGTTGGTAAGAGGTGGCCTGGGGTCTGCAGCCAGGCCAGAGGGGGTTGCAGGACCTATTGTCTCCTGAGGACCCCAGTCAGTAGGCAATCCCAGAGCGCTTCTGCAGCGTCCCCCCACCCCCTCCCCCGTGCCTTGACCTTTCAGGGCAGAGTCTGGCCCTGCAGGCTCTGGAGGGAGAGGCATGCACCTGAGCAGATACCTCAACCCTGGCCCCCTCCCCATTGCCAGTGTCACTCTCTGGCTGCCTCTTTCTGAGACGAAAGGAGGAAAATGAAAGGAAGAACAAACGTGGTACCAGATGCCCTGTGCTCTGGCCCTGCCCTGTCTTAACTGCATCTCCAGGGATGGGATGGGAGAGGTCCCAGCCCAGTAACGCAGACTTCACGGAAACCATTATGAACGGGGAGGGGAGAAGTGGATTTCCAGGCCTCAGGCTCCACACTGGGGGCAGGAGGACTCAGAATTTTCCCAGTGCTGGCTTGTAGGAAGACCACAATCTGGACAAACTACTGCAATCACCCTCCTACCTCCATAGAGCCTTCTAGAACTAACCAACAAACAAACTCCAAGCTCCTGAAAGGGTCAAGAGGACCCAGTCCATGGACGTTCCTACCCAAACCCCACCCACAGCAGTGTTAACCTGGATTGTATTTGTACACGACCTTTGTGTTTATCCATACCTTTGGATCCCATGAACATTGTTTTTATATAATTATGCAATTTTTAAAATAAACTGCATTTGGTCGGTTGAGTGTCTGACTCTTGATTTTCACTCGGGTCATGATCCCAGGTTTGCGGGATCAAGACCCACATCTGGCTCCATGCTCTCTACCTCCACCTCTCTCCCCTAATTGCGCACATGCTCGCGCGCGCTCTCTCTCTCTCTCTCTCTCTCTCTCTCTCTCCTCTCTCTCAAACTAAATAAATCATTAAAGACCTAATTTAAGTTCAAGTAGTTCTAAGCATCAATATCCATAATACATATAGTGTAAAGTCTATACCTTTTTTTCTAACATGCATTACAATAAATGCATCTAAAATCGTTTCATATGCAGCTGTGAACCTGGCCAACATAACCACACTTTGGAAACCACCGCATAACAGACCCTAGAAGTAACCTCTGGAGCCTGTGCTTCTGTGCTACCTCCAGGGACTGGCTACACCAGGAGCCCTGGGGAGTTTTATAAAAACCTTGAGCCCCTGCCCCCACCCCAGAGACCTTCAGAGGCAGAATTGTGGGAGGCGGAGCCTAGGAAATCTAAATTGTAAAACACTCCCAGCTGAGAATGCTAGGGAAAAACTGGGTCCTAGCCATGCTTAACTATTCTCAGCTATGGGGAATCTTACTCTCTCCCCAAAATGCCCACTTCATTTTTAGACGGCTGCAACAGGTAGATTTTAGCACCCTGTTTTTTCCACCAGCAAATTTCCGCCACATGAGAGCTACTCAGATATGTCCTCTACAGTCTCTCCTTTGACAGGCAGCCTTTCCCCTGAACCTGAGCTGAAGCCCCTGAGGTCGCCATACCATAACCTCCCTTTGCTTGGCTATCTGAGCACCTGCTTCCTGTAGTTTGATCACTCTGAGGCCAGGGTCCCACAGACAACCCATGTAACTCTCTGACCTATAAGGAGCCCCATATGCCTATCACCTCCCACTTTCTGGAAACCACGCCTTTAATAATGAAGCCTCGTGTTATACCCAGCGTGCCCTGCTCATGTCACTTCAGCCTCTGCCATGAACACAGTGGCTAAGAATACAGGCTTAGGGGTCAAGCAGATGCTGGTTTGAATCCAGACACTACCATTTACAAGCTTAGTGCAACCCTGGGCTGATTACTTAATTTTTCTGAGCTCTGGTTCTTTTACCTGCAAAATGGGTATATTAATATTTTTATCTCAGAGGGTATTACAAAGACCGAGGTAGCACATATACAGCACTGGGCACAGCACAGAGCACAGAGAGATGCTCTAAATGAGGCAGCCACATATATACAGCCACAGCTATGACACCTGCTTCTTCCTCCCCCTTCCCTAACCTGGCTCCACCCTGAGCAGCACCTCGGGGACCCTATCGCCCAGAGCCCAGATGCAGTATGCCCAATGCGTAAGCTTCAGGGCATACCACCTGGCATGGCTGTTCCCCGCTCCAAAATCATGGCATCAAATGAAATAGTCCGGACTCTGAGAATGTGATGCTGTCAGCTAATAAGCACCAAGTCCATCCAGCTTGGTGACTGCCAACAGCATGCCGGAAAATGCCATAGCCTCTCTCACTTCCAGAGATGGCTTCTGCATAGGGCCATGAGAAAGGAGGAGAAAGGAGGGGTGAGCAAGACCTCAGCCGCCTTCACACAGATAGTAAAGTGCTTCCTGGAGAACTGGGCAAGGGTGTGGTAGATCTGGTTTGACAAAGGATATACTAAGTTTTACCATTTATGCTATTTAGGAAAAAAAAATTTTTTTTTCTTAATAAAAACTGCAGAATAGAGCTGGAGCGAAACTCTTTTGGGACAGGGGATGGGTAAAGCTACGCTTGAGAGGCGAAAGTACTGTTCACTCTTCCAAGGTGGCTGGGTGTCCCCTACCCCTGTGACAACCCTGGGCAGGGCGGCTTCATGAAATACAAGATCTAGAGCAGGGATGTGACCTGGTGACCTTCTGGAGACCCCAGATTTGTCACATGAGGCCCAGCTGTGGGCAGCCAGCCCGGCTGATCCCTCGAGTCATAGCATGGTGGTCAACCCAGAGACCTCCTGAGTTCATCGCCCCTTCCCCCTCCACACGCACCCCAACGCGGCCCACCCGACTCGGGGTGCTGAAGTTCCCCACTGTTGCATATTATTGGGTCAGTGCTGGAGCAGAGACTATCACCCAGGCCTCCGGCCCCGGAAGGAAATCCTCTCTACTATCAGAGGAGTCCGACACCATGAGGTGGATGCCCCAAGGGCACTGGGAACCCTGTTATGTAGTAAGAACTTCGAAGGACTGGGGCCTGCTGCACAGAGTGGAATAGTGGAGGACAATTCTAGGGCTGAGACAGACTATCCAGATGCAAATCTAACAAACGCTCCATCCCCAGCAGGCCCACAGCTGGGCCCGCTGGATAAGGGAGGGCCTCTCACTCACACTGAGGGCTCCCCACGGCCTCCCTCGGTCACCTCCCTCAGCCCCCTTCCTGCCTGGTGCTTTCTTTTCATTGCCAGGTGTGGAAGCATCTTCCCCAACCTGGATTTGGGAGGTTTTTTGTGTCGGGGTTTTTTGGAGGGTTTTTTTGCTCTTTTTCTTAAGGAACAAAATGGCTGAGTGTTTTGGTTTCCAAGCAGCCAATCCTGGAACAGAAACAGGAAGAGAAAATAGTGTCCCCAGGGAAGGGCTGCTTCACACCCTACAGCAGGAAAGGTAAAGTCCCGGAGACAAGGGGCTGGGGGACAGCTAGGCCAGCCATCTTCCCCCAGGGGATGTGTCCCCCAGGGAACACTTAGCAATGTCTGGAAATATTTTGCGGTTGTCACATCTAGAAGAAATACCATTGGCATCTGGTGGCTACAGATGCTTCTAAACACCTACAATGCATGGGTCAGGGCCCAGCAACAAGCAATTACCCAGTCCAGACTGAGGGTGTGAGAGACGGAGCTCGGGACTATGACTCACAAGTCCTGGTCTCCAGTCCCAGCTGGGCCACTCACTCACTACTTGACCTTGGGCAAGTCATTTCCTTTTCCTGGACCTGTTTCCAAAGTGGTAAAAGTAGAGAAAAGACCAAGATGAGCTCTGAACTCTAAAACTTCTGGTCCTATGCAGAACCATGAGGAGAAAGGACACTTGCCAAGTGTCAAGGTGCTGAAGGTCAGGTGGGTGACAGAGGAGCACAGGGAGGGGCCTGCTGCCCAGGTAGGGGGGTGGGGGTGGTGAACTCATGTCCACACACCTCCACAGCACCTTGTCCTGCCTTCCAGCCCAGGGGAGACGCAAGGCAGGGCTGACTGGAAGCTCAGGGACGTGAGAGCAGGGCAGGCTCCGGGTGCCCCTCACATGGCCCCAGCCTTCCAGGGTCTCTTAAGTCTCCCCACCCAGCAAGGCAGCAGACAGGGTCAGCCTCAGGACATTATTCCCGGAGAGGAGGGCAGGGGACGCTATGCCAGAGGATGACTCAGGAAGGGAACTGTCAAGTCCCAGGCAGATGTCTGAGTTGGACAAGGGTCGGAGACATACCCACACACTTCTTCCTGCCTCTCCCCACTCTTACAGCCTTCTGGAAAAGGATGGAGGGAAATGAGGAGGGGATCGTGGAACGTGGGGAGCTGTGAAGAATGGGAGAGTGCCACAGAATGGAGACCACAGGTTATTTACTGTGTGTCTGCCCTTCAATGGATGCTCGCACATTTGCTTCCACAAATGCCTTTCAAGGGAGACACTATCATTCCCATCTTCCTGATAAAGAGACTGAGGCTTGGAAATTGTATCTTGCTGAAGATCACATTGCCAGAGTGACTCTGTGGGGCTCAGGCTCTTTCTGCTTCCCAGAGGGGAGGAAGGAAGGAGAGAGAAGGGCAAAGGGTGGGGAGATCCACCAGTGGAAAGTGAGAACCACAGTGCGGTTCAGAACCACCTGCCCAAAGCCCACCATCCAAGTGAGTGCCATCAACGTGGTCCCCTGGGGCTTTGATGCATTTACCCTAATGATGCTTCCAGGGCTCAAAGCGTTTCTGGAAACCTGTAGGCAACTGTTTCAGGACTGGTTCAAAATTCACAAAAATGAACCCATCTCTGCACTTAAGGGTCAGTTCCCATACTTGACCCCAAACAGGCCCATTAAGTACCACATGTAACTGCTGGTTATCAGACTGCCCACGAAGTTGTATCATTAGAGCCCCCATCACCACTGCGGGGTGTGCCGTGGGGGAGAGGTCTATGTGGGTCCGTGAATGAGTGGTGGGCGTACGCCAAGTGGGGGTATTTAAGGTTCTCTGCATGAGCAGTGAGTATATGCAGAGGAGTCTATGCAGCTCCATGCATGAATTGGGGTGGGAGTGGGTGTGGGTGTGGGTGGCAAATGGGGTTGAGTCTCTGCTTCTTTCCCCAAACAAGTGAAAAGAGGCTCTACAGGCATTCCTGGGGGGGGAGGGGGGAGGGGAGGTGCTAAGCAGTGTGTGCAAGCTCCACCCTCCTGAGCAAGTGTGGGCCGGAAGTTAGCACCCCTGCTGCAGAGGGACAAGCTGGAAGTGACTCCCCTGACCCACAGACACTCCAACACCACAGGGCACAAGTCTGGACATGACAGGGGAGGCCGGGCACCACCCCAGGTTTCTTCCTCTCCTTGTGTCACATGAAGAGCACCTGCCTGGTTCTGGAAATGTCTCAAGTCGTGTCCAGACAGAGGGGGGCAGGGAGGCAGGAAGGGAGGAGAAAAGATCCGAGCAGCTTTGAGCTTTCATATCAAAATCTGATCTCACTGCCCCTGGAGAAGGAGAACAGACATCAAAGAACACTTTGCTGCTGACAATTTTAAAGCTATCAGCACGGTCCAGGGCGAAGTCTCCAGCTCGCACCAGGGCATTGACAGGCTGTAAGGATGTGAAGACTTGGTCCATCGGGGAGAAGGGCGGTCAGTGCTCCTGGCGCCCACCCACTGACAGCTCTCCAGCTGCTTCCCAGAACAAGGGGGCCCCGCCCGCGGCCTGGATAAAGCACCCGGAGGGTAGACAGGCTCTGGCCCTGGAGGGTGGGTACAGCAGTCCAGTGGCTCTGCCATCCGAGGCCTGATGCCCCATGTCCCTGCTGGAAAGCCCTGTACTTGCAAATAATGCCTGAGCACAGAAAGGGCGGGGGAGGGGCAGGAGTAAAGGGAGTTTGGGGCAAGACTCCAGAGTCCCTCGTGCATTCAGAACCTTGTTGGGGCTAGTCCGAGTGCTCTAGAAGCTGCCTTGCTTCCCCACGTCCATGCCCCATGGTCACTCACCTCCTCTAGATAGATGCATGGGTGGAAGGAACCTCAAAGAAAATCCAGTCCCGCCACCAGTTCCCCTTTCTCATTTCCCTCAAGGGCAAGTCAGTTCTCCTGGATGTCAGGCCTCTGCCTGTCCTGCTGCAGCTAGAACCCACTCTCTCCACCTCAGTGCGCATATCCCTAACCGGCCACTGCACAACACACAACACACAACACACAGCCCTAGAGAAAGGCCGTCCGGCAGCAACAGCAGCAGGCTGGGAGTCAAGGGGCCAGAGTCCTAAAGAGTGATCCTATACGGGCCTCCGTGTACTTGCAATAGGAGGGCACAGCCTGATGAGCCCTGAATTCCTGGCCAAATCTAGGTGCTAGTTCCAACTTGGCCAGGTACTGAGCCCGAGTCTCCTCTCCTGCGTGGTCCCGCCTGGGTAGCTCTGGGCTCCAAGCTCCTCTGAGGCTATTTCGGCGGCAGCCACAGAGCCCCTGGGGGCGACGACAGAAACAGCGATTTACGGGAAATCTAGAAATACACGCCAGGCTGCAGAGATTCTGAGGGCCATGCCGGGCAATAAAGAGGCTGATTTATTTTCATCAGTGAAATGCTGAAACCCAATCCCAGGAGCGAGCTGACCAAGCAGACGTCAGTAGGGACCCCCCCCCCCACTGCCCACCCCGGCCTGGAGCAGAATTAGCTGGACTGTAGCCACGGGGGCTGATGATGGGAGGAGACAGAAGGGGAGGCCAGCTTAGCCACTGTGGCTCCAGGTCCCTCGGGCTGGCCTCTCCCCACCCTGATGCTGGCCTGCAAGAGTCTCCAAAATGCGGGAGCGGCAGTGGCCCGGCCGGGCAAGCAGGCTTTCCATTTTAGTTCAGCCCCTTGTTTCCAGGAGTCTCAAACCCCAGGCTGTTAAGTCCACATGTCTGCTACCATCCGGTAGGGGGTAGGGGGCAGGGGGGCAGAGCTCCTCAGACCATTGCCCTTGTGAAGAAGCCATGGTAAGAAATGGTGGGCATCAGAATCCAGCTCTGTACCTACCTGGCTGAGCATACACTGTTAGGTTGCTTAACCTCTCTGTGCCTGTTTGCTCGTCTATGAAACAGGAACAAGAATACCCAGCCCACAGGAGGGTCATGAGGAGTAAAGGAAATAATGGGCACTTAATAGCATCTCACATATGCAGGGTATGTAAAGAAAGGAGAGGTGGATTTTCCTCCTCATCCCTCATCAAACTGCTGGTGGGGAGTTCCAACGAACAAAGCCTGTACAGAGGCCAAGTTGGCACTTTCAAAATTATATACGCATATATTCTTCACCCAGCAATCCTACTTCTACAGATAAAACTGTACAAATAAAAATGGTGCATGTACAAGGTTATTCACTGCAGCATTTTTGACAATAGCAAAAGCCTGGAAACAACTCAAATGTCCACACTATTCAAATACAGTTCAATAAAATACTAGTTAAAGCATAGTACATGCATACAGTGCAATCAAATGCATCTGAAAAGAGACATAAAGGCCCTTCCCATGTTACTACGGAAGTGTTCCCATGATACATCACTAGACGAAAAAGCTTAGGATACAAGCCAAATCCTTGCAATGGCTACCAGACTCCAAATGATCTGGTCCCCATTACCTCTGACTTCTTTGCCCATTACAGCCTTCACTGCAGTGACACTGGCCTCTTTGATGCTTCCCAAGCCTACGTCTCAGGCGAGCTGCTGCCTCAGGACCTTTGCACTTGCTGATCTTCTGTTGGCAATGCTCTTCCTCAGATATTTTGTTGGCTGACTCTCTCACCTCCTTCAAGTCTTTGTTCAGAGGTCATCTCCTCAGTGAGGGCTGGGCTGACCAGCTTTTTAAAAAATCTCAACCCAGGGGCCCCTGGATGGCTCAGTCGGTTAAGTGTCTGACTTCGGCTCAGGTCATGATCTCACGGTTCATGCTTTCGAGCTCCATGTCGGGCTCTGTGTTGACAGTCAGCTCAGAGCCTGGAAACTGCTTCAGATTCTGTGTCTCCCTCTCTCTCTGACCCTCCCCTGCTCACACTGTGTGTGTCTCTCTCTCAGAAATAAATAAAAAACATTAAAAAAATAATAATAAAATAAAAAATAAAAAATCTCAACCCACCACTCAACTCCGCCCCCACTTTAGATCACCCTTATTCTGCTCTATTTTCTCCCAGAGTGTTTACCACCTTTTAGCATCCTCTCTCATTTGCCTATAATGTCTTTAAAACTTTTTTTTCATTGCCTGTCTTTTCCCACTAGAATATAATCATGACAAGGGCTAGGATGTTCATTTTGCTCACTGTTACATCCTCAGTGTCTAAAAGAGTGACCGGCACATAGTAGGCACTCAGTGAACATCTGTTGACTAAATGAGTGAATGTCACCAAGGACAGTCCACATACCAAACCACACACACGATTTGGTTTTTCTTTTTTTCTTTTTCATCAGAGAAGCGGATTCAAGGTTACCCTTACAACCACATCATTCTCACTCCCCTGCACTGTTTTCTCAAACATTAGAGAAAGAAGCAAGTTCATAGCCACGCCAGCAGTCGCCATAACCCACAGCCTGGGCATCGCTGAGGGCTGATGCCAGGGAGGCAGGATCCATGGAGGCGAAGACCCTGAAAAGACCCTGGGAGCAGGCCCAGCTCGGTCCCGGTTGCCATTGTGACCTCCACTTATCCCCCAACCCCAGGGCAAAGGGTGTAACTCACCCATGGGAACGGAGCCTGGTGTTTGGGTGCTGCCAGGGAAAAGGTTCGGACACCCGCACCTGGTTCAGTGTGGTAGAAAACACACCGGAATTGCAGCCAGAGGCCCAGGTTCCAACACCTGGGATAGTCAAAAAATGAACTGACATGCACTAAGGGAAGCATTTTATAGAGTACCACGCAAGGTCAGGTACCGGTGTCAGTAACAACATGATTTGCTGACTTACTTTGTATACGCACAGAGCTAGATGCCCACAGAGTATCTCACTAAATTCTCAGCCCCTCAAGAGAGGTACTGTCCTTATCCCCATTTTACAGGTGAGAACACTGAGGCTCAGAAAGGCTAAACGATTTGTCCAAGGTCAACAGAAGGGAAGAGGGGCTCATCTGCTACAGGATTTTGTGCTGTCTTTTCACAGAATCTCCTGGGCTGTTCTCCCCTCCTGGACTCCGGGATGTGGCTCCCTCGATGCTCCCCCAACCCTCTACCTCCACCCTCTCCAGCATTCCCTCCTTCACCAGCTCCAGTGTCCCACCAGCGTCCCACCTGCCCGCCCCTGGACCAGAGCAGTGCCGAGAGGGAGGTCAGTCAGGTTCGACCGCTTTTCTTTCCCTCCACCAGCTGGACTTTGAGCCACGTTGTTAAGCTATTTCTAGATTTGAAAGCAACTCTGCCTTCAATGCCATGTACCCCTCCCAGACCCAGCACAAACACAGCCCCTCTACAGAGCCATCAGCTCTAAGCACCACGGTCCCCCAGAAGCTGCTGCTCCTGAGAAGCCGGGCCCCTGGCCGAGATCCTTCTCCGTCTGGCTGTGGGACACAGTGGATGGTGCCTCACTCCCCCCCACCCGCCCTCATCTGCAGGCAACTCCAGGACATGACATTCCACAGCCGAGGGCCAGCTCAGCACCTGCCACCTAGGAGGTTATCTCTAAGTACCTGGGTAAAGAAAGGAGCCAGAAATGGAAGGGAGAGAAGGAAGAAGGAAGGGAGAGAAAGAGAGGTGATGTCAAAAAGTAGCTGCAGGAGCACATGGGTGGCTCAGTCGGTTAAGCGTCCGACTTTAGCTCAGGTCATGATCTCACGGTTTGTGGGTTCGAGCCCCGCGTCGGGCTCTGTGCTGACAGCCAGCTCAGAGCCTGGAGCCTGTTTCAGATTCTGTGTCTCCCTCTCACTCTGACCCTCCTCTGCTCATGCTGTCACTCTCTCTCTCTCCCTCTCTCTCCCTCTCTCAGAAATAAATAAAACATTAAAAAAAAAAAAAGGAAAAAGAAAAGTAGCTGCAGCTGTAGGAAAAAAATTATTTGATGCATGGGGGCTTGAGATTCTTTTCTTGGACACAGTTGGAGTTGGTATCTTGCGGTCTCGCCAGGTCCCGCTAACTTGTGCTTATCTACAGGTCTGGCAGGAGAGAATGAGGGGAGGGTGGCTGAGAGGGGGAGAGTGCTCTCCTCCTGGCCTGCCTGGAGCTGGATATTTCAGCGCGACAGGAGGGCAGGGGTGCAGTGCAGGCCACTGGCCGGAAGCCCTGGTCCACACTGAGTGTGGCTCCGGCTCCCAACCTCCACCCGATGGCAGAGATTACAGAGGACCAAACTCGCATTCACCCGGGAGGGTATTGGTTTACTGAATGTTCGGGCAGACACCATTCTCCTGGCGTGCCAGCTGCCTCGCAGAGCAGGGCCAGCTGAGGGTCCAAGGGCATCCGGA
This sequence comes from Hyaena hyaena, assembly GCF_003009895.1. Classification (NCBI taxonomy): domain Eukaryota; kingdom Metazoa; phylum Chordata; class Mammalia; order Carnivora; family Hyaenidae; genus Hyaena; species Hyaena hyaena. The sequence goes on along the minus strand of NW_024080704.1, from coordinate 1,140,528 downwards.
CCAGCCCCACCCCGCCCCACAGAGCAGGTGGCCGGCAAATGCTGGGTCAGGGATGTCATCTTCTTTACCCACAAGGTCAGGCCAACTTTCCATCTGGATTCTCAGTACTCTGACTGGCAGGGAGTCAGGAGAGAGGACTGCCCCCACGTGGGGGAAGAGAAGGTACTAGATCCTCCTCAAGAAGCCATTCCATCCTGCCTCTGTCATTATGTCTATGTGGGCCATCCCACACTGAGACTCATTTCCCTTGTTTCCTGACATTTCTGCCCGAGGGAGCCCAGAGGACAAGAACCTGATCTCCTCACCACAGCTGATCCACGCTCTCACAGTCAGGAAGTCCCACAAGGTGGCTAACTCATTCCCTTCCTGCTACAGAATAAGCCTTTGGTCCTATACAACGTGACAGATCACAGAAGACTTCTGTGGCAGCTTTGAGCTCCTTGCTCTCTGCCCATCCCTGTCTCTCATCCCCCGAAGTCACAGACCTGAAGGGCTACCCCTTCCAGCAGTCAGATTAAGATTTCCAACAAAAATCAGTCTGGTCCTGAACTCCAGGGCCCTGGGTTGGAAGATCACCCCCCTCAAACCTCTGTTCAGAGATGTGGGGCCAATTACCACCCCAGGATCCTCGGAACCTTCCTGTGAATTAGTAGGGCCCATCCGCGGTCTTGCACTCCTCTCTTCCTGGTTCTTCCCGCATCTTCTGAACCCAAAGGTTCAAGAAAGCAAGAATGCCAAACCGTATGGAAGTATGTCCAGGGTGGATATTCACCGTGGCGCACAAGTGTTCTTTCCAGGGTGGGCACGGGGGCTATTTTCCCCTCTGCCTAACTGGCTCATTCCCAACCCAAAGGCACACCTTCTGGAGGAGAGGGTCACCTGCCCTCGTCCTGCCTGGCCTCGGGGAGATGAAGGGACACAGGGCCACATGGGTGGCTGAGGCAGCTGGGAGCCAGGACTCTCTGCCATCCGGGGTCTGAGACTTGGCTTCCCTCTCTATGTAATGGGACAGACGCTCTCGGCCAGATCAAGCACCAGCTCGAGGGCTGGAAAGAGATCAGACCAAGCAGCCTAGAGTATTTCAGGCTACAGATGAATAATCTTTTAGATCAAGATCATTAAATGATAGGAAGCAGTATCGATCCCTGACTCTGGCTCCAGACCCCCACGTTGGAATCCTGCCTCCACCACTTACTGAGGACATTATCTCGGGCATTATCTTGGAGGCCTCCAACCTCTCTGTGACAGCCTCAGTTTCCTCATCTAGAAAATGGGAACCGTAGTTGCAAGCAGATATTAACAGGGAAGTATTGGAACCTCAGTTGCGAAGGAGACCCCAGGAAAATGAGCGCCCCATTCCAAAAGGAAAGCAGGAGATCACCACACAAGGATTGCGGGAGGACCTCCCTGACATCAAGAAAGTGAAGAGACAGTTAAGCGTCTGACTCCGGCTCAGGTCATGATCTCACGGTTTGTGAGTTCGAGCCCTGCGTTGGGCTGTGCTTCAGATTCTGTGTCTCCCACTCTCTCTCTGACCCTTCCCCACCTGCTCTCTCTCCTTCAGTCTCTCAAAAATAAATAAACATTAAAAAATTATAATATGTTTGCACGTATAGAAGGATTAGGAGGAACTTAATGGAGGACCGTGGAGGAGAAGAAGAGGGGAAAATAGTGGGGGAGAGGGAGGGAGGCAAACCATGAGACTCTTGAATGCTGAGAACAAACTGAAGGCTTGATGGGGGTGGGGGGAGGGGAAGGAGGGTGATGGGCATGGGGGAGAGTACTTGTGGGGATGAGCACTGGGTGTTATATGGAAACCAACTTGACAATAAACTATTTAAAAAATTATAAAAAATAAAATATCCAAAAAGTGGACCCAAAGAAAATCTTCATCAACTGAGGTATGTATAAATAAAACGTGGTATGGACGTAAAGGGAGGGCCTTCAGCAAAAAACGTGAAGCAATGACCCCACAACACCACAGATGGGCCCTGAAAATATTCTGCTGAGTGAAAGGAGGCCACGTGCTGTAAAGTTCCAGTTCCAGAAAATAGGCAAGATAGACAGATCTACAGAGACAGAAAGGAGACGACGGCTGGGGACAGAGACGGGGGGTGACTGCCAATGGCAAGGGGTGATGCAAATGTCCCACGGTTAGACTGGGGCGACGGGTGTGCAACCCCAAACACACTAAAACCCACCGGACTGCACACTCTAAACAGGCAAAGTGCCGGTATTAAGTCATATCAGTTAATACAATTTTGGCATCTTACATTAGAAATATATCAGCTGTTGTACTTTTATGAGAGAGGAAGAAGGCTGAAAACCGTCCTGTGGCTCTGAAATACCTCTCTCTCTCTCTCTCTCTCTCTCTCACACACACACACACACACACACACACACACACACACACACACACACTTCAAGGAGGAGGAGGCTCAGGAAGTGGGAGATTCCAAGAGGAATTTTGGAGAGTGTTGTTTTGCTCTTAGGGGCTTTCCCCTCATTTCAGTGAGTCTTCCGGAGCACAGGACGTGAAGGACAGAGCCTGGCTGGGGACGGAAGTGTGCAGGATGAGAGGCAGGCTGGGGAAGACAGAGGGGCTGCCTTGGCCACCCCCAGCCCTGGCTCGGCTGAGGCCAACAGCACGTAAGGGCTCCCACGGGCCCAGGGGAGGGAGGGCTAGTCCAGGGTGGGGGAGGGGGGATGCAGGGGCCTCAGCTCCTGTGGGAGAGGGCCACCTGTTGGGCTGAACCGACATCAGTAGCAGGAGGAGGCTTCAGGGACAAGGGACGCTGGGCCCAGGAGGGTTGTGAGAGTCTGACAGCGCTGCAGTCGCCCGCCTGAAGGACACAGAGTAGGTGACTTACAGGGAGTTCAACAGGGGCCCCCAAAACACCCACAAAAGTGCTGCCAGAGAGAAACAGCATTCAACACCTCCAGAACCTTCAATTGGCAAAGAGCTCAGGAGTCGTCATCCATGCCTATGTCTACACCGAGTGCCTGTGCAGCCTCACAGGGAGCGGTGCCTGGGGGGCAGGAACGTGCTCCTCATTCCTTCCCTCTCTTTTCACAACTTAGGAAAACAGAGGGAAAACCTAGCAATCTGCCCCCCTCACACTACTGGTGCCGGGCAAGGACCAACAAGGGGAAGGACTGGCTGCCTAAGTTCAAGTCCAGTGGTGCTGGGCACCCTGAGGACTGACCAGAGGACCTTTCATCCCATGAAAGTGGCTAGAAAAGGCACGGGCTGGCCCTAGCGTCACTGGGGGGCAGGGAAAGCGTAGGACAGATTTAAGGGCTGTGGCACCCGAGGTGGCTTTATAACCGCCCTCTAGACGTTCTGCGTAGCCGGCCCAGGACAGACCACCCGCTGGGAAGGAGTGAGTAACCATGGGAACACGGAGCTGGTGCTGCTGAGGCTAGCTGTCACCTCGTCACTGGCACTAACGCCATTATCACCCTTAGGGATAGAGAGCTGCAGTCCTCCAGGGAACCCACCCTCCTCAATTCACTGATAAGAGAACTGAGAACCAGAGAGGAGAAGTAACTTTTCCAAAGTCACACCGCAAATTGGTGCTATTCTCAAGAGTGGGGCCTCTAGAACAGAGCCAGCTATAGATGGTTCCCAGAGAGTAGAGGGGCCAGAGGAATGGGGACATTTTCTCAAGAAGAGAGGGCATGTACATTTTCAAAATCACCTCTCTACCTTCTCTCCTCCAGTACTTCAATAACAATAATGACAGTAACGGTAACAGACAAAATTACCGCAGCATACTACATACCACACACTCTATATTTTACCTTTTGCACACATGACCTCATTGAATCTTAACAACAATCCCACAAGGAAAGTACTTGTACTCATTGTATAGATAAGACATTTGGGTCTCAGAGAAGTAAAGCATCTTAACCAAGGAACATTATAAACAACAGAGCTTGGAACCAGATCTTCTGATTCAAGATCCCACAGACTTAATCCCTGTGGTAGATATTAATCTGTTCAATATTATTTCCACTCTGCATCTTCCATGCACCATTTCTCTGCCCCCTTCGAAGTTAGGCTTCGCTGTGTGACTTGCTTTGGCCAGTGAAATGTCAGCAGAAGGAATGTGTGTCATGTCCAGGCAGAAGCAGTGTGGACATCACAGTGTCCTCTACCCAGTGGTACAGGAATGATGGAAACATCTATGGGATGAAGCCACCACCAGCCTGCAGTAAATAAGATGAATAGAAACTCCTTGCAACCCACACTGGACGTGCAGCATGGGCAAGAAATATGCTTTTGTTGGGGTAAGGATTGGGGGCTATTTGTTACCCAGCATAACCAAGCCTCTCCTGACTAATACAACCACTGCTGGGCTGCACTGCTCCCCACTCCAAGTTCATGAGGCACAAAGGTCTGAGAGGGAAGCTCAGCGGGTCCATCCTAGCACCTCACAAGTCACAGAATGAAACAATAATTGAACTCAAAGAAACAGAGAGGACCACACCTCCAATTGCTTCATTTCAAAGGATATAAGAGAGAGCTAAAGAAAAGGAGTTACCAAGGGCACCAAGAACACAAATTTGCCTCCCAGGCCAATGTCTATCCAGGTCTGTCTGTCTCTCTCTCCATGCCTCTTGCTTGCTTTCTCTCTCCTTCTCAATCTCTGTTTCCTGCATCTCTCTCTCTCCCTCTTTCCTCTCCCTCAAAAAAAAAAAAAAAAAAAGTCAGGGAATTCTTGGACAAGCCCAGTTCATGCAAGGTCACCACAGACCAGGGACTCCTGGCCGCCATCAGGGAGGCTCTTCCCCAGCGCAGACAACAGAGTTTGAGGAGCCACTGGGCATCCTACAGAGCTGAAGGCTCTCCCTTGAGGAAGGGAGTGCCTCTCCTCACAGGTCCTCAGAGGGCTGAGAAGCTTGGGCACAAAACCTCACCCCCACTGATGACCCTGGCTCTCGGCAGGGGGGTGGGGGGGTACTGCCTGCAGAAACAAAAGACGGACCAATGGCACCATGGGGAAGGAACCCAGAAAAGGGATGGTTACCAGCCCCCTTCCCATGTGCAGCCAGGCCAGGGCGCCTGTCGTGTTCTCCGTTCTTTCTTTCGGCCCTGAGCAGCCTGCTACCCTGCCCAGCACACACCCCTATTACCCAATACCCTCTTAAGTTGTGAGATATTCTAAACAGCTCGATGTCCGAGGAGGGCAGGAAACAGTAGAAGTGAATGGGGACAGTGAGGCAACTCAGGCCTGGCCGACCTCCGGGCTTCCTGGAGGTGGATGGAGGCCCACGGCTCCTGCTATGGAACTCGCTTCCGAGAAGGCTCGCCCTGGAACACTCCAAAGGAATTTGGAGAAGGCTCTGTGCAGCATAGGCAAAACTACAGCCCCACCCCCACCCACAGGGAGCGGGGAGCCGGGCACGGGGCTTCAGAACTCGGGCCAAACAGCTAATGGGGCTTCTGGAGGCCGTGAAATGCAGTGTCAGCCAGAGCGCTGAGCTGGCAGGTTTCAGACCAAACCAGAGAAAGACAGAGATGGCCTGCAAGGAGGAGGCTGCTGGGGGGGAGGGGGCAGACTAAACCACCCTCCCCTCCCCCACCCTGGACCTTCTCTTCCTCCCCACTCAGGACCAAGGCTCTAGGCATCTGACTACAGGGAACCCAGAAAAGTCCTTCCTGGGCATTACAAGCTCAAGTGTTTCCTCCCCAAATTCTCACGTTTAAACCCTCACCCCCGCACCTCAGAACATGGCTGTATTTGGATGCAGGGCCATTAAATAGGTAATCAAGTTAAAAAGAGGTCCTATGAGTGAGCCCAATCCAACCTGACTGGTGGCCTTGTAAAGAAGAGATCAGGACACAGACACACACAGAGGAAAGACCAAGTGAAGACAGAGGCAGAAGACAGCCAACCACGAGCTTGGGATTGGGAGGAACCAACGCTTTGTTGGTCAACGCTTTGTTCTCAGACCTCTGGCCTCCAGAACTGTGAAAACATAAATGTCTGTCATTTAAGGCACACGGTCTGTGGTAGGTCACTGTGAGCGCCCGAGCAGACCCAGACACAAGGCCGTCGTGTTCACCAGAGGGAGCTGATCCCAAAGGAAGGGGTCCTGGGGTTGCATGTCCCAAGGCCTGGGACCTTCTCTGATCAGGCAGGTCTTGATATTAAGCCTCCATTTGATTCCTCACCTTTTATCACTTCCCCTTCCTTCTGGCTGAAGTGCAGGGGAGACATACCAGTCCCTGACCATCCATGGTTCCCACGACCTCGGTCCATCACACAGAGGCAGCTCTCCCTTTTCCTCTGCCATCTAAAGGTGTGAGAAGTTCAGCGCACCTGGGTGGCTCAGTCAGTTAAGCATCTGACTTCGGGTCAGGTCATGATCTCACAGTCTGTGGGTTAGAGCCCTGCATCGGGCTCTGTGCTGACAGCTCAGAGCTTGGAACCTATTTCAGAGTCTCTCTCTCTCTGTCTCTCTCAAAAATAAACGTTAAAAAAATTTTAATAAAAAATTAAAAAATAATAAAGGTGTGAGAAGTTGAACAAGCACCCCAAGGACCACCCCAAATTAGGGGGCATGGGGCACTGAATAAGCTAAGCTTCGAGGAGGTAGAAGGGACCGAGTCAGACCCCTGGATTCAGATATCAGCCCCGTGTCTCATGACCACTGGGGTCGGCACAGCAGGAGATGAGGTCACGCAGATAGGGGTCCTACACCGGAGGATTTCCTCCCCTCTGGCCGGTCCCCGCCCTACTCGAGCCTCAGTTTCCTCACTGGGGCAGCAGAGCATCAGATAGTCTCCATGACTGGCCTGGGCCACCCCAGCCTGGGAGGTCGGCCTACAGAGAACAGAAGTCCCATGGATTTTCTTCCCTCATTTTCCTTCTGAGATTGATCGGCGATGTCCTGAGGGAGTGGAAAGTTGAACTGGGAACTGGTGGGGGGAAGAGGGGGGCCGGCACCAAGGAAGGGGTTAAACACAGAGCCAGTCCCTTCACAGGAGGTCAAGTCAGGGTCACAGGGGGAGCCAGGCTGACTGCCCTCAGTGCAGGGAGGGGGCAGGGGGAGCAGGGCTGACAGCCCTCACTGCAGGGAGGGGGCAGGGGGAGCAGGGCTGACAGCCCTCACTGCAGGGAGGGGGCAGGGGCAGGGGGAGCAGGGCTGACTGCCCTCACTGCAGGGAGGGGGCAGGGGGAGCAGGGCTGACTGCCCTCACTGCAGGGAGGGGGCGAGGGGCAGCCCAGGCCAGAGATGATCCCTGTTCCCCAGCACCAGGCTCAGTGTCCCCTGCCTTCCCCCATGAGCCACCGGGTGAGCTCCAGAGGGACTGGCCTGGCCTTCCCGATCCCCTCCCTCAGTGGGCCTGAAATAGAAGAGGTGTGCCGCTTCCAGAAGTGGCTTCAGCTCACCTTGGACATGCTGCCCTCTACCTATTTTGAGAGGCCACCCCTCACCAGAGACATTCCAGTGTGGCAGTCCCACACCCTCCTGGAGGGCGGGGTAGGGACATCCAGGGACGTGCCTCAGCTGTTCTCTGCACGGAAGTCCTGCTAAGCACCTGCGGGGGGGGGGGGGGGGGGGGGGGGGGGGTCCCCCGGGCACCACAGCATCCAACCCTTCCCTCATCCTGGGAGTCAGGACAGAGCTCATCTGGTCTGCCCAGGGGTGACAGGTGGGGACCGAGGGAGCAGAGTCACCCCAGCTCGGAGCTGACCCAGGGAGCGCCACAGGTCCCGGTGGCCAGAACGCAGGCATCCGTGCTTCCCAGAACAGCACGGTGGTTGGCGCCGGCGTCCCACACCCAGCTCTGCTCTTCACTAGTGAGGCAGCCTTAAGCAGGTTACTGAACCCCTCTGGGCCCCGGGCTCCCTACCCGGGCACAATCACAGAGCCATTTCACAGGGTGGCTGTGAGCGTCACGTGAAATGGTCACTATCAAGGGCTGGGCACCGTGACTGGCACGAGGCAAAGCCAGAGTGGTAGCCTTGTCCGCAGATGTCTCAGGTGCTGGCCACAGTCACTGCTGGCCTGTCAGAGACGCGTGAGGAGCCACCCCAGGCAGCCC